>NW_024062911.1:1800000-2292500 GCF_006381635.1 Hibiscus syriacus | reverse complement strand
GTGCACACTCTAAAAAATATTTTTAGATCCGCCACTGGTTGGATAAAGTAACTTTTTAGGTTGGACAGGTTATAACTGAAAATGTCTCAGTTGCAACAAAAAAATATTATAAATTTTATAACTTTTTAGATTGAAAAATATAATATTTTAAATTATTTTTTTAATTAATGTTAAATTAAACTATCGTACAATAATACAATAAAACTACTGTTATAAAGTCGTCATGCTTTCTATATTATAGTGAATTTTTAAACCAAATCTAAATTACATTTATTGATCAACCTATAAGTAAAATACATTTTCGTACAAATTTCTATCACAGACATCCTACGTTTTAGCATGGAACCAATTTCCATGTCCACCTCACCATCCAGTAGGAAAACAGTAAGGAAATAGTGTAACTTTTATATTATTGATGGCTGAGAGTGTGTACTAAAATATAAAATTTATTTCATTTAATTATTTATTTTATTGATGGTGTTACTACAATTTTATTTATGTCTATAATAAAATTTTAATTTTTTTTGATTAATTATATAATTTATTGATTGTGTCTACTTTAAAATTTTATTTGTGACCATTACATTCAAAAAAATTTATTGTTATTGCACACTCTCAAAAATATTTCTAGATCCAAAACTAGTTGGATAGTGCAACTTTTTAGGTTGGACAGGTAGTAACAAAAAATGTTATTTCTACATAATATTTTCGGTTGCACAAAGATATTACAAATTTTATAACCTTTTAGATTAAAACAATAATATTTTAAATTAATATTATTTTAAATTAATTTTAAATTATTGTAAAAAATGCAATAAAACTACTGTTAAAAAGTCGTCATGCTTTCTATATTATAGTGAATTTTTAAACTAAAACCAAATTATATTTATTAATCGACCTTGATGTAAAAAAACGTTTTCGTACAAATTTCTATCAGACATCCAATGCTATGGCTTAGAACCAATTTCCATGTTCACCTCACCATTCAGTAGGAAAACAGTTGGCTTCCTCGGCAACATCTCCCAACTGACAACTTTTATTTTCAACTTGTTTCTATAGTATCCGATTTTATAAGATCAATCTTTTAAAAATTAAATTCAGGTCCAATTAGATTTTTGGAAGGATAAGTTTAGTTTAAATTAGGTTTGAATTTAGGGTGAAATATATTGATCTAACTCAAAAATAATGTAATTATATCTTATGAATTTAAGGATAGTTTCAATAATATCATTTTCTATTTTTTTAATTAGATCTTTATTTTATCAAATAAAATTAAGAATTATATATATATTTAAGTCGGTTCAAGTATGAATTTTATGTCAAAGGACGGATCAACTTTTGGATCGAATAAAATCACCCTAAACCCAAATCAAATCAAATTTTAGGTGAAGAATATATTTTTATCAAGTTGGATGGTATTAGTTCGAAATCCAACCCAAATATATCCCTACTCATAACCAATTTACTTTTCAACCATTTTATGGTTGACTGCCGCATCAAGCTAGCTTAGTATTTAAATAATGAGAAATAAAAAATTTACTCAATGAACATTATTATCTTCTATTTCACTCATTATATTTTAAAAAAATAATTTAGTCATTAAATTTTATATATTGTATTCTTTATTATTTTTAACTAATTAATATTATTTATATATTTTTTAATTATTGTAATACCCTAATTTTGCCTAAACGTCTCAAATCGGATTTGAGGGCAATCAAAGACAAATTTGAAGTTGTCTGCATCAACGACAAATTAATAATAATGGATCGCTTGCATTCGATTAGCGAAATCATGGAGAAAAGCTGGCAATAAATGATGGGCTTCAATTTTTGCTTAAATATGTTGTAATCATACACATATTCATATTGGGAATTTAAGGTCCAAATTAAAACATCTTTTTGGAACACTAAATATCCAAATTCATTTAGAAACTCAAATCCTTCGTCAAATGTCCAAAAATATTTCCATACCAAAACCCAAACGCATTTATATTACAAGACCCAATGACCCAACATGTAATTTAGGGTTAGGGCAAATCCTAGCAAGTGATAAAGCTGCCGCCGCCGAGCTCTCCAACAGCCCCATCAGCAGCCACGTCCTCATCCATGGTCCCTCAAGTCATCGTGCTCCTTCCACAGCAGCACCACATGCAAACACAAACAAACAAACATCTTGTAAAAATCATCATTTTATTTTCATTTGTAACAAAGGCATTATATAAACCATAAGAACATTTTTGTAGGGGTTCCTCCCCATAAAAAAAATCAATTCAGGATCCGTTTGTTTCACTGACCATGGGGGGTCGTTTTAGCTTATTTGTGCTCGATTTTGGGTCTAGAATAGAGGAAAAGGGAGCTTAGAGGGCTGTGGAGGCTGCGTCTTAGCGATCCGACCACCGTCGGTGGTGGTCGGAAGTTTAAAGCGGTGCTCGGTTAGGCCTGGGTGGGTTCGGTTTTCAAATCTTGAAAGGAAGAGAGGTGTTGTTAGGTCATTTAGGCCTTTGGTTCGTCTTCTCGACTCTTACAGGGGTTGATCAGAGGCTAAGGCTACCGATTTACGGTGCTTCGTATGGTGGTCGATGAACAGTGGTTTTGTTTTTGGTTCTCGACCGTAAATGAGAGATGGGGGGACAGAGTTTTAAGAGAAAGCAATTAAGAGGGGCTGATTGGTTCTAGGTTTTAGGAATTTACTTGGAATAGCAAATATACTTAAGTTATTGGGTTATTCCTCTTTAATTCCCCCAAGTTTAGCAGCATATTTACATCTTAGTCAGTGTATTTGGATTGTTTTGATTTTATTTCGAATTGGGGCTTGTTTGTGATAATTTCCATTCCTATCTGATTAAGTAGTTATTAGAGTTTTAAAAGATGGCAAATATTGTTTTAGTCCCCCAAATTTAGTCTTGTTTTTGCATGTTGATCACTAGTTTGTTCTATTTTTAATTTATTACGAATCGGATGTGATATTTATAATTTATTCATTTTTAGTCACTGTTTTATTTATGATTTGCTTACCATTCTTATATTTTATTACATTTCAGTCCCTTATATTAAAATATTGATATTAAACTTTTAATACGACCTTGTGGTGATCCACATTATTATGGTCATATTAAAATTCTAATTTTTAACCCCTAACTTACTAATTTGCTATCTTCTAACTTCAAATTTCTAAAATTTATTCTAATTAATCTACGATTTTGCAATAACCTGCCCTAGGTATGATTCACGTTATTTGTGGTTCGGGTAACAATTAAAAATTAACCCTAACTTTTAATTCTTATTTGATTGTTTATCTTTTGTATTTATGTTTTAGCCCTTTTAGTTTTATCTGGTTTTAATTTTAGTTTTGTGTTTTTAGTTATGTTAATTTAGTCCTTTTATATATTTTCATTACCTTTAATTTTTTGCTTGGTAATTTTTCTTCTTTCTAATTAGCTCTTGATAATTTATTAGATTTTAGATTAAACCCTTAAATTTAGATTTATAATATTTTAGTCCTAATCTATATTACTTTATCTTTGAATTTGCTCTTTAGATTTGGTTTTTAGGTTTAGATGTTTTTTGATTTGATCCTTAAAGCTTTTAATATTAGATGAATATCCAATAATTGATTCAAATTGAATAGGTTAATAATTAGAGCCTCCACTTTAGGCTTAGTTTCATACTTAGTCCTTTAATTTTGAGGAATTTTTAATTTGGTCTTCACTTCTACTCGAGGTTTCATTTTGATTATTCGATCCAATAATTGATTAAAATTGACTAGGTTAATAATTAGAACCCCCACTTTAGGCTTAATTTCATACTTAGTCCTTTAATTTTGGGGAATTTTTAATTTGTTCCTTGCTTTTGCTCGAGGTTACATTTTAATTATTCGAATCAATAATTGATTAAAATTGACTAGGTTAATAATTAGAGCCTCCATTTTAGGCTTAATTTCATACTTAGTCCTTTAATTTAGAGGAATTTTTTAATTTGGCCCTCGCTTATGGTCGAGGTTCCATTTTAATTATTTGATTCAATAAATTGGTTAAAATTGAATAGGTTAATAATTAGAGCCTCCACTTTAGGCTTAATTTCATACTTAGTCCTTTAATTTAAGGGAATGTAGGCTTAATTTTTAATTTGGTCCTTTCTTTTACTCAAGGTCCCATTTTAATTATTCAAATTGATAATTGGTTAAATTGAACTAGGTTAATAATTAGAACCTCCATTATAGGCCTAATTTTATACTTAGTCCTTTAATTTAGGGGGAATTTTTAATTTGGTCCACGCTTATGCTCAAGGTTCCATTCTAATTATTTGATTCAATAAATTGGTTAAAAATGAATAAGTCAATAATTAGAGCCTCTATTTTAGGCTTAATTTCATATTTAGTCCTTAAATTTATGAGAATTTTTTATTTGGTCCTCGTTTTTATGCTCGAGGTTCTATTTTAATTATTCAACTCAATAATTTATTAAAAATGATTTGGATTAATATTAGACCTTATATTTATAGGTTAATCTTTTAGGTTCTTTAAATTTCATTATTTGACTCTTTAAGTTAGAGGGAAGCCTAATTAATTCATTTAGTATAATTGCGTTTAACAACTGATTGTTTGATTGCATTTGTTTTCAAAAATAAGGCAATGTTCATTTAATAGTGTGTTAGTAGTGTTTCTCCTACTTTTTCCCGGGGGTGACTGCTATTTATTCCCAAAGTAAATCAACATCCTTTTCAAAGTCCCACATCATGATTTTAAAATTAACAAGGCAATGTTCATTTATTGGGATTGATAATGAAGCTTTCACTTTTGCTTGGGGTTGTTGTTGTTGGTCTTGGTAACTAGACATCCATTTTTTTTAAAAAATATGCACATGTAGTGGCTTTTATATTAAATAAAATCCTGAACTCAAAATTTTAAATTTAAAATATAGGGTAATCGAATAGGTACCAATTTTGGGAACTGTGGGGGTGCTAATCCTTCCTCACTTGTAACTGACTCTCAACCTAATTTATGATTTCGCATATCAAAACTTGGTTTTTTAGTAAAATAAAATGTTTTATTAAAATTACCCGGTTTTAAGTGTTCTAATCTCAACTTAAAAATGATTGGTGGTGACTCCTATTTTTTCATTAAAAAACTATTTATTTTCCAAAATGTCGGATCGATCTTCCACCAAAAGTTGGTTACAACAGCTTGACGACTCGACTGGAGACTTTTTTTTTAAAATAAAAAAAATAGTCGAGTCATGAATTGATTACCCTATATTTTAAAAGTTTAAAATTTTTAGTTCGAGTTTATTTAATTTATGAAACACTATGTTTTTAGAAAACCAAAAAAGATTTACTCTTTGATTAATACTTTCACTTATTTGAATATAAATAGGATTACTGCATATCATAGCTCTACACCCGAGATTTGTCTCGTTTCACCTAAGTAGGAAAACGCCACACCACTAAGGAATATTGTTTTTCCTTGTGTAGGTCTGTCATAGTACATTTGGGAAACATTCTTTATGACTGTCAGGATATTGTTTTCCTTGATAGACATTTAGTGATGTGATGCCTTGGATTGAATTCGATCTGAAAAGTCTGTAATGGGCCAGGGTTGAAGTCATTATTTACCTTAGTAGGTTATAAAGCTTGGGAACCCTTTAGATCCATGTGGATATCCTAAGAGAACTAGTATGCATACGGTTATGACTTCAAATTCCTTTGCATGTTGTTTATTTGCAATTTTAGTTATGAGTTGTATTTGATTTTGCTAACATACCTTCTTTTTTATTGTTATTTTAATTTTACTACTTTTTTCATTTTGTTTGATTGCCTTGTTTTATTTAAGTAGAGATATTACATTAATTCACAGATTAATTATCAAAATAAAAGGCTTTCAATATGACAACATCACAAGAAGGGTAGATAGAGTTAATTTCTATTTGCCTTGATTTATTGAGATGTTGTGCATTCTTTGAAAATTGTTCTAGATAATTACCTTGGAATTAACATATATTTCATTCATGGCATATCATAGAAGGTTTTAATTCTCGAGTTAATAGTCGCATTTGAAGGCTTTTAATACGATAATGTCACTCGAAGAGGTATAAGAAATGTGAAAATGCATCATTGATCCAGAAAGGTGCTGTAGAAGGTAACTGATGAAGGTACATCAAGCTAGAATACGATCAGAGGTAGACTTAAATTGAAGACACGGAACTCAAATGATGCAGTTGAACAAGATTTTCAAAGATACTACAATGATGCTGTTACAACTATCCGAAAAGAAATAATGGAAAAGAATATATTTGAAGTTGTCAAGTAATAAGGAAAGACAACACAAGGTATTGAATGATGATAGTCCCATACGATTGCTCAACAAATGCAATTATGTGGAAAAGAAGCCGGTGCATTGGAGTTGTACATCAAACCAGAGATAAAAGAATAATGTTTCTTTGCATATTCGATCAAAAAAGTTAGAAAGTCAAGCAGTATGACATGATTTGTAGTTTCCTTTTACCTCAGTGTATCGAGACATTGTGTGTTTTTGGAAGTTGTTTTATGACAATTACTTTGGAATCAATACCTTTGTTATATTTCTATTTGCATCTTTGCATATTTGCGTTTGCATATTTACATTATGCATTTTCATTATATTTATTTCAACATTTTTACATGCATTCAATCATGAAAATATGGGAGTAACTCGTGGAGGATTCGATGGTAGAAATTTTGAAAGAAGGTTGAAGTCATCATGGTCGTACCTATAGAAAGATTGAGAGTTATGGATTTGATATTATCACAGGTTATAGACTCGAAGGACTTCAAGAGCAACTTGTCAGAATTCAGCGAGAAATTAATGATCAAGTGAAGAAATTTTAAATGAGATAAGAGAGCAAATGTCCAAATTGATGAACATGGTTATTGTTCTAATTCATGAGGGGAAGATGCTAGAGGATCTGTTATGCAAGAAAAGACAATGACTTTGAAGGAGAATCCGAATTTCGGTTGTGGGACCAAAGTGACAGTAGCCAATGATCAAGAGCTTGTTAAAGGGAGAAATAATCCAAGTCATCTTTAGAAATCAAATATGGTCTCAGAAAGCACCACTGAATCAACAAGGGGTAAAAGGGCGATAGAATAGGAAGGTTACCCTATGAAACATGTGCTTCACTCAAAGAAAATGAGCATAGAAGAAGACCAAATGATGATCAAAAGGACTAAAAATAATCAAATAGAAAATAAGAAGGTGCTAAGCATCCCAAATTTCTATTCATATTCAAACTTGCTACCTCATCTCTTCCAAAATCATCTTCTCACACCGATTTTACCAAAACTTAATATTTATCAGCAACCAAGTTTGCATGGTACCAAGAATTCATAGATATCACATGGATTTTTTAATCATTACATAGAGAACTGTAAGGCTTTAAGATTAAAAGTTCATAACCTCATCACAGAAGGGTTACTACACTTCAAAGATGGAAACCTTAAATTCCTTCGAGGCTTAACTTTTACCAATGAACCTAAGACTACCGAGAAGAAAGAAGATCAAGGCCAATCATCTAATAAACTTTTATCAAGTTCTCAAGGAAGTGCACTTGAAACAAATTACCTAAGAATTCTCAATTTTATCCATTCTACTTATCATGTGGAGATTTGTGCTTTAAAAATCTCAAAGACAAACTAACTGCATCGTGTTATGTCCAACCACCTTTGCCTCTGCATCAAAACTGGTTTGATGAGAAGGTCTGCGACATAAATCAAGTTGAAACTCCAAATTGTTCAAAGGAAAAATGTGGTAACATTAAAGGAGGATTTCAAGATCCGCTTGCTCATGAATTGGAAAAGTGTAAAAAAAAGCATTATATTGAAACTCGAATGTTATAAATTCCTTGTACAATGGAGACTAATGCGATCAAACCAAAAGTAGGCCATATAAAGGAAGAGAATAATGAAAAAGAATATGGAATCAATAGTAGCAGGAAAGAAGCAAAATTAGTAGAGGTAACCCTCAAAATGTCTCAAATGATGAAAGATGAAGAAAAAATAGAACGAGTAAAGATCATAGCAAGGAATTTGAACCAAAGCTTTTTTTGAAAGCAAGTGGGGTATTAAAATGAAAGGTCATGGATCTTATGAGTAATGGGGCATTCCAGGGCGAATAAATGAGATCTTTGTCACCCATCTTGGGGCACAGTCGCACTTGCATGAAAATATCTTATTTTGTTTGAATTTTTTTTCTCAGTTCTTTGTTTTTCATATTGTTATAAAATTATTTAGTTGAATAAACAACTTTTTCCAAACTATGAGCAATGAAACAAATTTCTTTTTGAAGTTCAATAAATAATAAAATGTTCTTGTAGCTTTAACAAGTGATAAGATTGAACCCATTTTAAAACAATAACCTTGATCATGATTTAGAGGTTACATCAGAATGGCACACCATTTTTCTTGCAGATTGAAGATAACCTTATTCTCTGACGATAAATAATACAAAGGCAAAACGTTGAGGTATGTATATGAGTAGACAAAATGAAACAACTTTTGTGTATGAAGTTGCAAAACTAATTAGATCAAGCTTTTATTGAGGATGTTCAATGATGGTCATAATCTTCACAAATGGAATGGTGGAGTAGATGAATTTAGTCTAGGTTAGTTGTTTGGAAATTGATATAATTTTTTTACTTTCAATGACACCAGACTATAACATGTTCTTCTTAACAAGATTAAAATATCCTGAAGATGAATACTCAGAATGTAAAGGTCAATTTAACATGTTCTCGAATGCTCACAGTATGAAAAAAAACAAAAAGAAGAAGAAACAAAAAAGTAGAAAAAACAAAAGCAAGAATATCAGAATGAATGAAATAAAGGTAATAAAGCTTAAGGTTTAGGTTAAAATTGAGTTTAGGTGGAAGATGGAATAAGGGAGTTGAGAAACACATGTTATAGTCAACTTCACACAAACAATCAGGAGTTATATCTTTAGACCAATATTTTTGCACTATCTTTGCTAAAGGGAACCGAAATAGAAGTGCTTTAAAAAGTCTAAAAATTGATTATTCTAGTTGCGTCATTTTGTCCGCATTCGATTAGAATGCCAAGCCGAGATAGAGGGGCATGTCACATTATTTGCAAGTACTAAGAAATGAATGACGATTCAATGATTAAAACCTTAGAAAAATAAGAAGCTAATCTAAATCCTACCCATTGATCTTAACACTTATCAGAGAGTTATATTTAAAAAAAATAAAAACAAAATTTATTTGATTGATGATTTGTTTTAATTGTGAGCCTGAAATAAGGGTCACCATTTTGTTTTACAAATTTCTTTCATTCTTTTGAATTCAAAAAATAATAGAAAGGAGAAAAATATTTTAAAAAGAACAATCTCTTGAAAATGAAGGAGATCTTTAAAGCTGAAGAGGTTTATTCTGCCTCAAATGAAGAAGTGGACATAAAATAAGAGCCAAAACAAGAAGAATAAGTGATGTAAGAGTAATGAAGACATTCTCTGATTTTTTTGAAACAATAAAGTCTAAAAGATCAAAAGATTCTGGAATAGAATTCCTCACACTTCTTTGTGACATCATCAATAGTCGACCAAGAAGTAGACGACCACCTTAATAAGAAGGGACATGGTTTGTTTTGAGATTTTTGGTATCTCAAGTCATGAAAAATATTCAAGGTATTCTTGTATTAGATATATTGATCACTTTTTTTAGCAAGTTTGAAAATAAAAAAGTGTTCTTGCAAAATTGAAGAGTTACAATGATGTTCAAAATCTTCATAAGAACCAAAGGCCAGTATCCATCTGGGTATGACGTGTAACACTCCCGACCCGTGCCCAACCCAGATACGATTCTGAGGTGTCACATTGACTTTTCAACTCTTTGACTCTTTGAAAATTTGACTAAAATTTGACTTTTATTGAAAAATGAAAGCATATTTACAAAACATATCAGAGCATCTACAATTTAAAACCTTATTAGTACATGCCAACAACATTTCAAATAACAAAGACATATACAATTCAAAATTTTCTCTGATCTAATAATCCTCACCAGTATGTTGTCCTGCCCTTGCTTATTCGACTTACTCCTCGAAGCTCTTTGAACCTACTTGTGAAAACAATCACACGCTAAGTCGTTGACTTAGTGAGGCATTATGAGTATAATGAAAGAATAAAAAATTACTTACTTATACATTTCATTGAAAATACATAATATGAAAATCAATTTACGTTTCATATCATTTATATATATATATATATATACTTTTAAACACTATACAATTTATAATCAATTTACAGTTCATATAACTACATATACTTTTCAATCCATATCCATTTATTTAATTTATATTCATTTATTTAATTAGCCCAATGTAGATCGCTGAGAACTCAAGGTATGCGAGTACATTGAGGTTGTGCACTAATGTAGTCAGCACTGCTCATATAATTTGCACCAAAGTGCCACGTAGACTTTGTCCCGAAGGACCGCGTAGAATTTTCCCCGAAGGACCGCATAGAATTTATCCAGAAGGACCACGAAGAATTGTCCCGAAGGACCACATAGATTTGTCCCGAAGGACCGCGTAGAACCCTCGACTCTTAGCATGCCAACTATACCCAAATTCTCATAAAATATACTTTGGGTTTATTCTCATATAATTATTTCACATTTATTATTCAAGTTATCATTTATACTTATAGAACATATTCACATTTTCACGTATAACATATTCACATATATCATTTTCACGTAGAACATATTCACATATATCATTTTCGAGTAGAACATATTAACTTAGCATATTTTCACATAGAACATTTACTCATAGCATTTACCATGACACTATTCAAATTATCTTTTATTCATATAAAACATATACTCATGGATCATATACTTATAGCAATAAAAATTAAAACATTTCTTTTTAAAATATGATTTAGCTAAAACCATAAATAATACCAATCATTTTGTTAAAAAACATTTGAGGTTGGCTTCTCGCAAGCCATCCTCCAATCATATATAGATAAGTAAGTAGCACTCACCTTTGCCTCACTTAAGCCCTAAGCAACTCTTTTTCACTTTAACTCCCCAACTTTATATTTCACTTCATTCATCATTTGTTTTCGATCGAATCTACACATTACATGATCAAGATGAATATCGAAGCTTAATTATCATATAATCAATTAGCCTTTACTTAAACGAAATGAAACACATAATTTAACATTTCAGACTGAATAATATCGGTACCCCTCCTATAGTACCGATACTTCTCTTATATGGTACTGATACCCACTTAGGTATCGATACCATTTTGGCATTTTGGCAATCTATTCACAATTATAGTATCGATACTTCTTCAACCAATATCGATATTATTCATTCGGTTCATACTATTTCCTTCAATTTAACCTTATAGTATCGTTATTGTTCTTCCAGTACTGATACTCTTGCCCAAAATTCACACATTTCACTTCGAACTTTACTCAAATTTCACTTAAATCTCTTACCCTTAACTTTATTCATGCTTTCAAACTCATTTACACTTATTCCCACTAACTTATATCAATTAAACCCCTTTAACATCTAAAATCTTCTATAGAACTCATAAAACTAAAAATCATACTAATTTTTTCAAACATGTTCTCAATCATTTCTAAGACTTCAAATACCTTAATTAGGCCTTTGACAAGTCAAATATGCCTTTAGAATCAAGTTTCTAACCAAATTTCATCATTTCACTTAAAAACCCACTTTACTAATTCACCAATAATTCCTCAATCCTTTAGTTTCTATTCATCTTTAAGCTTCCTTAAGTTTCTATACCACCCAAGTATTAAAAACCAACTCAAAAACGAAAGAAAACTCAACTTGAAAAGTAATTCACCTTAGCAAGGAGTTTCACGTGAAGAAGAAGAAGAGAAGAGAAAGGTTTCATATTTTTCTTTTATTTTCCTATATTTCCCCACATGTTATATAACCCTTTAACATGAATTTTAAATTCTTTCTTGCTAAAAGACCATAATACCCTTCCATTCTTCACTCTTTGATAATAAGTCCTAAACAAAAATTCCCAAATAAATCCTTAAACTTTTCAACTTATCAAAATTTAACCACTAACTTTTCAATCCTTACACTTTTATCACTGACCCGATGTCATAGAAAGAGTCTCTTGTTGCAAAACTCTTAAATTAAAGAAGATGAAAGAAAGACATTTGATGACACTTCTGTTGACCCAATTTGAGAGTATGGATTGTTGATAAATATCAAGAGGATGAGACCATTCAAAGTTAAAATTTTGATGCGAAACGGGCCATGAAAGTACCCACATTGGGGCCTTATAAAGATCCAACCATGTTGAGATAAGAAGATATTGAGAATGAACCTTGTCAATTGGAATATCAGGGGTAGAATACGAAGATAGAAGAGCTTATCTTGTAAAGCAAACCATTCAGGCACCAATTCACCGTAGGGTTTTAAAGAAACAATTTTGATAAAGTAATTGAATCAGTGACAGAAAAGGGCATCAAGACCATACCTAATCACAACAGGAATTCAAGAAAGGGAACACTTTTTTTAAGATTTTAATAAATAAATAAAAACAGAGGACATAAAGGACATGACGACACATGATGATCAAATTTTCTTCCAAAATGCAAGCATGAAATGAAAAGTTGTCATGCTGATACCAGAATAAACTCTATACAAGAGTGATCAAGTAAAGGAAGACCGAGTTCTCCACTTTGAAGTCAAAAGAAATTAAATCAACATTTCTGCATCCAAGAGAACTGTCGAAATGAATTTAATAATTATTATGTTATTTAAAGTCTTGTCTTAACTAATTTAGGGTTTTCTTTTAAAAATAAAAAACGTGGTTAGAGGAGTCACCACCAATCTTTGATTAGGGTGTGATTGGGCACCCAAAACGTTTTGTCATTTTAATAAGATTTAATTTAAAATTATTAAAACAACATTTTAAGGTCTGCATACCAAAAATTAAGTTCGGGAGTTGATTACGCGTGGGAAAGGACTAGCACTCCCACATCACACTAAATCGGTACCTAGTCGATTAATTAGTTGTCTTTGCAATGAAACTTACAATTTCAAATTTAATTTAATTTGAGATCTCTTTTTAAGAACATAAAAATATTAGTCTTTGAATTTTGGAAGGAAAAACAGTGATATTTAATTATTTCCTATCGAAACGAAGAGGTCTCTCATGCCTTAAAGCAACCAATTCATCTTCCAATTGAAACAAGGAAATATCACCATTCCATTCGAAATTCTTTATTAACCCAATTTCAAGTGCATAAAGGAATATAAGTTAAAACCAAATTAAATTAAAATTACCAATCCTTTTATAAAGAAGAAGGATGTTTGATTATTTAAAGACATCGAGATTGGACCTTTTATAAGTTCTAATTATCTTTTCTCACGAATTTATATAGACAAACATATCTTTCTCTCTCGTTCCAAAATTTTAGGTGAAATAATTTTTTAAGGTTTTGCTTAATAGATACACTTTCATTTTAAAATTATTGGAAGTGGCTTTCGTATGCCTTAAGACAGTCACTTCACAACGTCTTTATAATGAAAGGGTATTACCCTTAATATAATTATTTGATCAAATGAAGTTATGCTCATGAAGATTATACATATAAATAAAGGATGTCATATACCTAAACTTATATGTACAAGTGAATACAACCATATATGTAATTTATAAACAAAATATTAAAATAAGGGTTGAAACATATTTAATATATGTAGATATAAACACACACGTAAAATAATAACTTAAGTATAAAATATATTTAATATTCACACACAAATATACTATAAGAATAATTTACATTAATAAGTGTAAAGCACATGCATAGTTGACAATTATAGAAAACAAATAAAATGTGGATAAATAAATAATGCATGCACATATAAATTATAATGATCGAGAATGAAAATGTGAAATCATGGCAAGCTAGAATACAATTAACTAAGATTGAACATACTTAGAAAATAAGGGACTAAATTAAAAGAAAACTAAATTTAATGACTAAGGATCTGTTTGTTTCACTGAAAACGTTTTCCGGAAAATAAAATCTGGAAAATGTTTTACAAAAATTATCCCCTATATGTAAAGTTTTGTTGAAGTTAGGACTGAAGGTTGTCCCCTACATGTAAAAGTTTTGTTTGATGCACGAAAACTTTTGTGTTCAATGAAATCTGTTCTAAGATGATCACTCTTGAGTAACACCTTTTCATACATGCATTTGCATTTTGTATCTTTGCATTTTCATTTTGTATTTATACTTTTATGTTTGCTTTTGTATTGCATAATTTGCATTTTTATTGTTACATTCACATATTTACATTTTTGCATTTACATCTTTGCATAATTACATTTTATTTCAAACTATTTTACATGCATTTAATCATGACAACATGGAATAATTCGTGGAGGATTTCATGACAGAATTTTTGAAATCAAAGTGGAGCTAACTTGGTCTTCCTAAAGAGGGATAATAACCATGAATGAGATTTTAGCAAGGGTTGGTAGAATCAAGAAACTACAAAGCAACTTATCAAGACTCAACAAGAGATGATTGATCAAGTAAAAAAGTTCCAGGGTAATTCAAATGAACAAATGGATGAAGCAAAAAAATTTCAAGATGATTCAAAAGAGCAAATGACAAAACTAATGGATATGGTGAATATTGTCATCCATGGAGAGAAACCCTTAGAGGATCCTGTTGTGAAAGATTTGAATGAGATTATGAATGATGTAGCTGATACAATGAAAACAAATGACCAAGAACTTTCAAGAGATGTGGAAATCCAATAAGGCTCCCAGAAAAGGCGACAGAGATCAAGCTGAAGCGAAGCATAGAAGAGGTTCAAAGGCCATTGAAGAAAGCTAGGAAAAGAAAAAAGAAAATGATACATCTCATTCCAATTCCAATCTCATATTCAGATTTATTACCATTTCTTTTTGAAAATGACCTCATAACACCAATTCCTCCAAGGCCTAATACTTATTTGCGTCCAGATTGGCAGGGTGTCAAGAATTCATGCAATTATCATTCTGGAGAGTTTAGTCACTCTACGGAGAATTGTAGGGTTGTGAATTTAAAGGTCCAAAAACTCATTGCAGAAGGGTTGCTATGTTTTGAATATGGGAAACCTAAGCTCCTCAAAAGCTCAAAACTGGTCGAGAAAGAGGAATTTTCGAATTACTGTCTATCTAATGATGTTCAAGAGTCAAACATTCAAAACAAACATTTTGGTCATCATTCAATGGTCTTCAAGAAAGCAAAGTAAACAATTGTAAAGAGACAGTGATGTCAAGAGAGAATCTACCTCGTTTTCCTTCAGTTTCATGTAGCAAGGTATATTACAAGTTGCTCCAAGCCCAGATTATTACCCCATGTCAGGCTAAGCCTTTGTTGCTTCCATATCCGAGTTGGTATAATGAGAAACTCTCTTGTGATTATCATGATGGAGCCCGAGGACACTCCATTGAGAATTGTGGTAACTTCAAACGAGTGGTTCAAGACCTTTTGGTTCAGGGAATCATAGAAGTGGATGATCAGCCTGTTTTGGTTAAATAATTGGGAATCAAACCCCAAAATAGAGTTAGTAGTATCAAAACAAGTGAAGTACATGCCGCAAAGGAAGAGAAAAACAAAGTATTTGAGCCAAAGATAAAACGTTCAATTTTCAATACCTCTCTGATTATAAATGATAAAGAAGTAAAAGGAGAGGTAATTCGAGACTGGCGCCCACAGGTTTAAGAATGAATGGGAAAGATGCAACTCTGAAGAAACCTTAAACACCTATATCAGATTTTTTGAGGACCAGTGAAAAGAGTCTGGATACGAAGAGTCTGGTGAATATTACTCTAATTACATCCGTAATATATGTTCAGAATCAGGACAAGGCTATCATCCTTAATAAAAGTTCTTCTGAATCTAAAAATGAGCTCAATTTCCAGCCAGAGAAGAAAAAGATGATGATGGAGACTACTCAGGAGGAAGAAGAGTTTTATCTGAAAGTTTATCCAAAGTACACACCAAACATTAGATGAATGATATAGCAAGTTAAACAAAACAAGTGGAAGTTATTATCTACCACTGTAGTACCTTTCTATTTTCATCATCCTGTTTAAACTTGTTTTTTGTTCCTTTCTCCTCCTTTTGTGCAATAAATAAATTTTGTTGCTTTTAAGGTTATGAGCATTGAGTCAATTTTGCAATCTTGTAGTTCTTTGAATATTAATTGGATTAAAAAACTCTTTAAATGATTAGAGTTATAATCTTTGACAAAATATCAGATTGAAAACCAGAAAAACAAGGACCCTTGACCTTACCTTAGATTAAATATACCCAAACACTATCCTATTAAAAATATGAGATAGCCTTCTCCTATTGAAAGGAATTAGAAAAGGCTTGATATTTATATATAGGAGTGTACAACATGGGGCATCGTTGGTGTATTACATTGCAAAACCGACTAGAGTACTTTTCTATTGATGACGTTCGATGATGAATATAATTTTTACAAATAGGTAAATCTAGTTTAAGTCAGTTTCTTGGGAATTGAACTCTAACAAAGAGATTTTTTGAATTCCACCAAAACACCTAGACTATAACAAGTTCTTCTTAACAAGCTTAAGAAATTGGATTTGAATACCCATGTTATATTATTATATACAATAACGCTTGAGTTATCCCCCTAAAGCAATTGGTTAATAGCCCCGGTTTTATGGATAATATTCAGTTAGTTTGTTATGCTCGAGTTGTCCCCCTAAAGCAATTTGTTAATCACCCCGACTTTATGGATAATATTCAGCTAGCCTATTATACTATTATATGCAATAAAATTATCCCTCTAGAGCAATTGGTTAATCACCCCGGCTTTATGGATAAGTTTCAATTAGCCTGATAAAGGTGATTATATTATTATATACAATAAAGCTAAACTCAGCTAGCAAAATGGAAAATGTGTTAAGAGATAGACTAAGGGAGTTGCGAAACACCTGTTATAGTCAACTTCACACAAGCACTCAAAAATTTCATTTTTAGACGATATTTTCGCACTACTTTGGTTAGATGAGTCTAAATGAGAGATTCCAGAGAATTGAAATGGAAGTATTCTAGAAAGTCTAGTAACTATTATGCTAGATTATGTCATTTTGTACGCATCTGGTTAAAATACCAACTCCTTAAAGTGAGGCATGTGACAAAGTTCACAAAGAGAGAGAGGAGTGACATCTTAAATAGATGTAACCATAGAAAATAGGAAAGCCATCTTGAAACTAACCCATAAATCTTGATACTTGTCAAAGAGCTATAATTCTCAAACATTAAAGAATTGTTGATTCTTTTGATATTCTTTGAATTCATGCTTATGATTTGATTTTATTGTGAATCTAGGCTAGGACATTATTGATGATTAGAATAAGAGAAATATCTTATGTAATGATTTGGATCAATTTATAATACCAAAACCATTTCCCCTATTTTAGAAATAAAAAAACCAATCCCCAAATTTTCCTTAACCCCAAACAGTCGACCCTTCATCAAACCACTATCGCCCGGCCGCCATTGAGTGCACTGTCACCCTCATTCGACTCGCCATCGTATGGCGACCAAAACCCAACCACCATCTTGGTGAAATATGGTGCCATTCATCATAGAATTCACCGTGAATCCTCGTTGGAGAACCAAGACAACCGTCGTAGTTTCTTTATTTTTCTATTGACTCTGTCAACGTTGCAGCGCATCTCCACTCCAATTAATTTCCCCATCACCGTGAGCTCTAAAACCAACCCTTGGGCCTCTCCTTAATCGACGTTCTCCTCCACTGCCATCGAGGGTAAGCTCCTGTCACTTTTTGTTTAAGTTTATTTTGTGTTTGAATGAAATTTTTGATGGATTTGGTATGATTCTTGTTTGATAGAGGTAAGTGGACTCATGTTGAGCTTTTGGTCGATTAAACCAACCCTATCATGTTACCATGTATCGAAAGTGCGCTTGAGTCTCCTCGACCGGTACATGAAGCTTCTGGAATCGGTCTAATCAAACCGAATCGATCTAGTCAGATTGAATTGGGTCAAACTGATTCAACTTGAAATAAGTCAACTCGTTGACTTTGACTGACTGTTAACTTTGACTAGAGTTGATTTTGACCTTGACCAGCGTTGACTTTGACCAAAAAGTCAAATTTTCTAAAAAGTCATATTTTATTTTTCTCAACATCTTGATTCTGAATCTGAAGTCTGTTTTACCAAATTCAAACTCAAAAGCCTCCAAATTGATTGTTAAACCCAAACATGCATATATATGTGTGTGTGTGTGTGTGTGTGTGTGTGTGTATTTAAGCATTTTATTTAAGTGCATTTTAAATTATGGACAATGATTAATTCGTGTGTTATTATTTAAAGGCATTCGTGACTCTCCCGATTGTGTGACAGCTCGACCCAGCTCCTCTCGATCCCATGAGCCAGTGATTACTCGTATGATCCGTAAACCCTAAGAATATTCAACTTAAACTATTTTCCAATAATAACTCTGTTGTATTATGAATTAGGTTCGAGCACTACTGTAGACCGTGGCGAGGTAGGTGCTCAGTAGACTTGTCGACTGATCCCTTTTTTCTAGGTGTGTTCCCTATGTCCTATATGAATGTTTTATCTGTTTTGAAAAATATAATTTGTTATCTGGTTGGTTTACAAATATTTGAATTGTTCAATATTCAGATTTACTGATTTATTAATTTATTGTTTATGAACTATGGTTGCTTAATATATTCTCTATAGTTACTTATTTTCACTAGAAAATATGATTATGTCGATTTTTGGATCATGAAATTTACTTCTTACTATGTGAATTGTTTTATTGAGATACTATTTGGGTAGGATTTTGGAGTATGGAAGTTCAACTTTGATAAAACTGGTAATTCCTTACAGACCTAAGGTGATCATTGGCTAGGTTCTGAGGCCCCAATAACTTTCTTGGGTAGGCTCTCATGCCCTAAGATGCTCCCTTAGGTTGGTTCTTATACCCAATGGGTATAGAGTAAGTCCTTATGGATGTAGTTATGGGGAACTGTATTTTAGTGTACGGGAGGACGTTAATTATGAGTTATAAAATTCAAACTGCACTATGACTTTTATGATACTTTACTGAAATACTTCTTGATTATTTTTCCCATTATGTTTTATTTTCACTATTGGAATACACTGAGCTCCTTAACTCATTCCCCAACTTTTTCCCCTTTCAGATACTTTTGGATAGACACCCCAAACCTGACACTTGAAGGATCAACAGATTTCGTATAATATATTTTATTGTAATATTTTTATCTTCTGAAATGCCTTTATTTTTTGTGGCATGTGCCTATATTTTGAAATACTTTATTTATGACTTATACTGCTTTTGCTACTGATGATAGATTTATTGTGATATTAATTATGACATATTTTATTTTACTCATTCACTTATGGTATTTTATTTACTCGTTTGGATTTTATCGTTTTTAACTATGTTTTTAAAGATGTTATACATAATATGGATTTAAATTATCGAAGAACATTTTGGAAAAAATTACTATAATTCGTTATATCTAGTCGTAACGCATAGGTCGGGTATAGCGGGTTATATTTAGTTGGTATCAGAGCATTTGGTTTTTAAACCCCAGATTGTTAACAAGTTCTAAATAATTAAAAACACTATTTTGAAAACATTTTATAACTTTCATAAGGTCATGCCACCTGTTTTAACAAGTTTAATTGTGTTCGGTACTCTAGTGTCAAATCTGACTCTAAGTTTAATTCTTGTTTAGTGAACCTTGAGATCCTTCCTTATGAGTACTAGACGAGGTTGTTGGCCTAGCCGCAGGTGAGGTTAAGTTGCTATATCGCTCACCTGATTAATGATATGATTGTTGATCCACTACATACCCATGGTATCAATATAATAACACATGTTAGGGAACGTCAGTCGTTGGTTTTGAGCCTACGAGTGTGGTGCTAAATAGACTTTTAGTATTTAGTTTCTAATTTATTTAGGGTGCGGTCAGAGGTGTTGATGCCACACTTGAAGTCTAAATTACTTAGACCTTGATTGCTAATGAGGTCAGGACATTTGGAGGTCTGACTAGTGGAGCTCCTTCTGAAGCTGAAGACTGGTTTGTGATATAGAATGATGTATGGATCAGTTGGGCTTGGATTCATCGAAGAAGTATTTAGGAGTTGTTTGGATGCTAGAACGGGAATGCCCACACCTGGTGGGATTCAATAGTGAGCAGTGTTCCCACTGATCTTTTAACATGAATTCTTCAAAAAAGTGATATTTGGTTGAGAGACGATAATAGTTTTCGAGTATGAGATGAAATTCTTGAAGCTATTGAAGTATGGTTCCCACTAAGAGGGATAAATGCTGCAAGTTTGCTCTCAGACTCATATGAGTTGCGTAGGCAGGTTGTGACCCATCAGGATAAGATATTTGATGTTTTGGTGGGTAGAGCGAATGATACTAAGGAGTTGGAGGCCTTAGCTCCTGTTAAAGATCGAGTAGATCAAGAGAGGCTTAGGAGGTCTGTCAGCTAAATCAGCCTTATGTACGTATTGAGAAGAGGACTCGTACTTCTGCCCCCATAAGAGTAATACCGGTTCTAGGCCTACGACATCTCACACTATTGTTAGTCGAGGTGGTTCATCGAATTTGCCTCAAGTGCCTATTTGTTACTTTTGTGGAAATAAACACGGAGGAGTGTGCCATAAAAAGATGGGTTCTTGCTTTCATTGTGGATCTACTGGTCATTTTCGAAAGGAATGTTCACAGCTAGCTTGGACAGAGCGGACAACTACTCAAACTCCTACGCGTTCTCATTCTTTTGTTCAAACCCATCTAGAGGTCATAACCAATGAAAGACTCAGGATCAGTATCCAGGGCTGACTGTAGAGTCGGTTCCCAGCAGAGTAGAGGGCCAGTTGTATCGAAGGCTAGGTAGTCAGCTTTTGTGTATGCCACCAGATGTCGGGATTATAGAGATGAGCCATAGGTTATTGTATGTACATTTACTATTTACTCTATTACATACTTTTCATTATAAGACAACGGCTCCACTCACTCCTATGTTTCAAGTTCTATATCTCAAGGCCTTCAGATTTTGATTGAGGACACTGAGAATGATGTTACTGTTATAAGCCCAGTGAGACAGTCCATGGTTGTGAATAAACTATTCAGGCATTGTCCTTTGGAGGTGCAAGGTGAAAATTTTCCCTACGACCTTATGGAGTTTCCTTTAGAGGAGTTCGATATGATTCTGGGGATGGATTGGTTGAATAAGCACCGTATCAATCTGGATTTTAAGTACAAGAGAGCTACTCTTAAGACTTTTGATCATTGGACTGTTATGTTAGTTGGTGAGCATCGAGGCAATCTTTCTAATATAGTATCGGATTTGGTTGTCGATCAGATGATCTGAAAGGGGTATGAGACTTTTATTGCCTGTATTTGAATATTAAAGGCTCTTTGTCTAATATTGAGGAGATTCGTACAATTAGCTAGTTTCTCGATGCCTTTCCTGAGGATTTGCCAGGGCTACCTCCGATAGAGAGGTAGAGTTTGAGATTTACCCAGATTATGTACCTGTTTCTATGGCACCATATCGTATGGCCCCGAATGAACTTAAGAAGTTAAAGGTTCAGTTACAGGAATTACTTAATCGATGTTTCATCAAACAAAGTAACTCACCTTAGGGATCCCCGGTCCTATTTTGAAAAAGAATGATGGATTGCTTAGACTATATTGATTATTGGAAGTTGAACAAGTTGACGGTTAAGAATTAAAACACACTGCCTAGGATTGATGACTTATTTGATCAATTGTTGGGAGTTGCTATATTTTCGAAGATTGATCTTCGCTCAGGGTACTATCATTTGAAAGTAAATGGTTCAGATGTTGCAAAGACTAATATCCACACTAGATATGGGCATTATGAGTTTTAGGTGATACCTTTTGGTTTGACAAATACTCCCACAAATTTTATGGATCTGATGAACCGTGTATTCCGAACCTATTTAGATCATTTTGTAGTGGTTTTCATTGATGATATTCTGGTTTACTCTTGGATCAAGGCAGAGTATGATGAGTATCTGAGGATTGTTCTGCAGACACTGAGAAAGCATCGTCTGTATGCCAAACTGACAAAGTGTGACTTCTGGATTCAAGAGGTGTCGTTTCTTGGGCATATTATTTATGCGAGAGATATTCAGGTTGATCTGAGTAGAATTGAGCCATTGTGAGTTGGAATGAACCAAGAATGTCTTCGAGATCTGTAGTTTCTTAGGCTTAGTTAGGTATTATCAATATTTTTTCAAGGGCTTTCGATTATTGTAGGCCCTTTGAAGAAATTATTGAGGAAGAATGCTCCATTTGACTGGGGTGATGCACAACATGAGAGTTTTGATAAATTGAAGACATCTTTAACTCAAACTCCAGTTTTGACTCAATATGAGTCTGGGAAGGACTTTACAGTGTATAGTGATGCTTCACACTCTGGACTTGGCTATGTTCTGATGCAGAAGGGGAGAGTAGTCACTTAAGCGTCCCATCAGCTGAGGCCACATGATGTAATTACCTGGCCCATGATCTGGAGTTGGCAACAATGATTTTTTCTTTGAAGATCTGAAGACACTATCTCTATGGAGAGAAGTGTTACATTTTTAATGATCACAAGAGTTTGAAGTATATTTTGACCCAGAAGAACTTAATCTTAGGTAGTATCATTGTCTTGGGCTTCTGAAGGACTATGATTGCGAGATTGACTATCATATGGTAAAGCTAATGCCGTTACGAATGCTTTGAGCCAGAATATGATAACTAAATTGAGGTCTTTATTTTCCATGATGAAGTTATATGATGATGGCATTCTATTAGCTGAGATCCAGATTAAGGTGAACTTGGCTGAGAATATCAAGGCCATGCAGATCTTAATAGCTCATTGCTCCCCATTATTGAGCAAGTTGAGCAGGGTACTATCTCAGGCTATGCTTTTGATGAGGATTGAGCTTTATGCTTCAAGGGTCAGTATTGTGTGTCTGGTGATGCAGAGTTGAGATAAGATATCCTCAATGACGCTCATAGTAGCCCTTATGCTGTGTACCCCAATAGAGATAAGATGTATCGGAATCTGAGAGAAAGGTATTGTTAGGTCAACATGAAGGAAGATATCTCTAATTTTATAGCTAGATGTTTGACTTGTC
Source organism: Hibiscus syriacus (assembly GCF_006381635.1). Taxonomy (NCBI): domain Eukaryota; kingdom Viridiplantae; phylum Streptophyta; class Magnoliopsida; order Malvales; family Malvaceae; genus Hibiscus; species Hibiscus syriacus. Next base: position 2,269,233 of record NW_024062911.1, on the reverse strand, counting down.
AGCAAGTTAAGGCAGAGCACCAACATTTGTTAGGTCTGTTACATCCTATCAAGATCCTTGAGTGGAAGTGAGAGTGTATTACTATGGATTTTGTTACTGGTCTGCCTTTGACTCATTCGAAAAAAAAATCTTTCTATTTGAATGTTGATAGACTTACAAAGTCAGCTCATTTTATTCCTGTGCGAGTAAATTATTACTTGGACAAGCTGGCTAGATTGTATATCTCATAGATCATTATATTACATGGTGTTCTTCTATCTATCATTTCTGATTGAGATATGAGATTTACTTCGAGATTTTGGAAAGTACTACATGAGGCTTTGGGTACTAGACTTTCAGTATGGCTTTCCACCCGTAGACTGATAGTCAATATGAGCCAGTGATTCAGGTTCTCAAGGATATGTTGAGGGGTTGTGTGATTGATTTTCATGGTAGTTGGGAGGACTTTTTTCCCTTGGCTGAGTTTGCTTACAATAACAGCTATCAGGATAGCATTCGTATAGAACTGTAAGAGGTACTATTCAGGTATAGATGTCGTACCCTGATCTGTTAGACTAAGTTGCATGATAGAAAAACTTTGGGACCTAAATTAGTTTGGGAGACTAAGGACACCTTCAGATTGATCTGTGACCGCCTGAGATATGCATTTGATAGGAATAAGTCTTATGCTGACCATAGAAGGAAAGAAATCGAGTTTAAGGTTGGAGATCAGGTCTTTTTGAAGATATCTCCATGGAAGATGGTGTTGAGGTTTGGGCGCAAAGGTGAATTGAGTCTGAGATTTATTGTGCTATATCATATTTTGAAGAGAGTCAAACATGTTGCATATAAGTTCGAGTTACCTCCCATCTCAACTGAATTCATTATGTCTTTCACATGTATATGTTGAGACTTTATCGTCCAGACCCTAGTCACATTATTCAGATAGAGGATGTTCAATTGAGACTTGATTTATCCTATAATGAAGAGCATTTAGATTTTGGATCGAGATGAGAGAATGCTTCCTGAGAGATAGAGGAATCAATGAAGACTCAATTCCCATATATGTTTGATTCAGGTAAATTTTGAGGACAAAAATTTCTTTAGGGGGAGAGTTGTTACACCCCTAATTTTTAATCAAATGATATATTTAATTTCATTATTTAATTTTTAGGGATAAATCAAAAGTTTTTGAAGTATTGTGGTCAATTTACAAACTATCAATGCTTCAGGGCCTTAAGCCCAAAATTTTCTATTTAATTGTGCCCACAAATGTTAAAAATCAAGAAATAAAAAATAGAGATGGCTGAGAGATTTGAACCCTTAACCCTTAGGTTATTGCCACCCATGCTTAGTCATCTAAGCTATAACACTATTGTTAATTAAAATAAGATAAATATCTTAAGTAATGATTTGGATCGGTTTATAATACCAAAACCATTTCCCCTATTTTAGAAATCAAAAACCTAAACCCCAAATTTTCCTTAACCCAAACTATCAGCCCCTTCACCGCCCAACCGTCGTTGAGTGTGTCGCCACCCTCATATGACTCACCATCATCCGATGACCAAAACCAACCACCATCTTGGCAAAAGACAATATCATTCACCGTAGAATTCATACAAATACTCATTGGAGAACCCATAAGACCGGCGTGATTTTTTCATATTCTGATTGATTTCACCGGAGTTGCAGTGCACCGCCACTCCCATTAGTTTCCCCGTTATCGTACACTCTAAACCAACCCTTGAGTCATTCCTTCATCGTCATTCTCCTCTACTGTCATTGAGGGTAAGCTCTTGTCACTTTTTGTTTAAGTTTATTTTGCGTTTAAATGAAATTTTGGATGAATTTGGTCTGGTTCTTGTTTGATAGAGGTAAGTACACTCACGTGGAGCTTTCGGCTGATCAAACCAACCCTATCATCGTCACCACACGCCACCACGAATTGGAACTATGCATATGGCTCCTCAGTCGATCCATGAAGCTTATGAAATCAGTCCAATCAAACTAAACTGGTCCAGTTAGACCAAATCGGGTTGAATTGAGTCAACTCGATCGAGTCAACTCATTGACTTTTACTGACCGTTGACTTTGACTAGAACTAACTTTGACCTTGACTAGCGTTGACTTTGACCAAAAAGTTAAATTTTTTGAAAAGAAATATTTTATTTTTTTAACGTCTTGAGTCTGAATCTGAAGTCGTTTTTTGCCAAATTCGAACTCAAAAAGCCTCCAAAATGACCGTTAAACCAGAACATGCATATATATATATATAAGCATTTTATTTAAGTGCATTTTAAATTATGGACAAAGATTAATTCATGTGTTATTATTTGAAGGTAATCATAACTCTCCTGATTGTGCGACAGCTCGACCCAGCTTCTCTCGATCCGTTCAACCCTGTGATCCAGTTATTACTCGTATGATTCATAAACCCTAAGAATATTCGAATTAAAATATTTTTTTGATAATAACTCTGTTGCATTATTTTTGAGTTAATTGATCGATAGAATTGGCCAAGAGGGGGTGAATTGACAAATAAAAATTTTGGTGGAAGCTTTGCATAAAATTGAAAGTAATTGCACATCGATTTAGAGTGGTTCGGCTTTCTCAACCAAAGTCTACGTCCACTTCCTTAGCTATCCACACTAAGTATTTTCCACAAATTCACTAATTTGTCTTTCTTTTGAGGACAAAGAGTAACCTTACAAATCCCTCAAGAATTATACCCCAAATTCTTGATAACACTCTCTCCCAAAGAGAATAATACAAATTTTGCAAACTTACAAGAAAATCCTCACAAGGCAAGATGTTTGCACAATTCTAGAACAAAGAAAGAACACTCAAGAATAATACAATTGAGCACAATAAGTGTTCTTGAAAGCAAAAATGAATATTGAATAAAATAGGACTGAAAATGCTCAAACTTGAGGTTTGATGCTTTCTCTTTGATTCTCTCTTGATTCTTATTGATTGTTGTTTCTTATTTTTGATCAATGGCTTCTAAGCTTGTTTAAATACTCATTCAATTGATTCTGAACGTTGGGGATGATTAGTGGAGTCAATGGTGCCGTTTTAGTGAAAAATCAATTAATAAAACAACTTGGAGCGTGGGGGGAATTGGTACCCCCTCATAGGGAATCGGTTCCTTTAAGTGTAAAATTCAATTATTTTGACCGTTGATCAGGGGGAATCAGTTCCCTTAGAGCATTCTATTTTTCTTGGAGTCAAACCATTCAGGGGGGAATCGGTACCCCCTTGGGGGGGAATTGGTTCCCTCTGGACAATCTGGAATTTTTGGCTTTGAAACAGTTCGAAATACTTTGTAAAATTGTTTTGAAATTATTTTAGGAGTAAAACTTAATTTTACAATTGAGTAAGGATTAAAAATGACATTTGAAAGATTTGGAGTAATATTTTGATATTTGAATAATTATATCGAATATACTTAGAAAATCTTTTGAAAAATATTAAAATTCATTTAACTTAATTTGTTATATCGAAACATCAAAATGTTTTCAACAATCTCCCCCTTTTTGATATAACAAAACATTTTAGTAATTTTAAGATTTTGAAATCAAGTTTGAAATTACTCCCCCTTACTCTAACATTTCTCCCCTTTAAAACACTTTAACATTTCTCCCCCTTTTTGTTAAATCAAAAAGACTATTAAAAGATATCAAACAAGGTTTTAAAACATTTAGCCAAATGATTATAAATATACCTTAAGCTGTTAAGATCACAATCAAGAGAAACATTAGCCATTAGTTTCATAATCAATATTCATAAACAATGTGATATGGCAAAATTGGTCATATATCTAACATGATGTAAATGATGAATAAATTTAACCAAACCAAATATATAGAAATATAAGTTCAAACATCCATAAAACATCAACCAAATTCAAACATCCAACAATCAAAATTAAAAATAATCCAAAGTCATTCAAAATGTTGAAATAATAATCTCTAAGTCCTATTTCAAAGTACTAAAGCATGACAAATAATCAAGCATCCGTAGGAGGATCGGGAGGAGGAAAATGAGCTCGCATAGCGGTCATCTCATGTGAGAGTGCATTAGTGCGTTCATTCATAGAAGCGTTGTTCGTGCGCATCTCCTGGAGAATCTCCATGAAGTGAAGCGAGAATCCATGGATGGATACAAGAAATCAAATGTATCCATAAAGGATTGAAAGTATGGAGGCATGTGATCCTCTGGTCGTGCTTGTTCCTCTGGTAGAGCTTGTTCATCGTGATGTTCTTGCTCATCGTCGGAGTCAATGGATTCCGGAGGTTGTTCATGAATACGAACCCAAAGGCCAGTCTCTTCATTGAACTTCCATCCTGATTTGGTTAAAGAGAAGAGGTTGATTTGGTTTTTTAGGGGAAATGAAGCATCAAGACCAAATCTAAGCCCAGCCTTCTTAAACAGATTACTAAGAATACAACTGTAAACTAAAGAAGAACATAATTTTTTATTGGGAACAAGATTTACAGTTTCGACAAGTTCAAAAAAGATAATCTGTGGAAGGTTGATTTTGAGATTATTTTGGACACAATGTAGCCAAAATAAATCCAAGGCTCGAAGAGTAGAGTAACGGCCTCTGAATGGTCGAAACCACCAAGAGATCATAAGGTGAAGGAAACGGTCATGAAGATCTAAAACACTCGCATTATCCCTTCATTTATACTGAGATCCTACCATTAGTTTTTCATTATCTACCCCGTCATTATCTAATTCTAATGTGGTGGCAATGTATTCCGAGTCAATATGAAACAATCGTTCTAGAAGATAGGATCGGATTCCTATGGCTAAGGTTTTATCTGGGTTTTGAATGCAAACGGCATTAGAATAGAAGATACGAACGAGTTGGTGGTAAACTATAGGTTCAAGCTCGAAGAGTTTATCAAATTTCCACTCTTGAAGAGTAGGAAGATGTCAAAAAATGATGTCTAACATGGCTTGAAGAGATGGGATTCGTTCTTCCCGGATTTTGTAGGACTCAAAGTATTGACAAAACCTAAAGTAGAGATTTTGTCTATGACCGGGTTCATTGAAGCAAGAATTGTGAATGGTCATGTTTGAATCATCGGGATTAGGATTAGAAATTTTTTGGATAGGTGGAGGATTTGGAGGTGAGTTTGGAGGTTGGCTAGAACGCTCAGAGGAAGGTCTAGAACGTTTGTGAGACATGATTTAAGGTAATCGAAATGGAAAGAATAACCTGCAATTTTAAAACACATGTATGCAATATAATTAATCCCAAAACTCAATTGAGTCCTCAATATCTCAAGGTTCTCTAAACCAATCCTAATGGGCAAAGTTTTTGAAAACTATTGAAAAATAATGTTTTGAAAATCAATATACGTATAGTTTTCATACTAACAACATAATTAAATCAAAACACAACAGTTTGAAATTAATTAAAATTTTTTGTTTTTTTTTAATTTCGAAATTTCAAGAATTAACTGAAAAATTATGAGATTTTGATGAAATTAGTTGTAAAATCTAGTTTCTAAACACTAAACAATCAATGCCCGATCACTATTTCAATCTAGAACTAATTAAAACTAGGTCTATGTTCAAAAATTGATAAAATAGAAGTTTTAGAAAAATACCTTGAAGAATTTCGGATTTAAGTGAGATTAAATGAAGTTTGCACGATTTTGATGATTCCAACAGGTTTAGAAGTTGATATTTGAAGTAATTCCCATTAAAAATGGTGTTTTTGATGAAATATGGAGATATGGTGAGAGTAGAGAGGAGAACGGCGTGAAAAAGAAGAGAAGAGAGTTTGAGGCAAAAATAGGGTGCTTTGCGCGATATAACCAGAACCCCCAGGGGGTATCGATTCCCCTGTGGGGGGGAATTGGTTCCCCTTCAAGGGGGTATCAATTCCCTCTGCACCTAAAATGCTAAAATCTAATTTTAAATATTCAAAAAGCTAAATTAATTTTCTCTAGTGGTATTGGCAACTCATATATTGAAAATTAATCATGTTCAATCAATCAAATTAATCCTTAAACTACATTTGAACATAAAGTTAATTTTCACCAAGAATCATAAACTCCCCCTAACTAAAAGCAAAGAATGCAACAAAAAATATTACAAGCATTTTTCATTTATTCTTAAAAATGCTAAAATTATTTTAAACACTAAGTGAAGATAGGTCAGTTAAACCTAATTCTCTCCTAAGTGTCCAAAAAGGGTCATTGTCTAAAGGCTTTGTAAAGATATCCGCTAATTGATGCAAAGTATCAGCAAATTCTAGAACTACATCTTCTTTAGCGACATAGTCTCTAATTAATGATATATTATTTCAATGTGCTTAGTTCTAGAGTGTTGGATGGGATTTTTAGTGAGACAAATAGCACTAGTATTGTCACACTTGATAGGAATGGTACCTACTTCAATTCCATAATCAAAAAGTTGTTGTTTCATCCATAAAACTTTTGCACAACAACTACCAGCTGAAATGTATTCTGCTTCAGTGGTAGATAATACAACACAATTTTGTTTCTTTGAAAACCAAGAAATCAGCATATTTCCAAGGAATTGGCAAGTACCGGAGGTGCTTTTCCTATCTAATTTGCATCCTCCATAATTCGCATCAGAAAAGGCATGCAAGCTAAAACTAGAGTCTCTAGGATACCAAAGTCCTAAACTAGGAGTGTCTTTAAGGTATCTAAAGATTCTCTTAACAGCTAGTAAATGTAATTCCTTAGGGCATGATTGAAATCTAGCACATAAGCAAACACTAAACATAATATCCGATCTACTTACAGTTAGATAAAGCAAAGAGCCAATCATTACCTATATAATTTAACATCCACACATTTACCTCCTTCATCTATGTCAAGCTTTGTTGATGAGCTCATTGGAGTGTCATGAGGTTTCCCATTTTCCAGTCCAAACTTCTTGAGCATATCTTTGACGTATTTAGCTTGATTGATGAAGATGCCATCTTTTCTTTGCTTGATTTGGAGTCCCAATAAAAATGAGAGCTCTCCCATCATGCTCATCTTGAATTCACTTTGCATTAGCTTAGAAAATTCTTAGCAAAGAACATCATTAGTAGAACCAAATATTATATCATCAACATAAATTTGAACTACTAATAAATCTTTACCTTTATGTTTTAAAAACAATGTAGTGTCAACCTTCCCTTTTGAAAAACCTTTTTCAATTAAAAAGTTTGACAATCTTTCATACCAAGCTCTAGGAGCTTGTTTTAAACCATAAAGTGCTTTTGTCAATTTAAGAACATGATCAGGAAATTTTCAACCTTCAAAACCTGGAGGTTGTTCCACATACACTTCTTCGTTAATAAAACCATTTAAAATGCACTTTTAACATCCATTTGATATAATTTAAATTCATGAAAACATGCAAATGCTAATAACATTCTAATTGCTTCCATCCTAGCTACGGGAGCATATGTTTCATCATAGTCTATGCCCTCTTCTTGAGTATACCCTTGAGCAACAAGTCTAGCTTTGTTTCTCACTATATTACCACTCTCATCAAGCTTATTCATAAATACCCATCTAGTACGTACAGTAGATTTATTACTAGGCCTTTCAACTAGTGTCCAAACTTTACTTCTCTCAAATTGATTTAACTCTTGTTGCATAGCCATAATCCAATGTTCATCATTTAATGCTTCTTTAATATTCTTAGGCTCTATGCATGAGATAAATGCAACATAATTACAAATATTTCTAAGAGAAGATCGAGTTGTTACCCCTTTGGATGGATCACCTATAATCTCACCATCTTTGACATAGTTGTACTCTCTTGGATAAGATACTTCCCTTTCTTCAATGGTTGGATTCTCGAGAGGATCATGAGTTTCCTCATCTTTCGTTTCTTCCCTTTGATGACGGTTCTCCAATGTCATGTCTAACGTCATTTGTATTTATAATGCCTACACCATCATTCACACAAGAATCCTTCCTCGGAAGGAGATTATCATCGAAAACAACATGTATAGACTCTTTTACAACTAAAGTTCTTTTATTAAATACTCGATAAGCTTTAGAATTTAAGGAATAACCCAGAAAAATTACTTCATCACTTTTAGCATCAAATTTGCCAAGATTATGTTTACCGTTGTTTAAAACAAAACATTTACATCCAAAAGGATGAAAATAGCTAATGTTAGGCTTTTTATTTTTAAAAAGTTCATATGGAGTTTTCTTCAAAATAGGTCTAATCATTACTCGATTAATAACATAACAAGCGGTATTTGTGGCTTCCCGCCCAAAAATATTTTGGCAAATTGTTTTCACAAAGCATGATTCTAGCCATTTCTTCTAAAGTTCGATTTTTCCTCTCAACAACTCCATTTTGTTGAGGGGTTCTAGGTGCTGAAAAATTATGGCTAATACCATTAGAATTACAAAATTCAGTAAATCTAAGATTTTCAAATTCGGTTCCATGATCACTCCTAACAATAGTTATAGAGTAACCTTTTTCATTTTGGATTTCTTTTGAAAACGTGATGAATTTTTCTAATGCTTCATCTTTAGTACTTAAGAATAGAACCCAAGTAAATCTAGAATAGTCATCTACCAATACAAATGCATATTATTTTCCACCCAAGCTAGTAGTTCTAGATGGCCCAAAAAGATCTAAATGAATCAATTGTAATACTCTACTAGTGGATACGTCATTAATGGATTTAAAAGAAATTCGCTTTTGTATTCCTTTAGCACAAGCATCACAAATTTTATCATTATCAAATTTTAGTTTAGGTAGCCCTCGAACCAAATCTCCTTGAATTAACCGTTGCAAAACACTCATACTAGCATGTCCTAGTCTCCTATGCCATAACCAACTATCATGCTCATCCTTAGCAACTAGGAATAAATTAGTTATTTCTATAGAGTCTAAATGCACCATGTAAATGTTTCATATTCTATGACCAACAAGCATAATCCGATTAGATGCAATGTCAATGACTTTACAACCATTAGTTTCAAATATGACATTGAATCCCTTATCACATAATTGACTAATACTCAAAAGATTATGCTTTAATCCATTCACATATAAAAAAATTTAATTTGTATGGAAGAGGTATTACCTATTGTACATATACCTTCAATGTGACCTTTTGAATTATCACCAAAAGTCACTTCTCCTCTATTTTTGGCATTAAGCTCTATGAACCGGCTTTTGTCTCAGGTCATGTGTCTTGAGCATCCACTATCAAGGTACCATGAGTTTGAATTTGTTTCCCGTGCCTTGTAGCAATGCTCTTTTTCCTTAGAATCTTCCCCGAATACCATCAAGCACAAGTTTGCTGCTTCTTATTCCTCTTCATCTCTCCATGTAGCCACATGAGCCTTGTGCTTATTCTTTGATTGACCCTTTCTCTTCAATTGTGGGCAATCATATTTGACATGCCCCGGCTTTTTGCATTTATAGAAAATGATAGGGTCATTATCTTTTGGTTCATTTTTTAGTCCTTCATTTCGTTTGAATTTTCTTCCTCGGTAAGGTCTCATCATTTTTCTGAACCGTTTGGCAAACAATGCCATTTTCTCGTCATTGTCATCTTCATCTGAATCACTCTCATCTTTTGTGGATTTGAGAGCAACTCCATTGTTTTTCTTCTTCTCATTATCCTTTGGTGTCTCGTCAATCTTATCGAGATCCACCTCATCTTCAAGCATCATTTCATGAGTGAGGAGGGAACCGATTAGCTCTTCAAGAGTTAAGGACTTTAGGTTCTTAGCCTCAATGATTGTCGTCTTCTTGGATTGCCACGATTTTGGAAGTAAGTAAACTAACTTCCTCACAAGCTTTTCATTTGAAATGATCTCTCCATATGATTTGAGACCATTGACAATCGTTGAGAATCTGTCTGTCATAGCTTTGATATCTTCATTTGGTTTCATCCTGAAATTTTCATAGATATGTGTTAGAAGACTAATTTTAGATTCTTTTACCTCGTCGATGCCTTCATGAGTGACTTGTAGTTTATCCCATATTTCTTTGGTGGTTGTACAAGATGAAACTCTTCCATATTCATCTGGTCCAAGAGCACAAAATATGATATGGATGGCTTTGGAGTTGAGCTGGAACATTCTTGTCTCTCCTTCACTCCACAATCTTGGATAAGTGAGAGGCTTGATGTATCCGTCTTCTACAACATTCCATGCTCCCATGTCACTTGCTTGAATGAAATACATCATTGTATTCTTCCAATAGGCATAGTTAGCTCTATTGAAGAAAGGAGGCTTGTTGACGGGCATCGAATCGAGACCGGAGTCGACATTTAAAGTAGAGGTCATTGATGACTTGATAATCGATGTAACTCTTCCCGAATCGACTCAAGAGGCGATTAAACCTTCAAATGAGTGAGGCTCTGATACCAATTGTTGAGTTAATCGATCGATGGAATTGGCCAAGAGGGGGGTGAATTGGCAAATAAAAATTTCAGTGGAAGCTTTGCAGAAAATTGAAAGTAATTGTGCAGCGATTTAGAGTGGTTTGACTTTCTCAACCAAAGTCTACGTCCACTACCTTAGCTATCCACACTAAGGATTTTCCACAAATTCACTAATTTGTCTTTCTTTTGAGGACAAAGAATAACCTTACAAATCCCTCAAGAATTATACCTCAAATTCTTAAGAACACTCTCTCCCAAAGAGAATAATACAAATTTTGCAAACTTACAAGAAAATCCTCACAAGACAAGATGTTTGCACAATTCTAGAACAAAGAAAGAACACTCAAGAATAATACAATTGAGCACAATAAGTGTTCTTGAAAGCAAAAATGAATATTGAATGAAATAGGCTTGAAAATGCTCAAACTTAAGGTTTGATGTTTTCTCTTTGATTCTCTGTTGATTGTTGTTGATTGTTGTTTCTTGTTTTTGATCAATGGCTTCTAAGCTTGTTTAAATACTCCTTCAATTGATTCTGAACGTTGGGGGTGATTAGTGGAGTCAATGGAGCCATTTTAGTGAAAAATCAATTAATAAAACAGTTTGGAGCGTGGGGGGAATCGATACCCCCTCATAGGGAATCGGTTCCCTAAGTGTAAAATTCAAATATTTCGACCGTTGATCAGGGGGAATCGGTTCCCTCTTAGCATTATGTTTTTCTCGGAGCCAAACCATTCAGGGGGAAATCGGTACCCCATTGGGGGGGAATCGGTTCCCTCTGGACAATCTAGAATTTTTGGCTTTGAAACGGTTCGAAGTACTTTGTAAAATTGTTTTGAAATTATTTTAAGATTAAAACTTAATTTTACACTTGAGTAAGGATTAAAAATGACATTTGAAAGATTTGTAGTAATATTTTGATATTCGAATAATTATATCGAATATACTTAGAAAATCTTTTGGAAAATATTAAAATTCATTTAACTTAATTTGTTATATCAAAATATCAAAATGTTTTCAACAATTATGAATTAGGTTCGAGCATTGCTGCAGAGCGTGGCAAGGCAGGTGCTCAGTAGTCTTGTCGATTGATCCCTTTTTGTTATATGTGTTCCCTATGTGCTATATAAATGTTTTATCTATTTTGAAGAATATAATTTTTTATATGGTTGGTTTATGAATATTTTAATTGTTCAATATTCAGATTTACTGATTTATTGATTTACCGTTTATGAACTATTGTTGCTTGATAAATGTTGTCTAGTTACCTATTTTCACTAGAAAGTATGATTATGTCGATTTATGGATCATGGAATTTAGTGCTTACTATGTGGACTATTTTATTGAGATATTGTTTGGGTAGGATTCTGGAGTATGGAGGTTCAGCTCTGATCAAAATGGTAATTCCTTACTGACCTAAGGTGACCCTTTGGTAGGCTCTGAGGCCCCAAAAACTTTCTTGGGTAGGCTCTCATGCCCTAAGATGCTCCCTTAGGTTGGCTCTTATACCTAATGGGTATAGGGTAAGTCCTTATGGATGCAGTTCTGGGGAACTGCATTTTGGTGTATGTGAGGAAGGTAATTATGAGTTTTAAAATTCAAATTACACTATGAATTTTATGATACTTTACTAAGATACTTCCTGATTATTTTACCCATTATGTTTTATTTGAACTATTGGAACAAACTGAGCTCCCTAGATCACTCCCCAACTTTTTTCTCTTTCATATACTTTTGGATAGGCACCCCGGACCTGGAACTTGGAAGATTGACATATTTCGTACATTACATTTTATTATAATGTTTTATCTTTCGAACTGCCTTTATTTTCGATGACACGTGCCTATATTTTGAAATACTTGTTTTACGACTTATACTTCTTTTGCTACTGACGTTAGATTTACTGTGATACTGATTATGAAATATTTTATTTTACCCAGTCACTTATGGTTTTATATTTACTCGTTTGGATTTTATTGTTATTAACGATGTTTTTAAAGATGTTATATATAATATGGATTTAAATTATTGAATAACATTTTGGAAAAATTTTATTGTAATTCGCTATATTTGGTCATAACTCATAGGCCGAGTCTAGGGGGTTACAGATCTCTAAAACAGATAAATAATGACCTAATATGTTGACTCCATATTGTCCCCTATTGTTTATCTGGTGTGGTGGCACTTGATTATATCGAATGCTACATCTTGCGCCTTAATGCCCCACTTGGGTTTGGCATCCACTGCTCAACCAATTCTCGAGTCAATGCTCTATTTTCAACAAGCATTTCTATCTCTTTCAACAGTGGTTTAATATTCCTTGTAGAATGCCCAAATGCCCCCAAGTGGAAATCATAGACACTATCTTGATCATAGCCGTGGGTAGAAGGGTTTGGTGTCACTTTCATTGGTCTTAGGGTGACGTATTGACCTTTAATAAAATGGGGGTAAAAATATGAGATGGACGTTTGGAACACCTTCAAAGTCTTTATTGATCATGGGACTTTCTTTTGTCAATTCAAACGACTAGCTGCCCTTTTTCTTTTGCGACTATGGGGGCTCTGGAAGTGGCATTCATTCACCTCATCAACTTTCACTTCTTAATCAGTTGGGCTTTTGGAAATGACTTTCAATTTTTCCTTGTTGATCACATTTTCTATTAATTCCCCATTTTTCATAAGATCCTTGAAGTCTTTTGTTGAATTTGCAAGCATTAACTCAAAGAAATGAGCTGAAAGAGAATTATGGAACATGTATGATATTTCTTCTTCTAACATGGGAGGTTAAACTTGTGCTGCCACCCCTCTCCACCTCAGGGCATATTCTTTAAAGCTTTTAGTAGATTTCATCCTCATTCTTTGAAGATCTTGGCGCTTTGGAGCCAAGTCTTTGACATATCAATATTTCCGCAGAAAAGTATTGGCCAAGTCAACCTATGACTTGATTTTTTTCTCTGCTCAAATGGTTATACCATACTATAACAAGTCCAATAAGACTATCATGGAAGTAATGGATCAACAAGTTATCATCATTTAAATACCCTTCCATCTTTCTATAAAACATCCTTAGATGAATTTGAGGACAACTGGTTCTATCATATTTTTTGAAATCGAGCACTCTAAATTTATGTGGGATGACTAAATCGGGGACCAAACTGAGTCCTCTCGCTTTTAAATTATTTTGGAGTCATCAACTCCTTTCATAACTCCAAATTCTTTCTCTAATAGTTTGAATTTGTCTTAAAATCGCTTAAGATTAGTGAGGCTCTTCCCCAAGTTCAAGTGGGATACCCCAGGGTAGGTTATCATTCTAGATGCATTATTTTAACAACACTGATATCCTTCAACAGTTATTTTCTCCTATCAGTAGCATTTGTTGTCAACACCTAAGTCATTTGATTCAATACATCTTGTAGAGAACTCGATACTTGATTCCTCGTATCTTGTTGTAACTCGGTCAACTGCTCTTGCAACAGATCTTGTGATTCTTCATGAGATTGTTCCATTGTTTTTATTTCTTTATTCATGATGACAATGAAGTGGTATGAATGAATGATCTTGGTATTACTGCCACAAAACCTTCCATAAATTATTTTCATGTTTTCATAATTAATGCATGTAAAATGATTAAATAAACAAATGTGATGCAAATACATGTATGTAAAAGGTGTTATCCTAGATTGACTATCTTAAAATAACTTTCACCTAACACAAAGGTTTTAGTACATCAAGCAGACTTTACATATAAAGAATATCTTTAACTCCTAACTCCTCTATTTCTCTCAAAACCAAGTTAATTTCCACTCATGCTCGGGTGTAGAGTTGTCAATCTGCTTCAATTCACTTACAAAGGCATGTAAATCAACCAGTTTGTAAGCCACGTTGTTTTCTTGATTAACAGCTCTCTTTATGACATTTTATTTTTCTTCCATCTTATGTTTCAATTTTCGAAGCTGCAAACATTGTTGTTTGCTTTTTTCTTGTAAGAGACTCATTTTGGTTACAAAGTTCTCGTAAAAAATCTCCATAATCATATACAAACTTCATCAGTGGCTTGTTCTTGGCTCTAATGGATTCTAGCTCAGCATCATTCTCAAGCTTGTGGCTCTGATATGAAGCTTCCATATTGGCTATGGATATATTCAACATCTGATTTTATGCTTAACATTTTCCCAAATCATTCATGATTGTATTGCGCCTTCTTTTTGCAATCTGTAAATCATGAGAGAACGTTTTATCTAAACCTTCATGCACCTTGTAATTCTTTCTCCATTGTTCAACATCATTTTTTAGTTTAGTGACTCCTCTTGCCCACTCTTTTAGAGTATCACCTATACCAATATTTTTAAAGGCTTGACTAATCCTTTGAAAACCATCACTCATGGCTTCCATCTCTCAGTTCATTTTATCATTTTCAATATTCAATTGACATACTTGAGCTTCGTACTTCAGCAGACATTCTTCCTCCTAGGTGCCCCTTTTAACAGGATGATTAGTTATCAAACTGGGCTGACTTTTTATCTCAAACTCTAATACTCCATGATCTAAAAGATGTTGGACTCGATGCTTGAAGGTGGTGTAGTTCTCAATAGAATGTCCTTGAGCTCCAACATGATATTCATAACGAAAATTGATGTTATACCAGTTTGGATATGGAGGTTGCCAAGATTTCACGTTATGTGGGACCACCTCTCATGCTTCTAATAGCTTATCATACAAATCTTATATGATATAAGAATAAAATTAAAATGAGGGTCGCCTCTCAGCTTGGATTAAACTGAAGTCACCAAGTTTCTTTCCCTCAACATCGAGAGTTACTCTCAAATACCAACTAGTTATAATCGCATAACCCCTCTTCATCTCTTTGAACTGCTACAGTTTTCCCTATTTCTTTGGTATCTCCAGACAGCTTTTTGATATGAATGGTGATTGTGCGTGATTTATCAGGTTGGCTAGGATCACCTTGTTCTAAAGTAGTTTTTTGTATATCTGACATTGCAGGATTATTTTCATCGAGCTTCTTCTCTTCTTGTGTAGAAATCTCTTTTCCTTTGGACAAAGTAGTTATACTAACCATCATCTTGGACATTTTCTCTTTCATCTCTCGTATTTCCTTTTGCCCTTTTTTGGACATGCGATCTTTAGGTGCATAGCTTTCCACTCTTCTCGGAGCTTCATCAAGATGTCATTCTCTAGTTGTGTTATTTATAGTCAACTTGACCATGAAACCCTTTGTCCACCATAAAAACCTTCTACTTTGATGACCACTCACATATCAACACATTTTGATTATGTCATGATCATGTGATGCAAGCAAAAAAAACAATATAAAAACAAGTTAATACAAACAAGATAAAAAAATAGCAACAATTATTATAAAAATAATAAAAAAATAAATGAATAAATTAATGCAAAACAAGAATGCAAATGCAAATACAAATGCATAAGGTGTTAATTCCAAAAGTGATCACCATATAACAACATTCATCAGACCATAAGTTCTCTTTACACTTGATAGTCAAATTTCACGAGCTTTATTTTCTTTGTTTACTTGGTCTGGACTTTTCTCATGATTTGATGTTGTCTTTATAGTCGTTGTCAGGCTAATCAAAATGTTGAATCGCCTATCTTCATTTTAATTCATCCATGATGATTGTTAGATCTCTATACCTCCACCTTTGTGGGATTCTCCAAGAGAAAAGTGGCCCTCGTATCTCATGAATGATCTTCTCATTCTTGACTCAGATAGCATTTGACTCTTTGGTACCATCTCAATCTTCACTCATTTGACAAGAGTCATTGATCCACTTTGAGATCTTCTTTCGTCGATCAACTTCGTTTATAGATTGTCTTCCTTATGGATTTGACTAACTAGTTATGGAACTCTTATGTCGACATGAAAACCTTCTAATTGAGTCAATCACTTGCAAATTAATACCTTTTAATTATGATATGAAGATGCAAATACAAACAAAAGACAGATGAAAGTAATATAAGACAAAAGGAATTGTTAGTACTAATCAATCAAAATAACATGAAAAATATTTATGAAGAGAAAAGATCCTACCCAACATGGTATCTACCCTGAAATGCTTTTATTAAATAGCAATCCTACCTAGACATGTTTTCTACCCCCATGCCTTGTTAAACATATAAATTCTTACCTCATGTCATCTAGTTCACATGCTCATTTGGAAAAAGATAAACCTAATCGCTCGATTTCTAGTTCTCATACGTTTATTCAGAAAGTAAAAATACAATATGAAAATTAAAATATGCGTAAAAAGCTTTTCCTTGTATGCTCTCCTCACGGGATTCCTAAGGTTTGGTTAGACTCTATCTAGGTTTGAGTCCTAGGTTCATTATATGTTGGGTTCAACTCTAAAGTAAAAGGTACTCAAATTGTCCTTGTCGGTACCCCCTTGGGCTACCAAACCCTCCATCCTGGCCTATCACATGCTTTCAAATCAAGTTTAATTCAAGAGGACACACCTCGTTATGTCCATACAGAGGTGAAAACCATCACGAAGACTATAAAGTGTGAGCCCAGGAGCGATCTACTATCCCATACGAAGTTGAAAACCATCACGAGGGAGTAGTATCTCACTCCTACTTAAATGGGACGGAGTGGGATTTTAGCTCAATGTTATGATAATGCGAGTACACTGTGTGTGAGGAAAAGTGAGAAAAAAAACACAAAATCAGACAACACAAATCCCAATTCTCAATTCCCCTTAAAAAAATTTAATCTGAAAACATTAACAAACAAATTATTCCAACTATTTAGTGGTTAATGAAATTGTAAACACAAATTTATTTTAATCACACAAGGGATCAAAAAATAAATTTGGACGAATTGATAATTTTCATTGCAAAGGCAATTAATTAATTGACAAATGGTCTGACTCTCTAATTGTCCCCAATAGAGTCTCCAAGCTATCGAAACGAATCTAAAAATTATTAGGTGGTGATTTAAAGTCTCGTCTCAACTAATTTGGTGTTTTCTTTTAAAAATAAAAAAAATTTGGTTTGAGGAGTTGTCACCAATCTTTGATTAGGGTGTGATTGGGCACCCAAAACGTTTTTTCATTTTAATAAAATTTAATTTAAAAATTATTAAAACAACATTTTAAGGTATGCGTACCAAAAATTAAGTTCAGAAGTCGATTACTCGTGGGGAATGACTAGTACCCCCACAACGCCCTAAATCAATACCTAGTCGATTAATTAGTTGCATTGCAATGAAACTTACAATTTCGAATTTAATTTTATTTGAGATCCCTTTTTAAGCACATAAAAATATTAGTCTTTAATTTCGGATGGGAAAATAATGATATTTAATTATTTCCTATCGAAACGAAGAGGTCTCTGAAATTCATCTTCCAATCGAAACTAAGGAAATATCACCATTCCATTTGAAAATTCATTATTAACCCAAATTTCAAATGCATGAAGGAAGATAAGTTAAAAACAAATTAAATTAAAATTACCAATCCTTTTAGAAAGAAGAAGGATGTTCGATTATTTAAAGACATCGAGATCGAACCTTTTATAAGTTTTAATGATCTTTTCCCGACGAATTTAAATAGACGAACATTTATTTTTCTCTCGTTCCTAAATTTTAGGTGAAATAAATTTTTAAGGTTTCGTTTAATAGGATACACTTTCATTTTAAAATTATTTATGCCTTAAGACAATCACTTCACAATGACTTTATAATGAAAGGGTATTACCCTTAATCCAATTATTTGATCAAGTAAAGTTATGCTCATGAGGAGTATACATATTAAATAAAGGATGTCATATAACTAAACTTATATGTACAAGTAAATACAACCATATATGTAATTTATAAACATGTTAAAAGCTAATAATATTTAAATTTGGCTAAAAAAATATACATATGCATAAATATTTTAAAGAAACATGTAATACATACATTTAATATTAATTCATATTATAATTAAGGGAAATATGTATTATATTATATTTAATAAACAAAATATTAAAATAAGGGTTGAAGCATATTTAATATATGTAGATATGCACACACGCGTAAAAAAATAACTTAAGTATAAAATATATTTAATATTCACACACAAATATACTATAAGAATAATTTACATTAATAAGTGTAAAGCACATGCATAGTTGACAATTATAGAAAGCAGATAAAATGTGGATAAATAAATAATGCATGCACATATAAATTATAATGATCTAGAATGAAAATGTAAAATCATGGCAAGCCAGAATACAATTAACTAAGATTGAACATACTTAGAAAACAAAGGACTAGATTAAAAGAAATCCAAATTTAACGACTAAAACTAAAAGATAAAGTAATCTAAATTAGGATTAAAATATTTGAAACCTAAATCTAAGGATTCAATCAAATTTCTAGGATCAAATCAAAGAGAATTAAAAATGAACAAAATTAAAAGCAATTGACAAATATAAAGGGACTAAATCGAAGTAACTTAAAAATATAAGGCTGAAATTAAAATTCATTAAATAAATTAGCAAAATAAAAGAAAACAGAAAGTAAAATGCAAAAATTAAATGACTGAAATGTAAATGCTGAATTTCAAAGGCTGAAATTAACATAATAGAAATTTATAGGGAAAAAGTGTAAATAACAGAAAATAAATCAATCAAATAAAATCAATGTTAGCAGTTAGAATTTTACCGAACCATAGATAAGGCAAGTCATTTCCCAAAGCGGGTCGTAGCGAGGTTGTAAATTGATTTGAATATATTTTTAAGGGTTAGTAATTAGAAGATAGTATATTAGTGGTTAAAACATAGAAATAGTAATTTAGTTAGAATTTTACTCGGGTCATCGCAAGGCCGTATTAAGTGTTTGAATATTAATAAATTAATAACAGTGACTGAAAAGTAACAAAAATAAAAAATAGTAAACAAATTAAAAAATAATTTAATCCACAATGACCAAAATTAAATAAAAGAAAAACACAAAGCATAAATTTGAAGAAGTAAAAAATGATGGGATTAGGTGACTGGAACGTGAAAACACGCCTAACTTTGGGGGACTAAAGAGCGATTTGCCACTAAACTTTTAATGTAACCCATTTTTTCTCTTTTTTCACGTAAAAACCCTAAACTAAAAAAATTCTTATCCTCTCAACTCATCTCACTCTTCTCACACCGGTCGTCTTCCCAAAAGGCTAACACTTACGCCGGTAATCACATTCCGGTGGCCGTTCCTTCCTTTGATCAACTCCCAAAACGACCGAGTAAAGTAGAATGACAACCCCAAAGGACCCAATACCTCTTCTTTCTCATATAATCGTTCTCCTCTCAACCGAGACACAAAACCCCAAATACGTGAGCTTTTACCATCGACCACCTCTTTGGTAGTCGTTATCCCCTCCGACCAATGACCCTTGGCCGTAACTCAGTCTTGCTTCACTCCGGCCACCAAAAGCAAGCCTAGACCTAACACAAATTCCTCACATACTTCTCCTTTTCACCTCATCTAAACCCCCATAAAAAACCTATAACAACATACTGTTGGGATCATCGGCTCACCTCATAGCGCAGCGGAAACAAAAATTTGACGGTCTCACCAGCGATCCAAGTACGATAAACTAAAATCGGGAGGAAATGGTGCGAATACTTACATCGAGTTCCTTGAAAAAGGGCAAGGACAACAACGACTAATGGTGGTGTCGATCGATTCGAATCGTAAGCCTCCACGAAACCACGTCTCGACCACTATTCAGTTCACCCGATTGAGATCAATATTTGCTTTTCCCAAAATTATTTTGAGAAAAATGGTTGAAGATAATATGTAAAAAAAAATGGCTGCTAGACCTTACACCTCCTTTTATATCCAAGTGACCCTAACATATTAGGGATTTTATTATTTCAAATTAATTAAATCTTTAATTAATTTAAATTAAATATTCGGGATTATTAAAACATATGTATATCAAACATACATTAACTCTAGATATATTTTAGTAATGTACAACAAATTGTACATTTTTGCTCATTTCAATCCTAGGGTGTGACCCTGTAGGTTCTTGTAACGTTAGCAGTAATTATTAGAACAATTCTAATATTACATACAATGAGTGACATCTAGCAATATATCATTGTCACCTGAGTTACAAGAAAATATGATTTGATATATCATCTTCGTGATTAACTCTTTTATGTATTACATCATTTTGTCATTTATATCTAGAATAGGCACAAGTCTTGGAATAGTCACACTTGTATAGCCCATCTATTGTTTCTTGATATCTAGACTAGACTTTAATTAGCGAATAATTTGTGATATCTCATATCAACTATTTCGAGCATGGCCATGCATTTCTAGTCTCACTCAATCAAGTGGCATGTGATATATTTTCTATTATGTAGGAAGGACAAATCATATCTTAATCATACACACCCACTACATATATCGAGATATATTCAATAGCAGTCTTTATAGAGCAACCAGTTATGGAGCTTGTTTAACTGCATCAAAACATACAACAATATATGTTGAGATAATATTGATCTCAAGTCTGAGGATCATACATATAGTCATCACCATGAGCAATGTTATGACTGTCACATAATAATTTAAGACATATGCTCATGGTGGGTCAATCCAATACATTGTTCTCTAACAATATAATCATGTATCAATTTTGACATCTCTATGTCAATGACAACTCGTTGTCATCAATCAATAACATGTTAGTCTTAAGTGTATGATTATTGTTCATGCCCATAATAATACTTGAATATGGATCTTTTAATAATAACAATTATGTTATTATATGGACTTTATTATCTTATATGATTGGTCTTTTGGTATACTCTAACACATACAAATACCCAAACGGCCGAATAGGCCTCTAACCTCTCAGATTCCTCACTTCGACGATGATGACACTCCCCACTTCGGCGAGAACCGACGAACAAGGTAATCAAAAAACTCTAACCCACTTCCTATTTTACTTTGTTTTTACGAGCACACAAAAAAGGCAACAAGGCTCTTACAAAATGAAAGTGAAGGTAAAGAGACATTGCAACGATTTTCTCTATGGCTTTTTGTATTTTTGAATCGGAAAATAATTCTATGTTACTCTTTTTGAGAGGAAAAGGAAAATGGGAGCTCTTTTTCTATATTTCGAACGGGAAGGGAAAGATATGGGAGCCCTTGCACTGCATTTTTTCTTCCTGGAAATAATCGACCCCCTACAATCATTTTTGTGGGTTTTTATATTTACCCATTACAATTAAAAAATCAAAAAGAAAATAGAATATCTCTCATTATTTTTGTCTCTTTCTTTGCAATGTATGGCTCCGATGGAGCCATTTTTGGACCATCATTGTTGCTGTGTGGCGTGGAGAGCTTAGTTGTCGTGGAGCTTTTGGAGAGCTGCTGGGACCACTATTGTTGTTTGCTTGCTTGCCACCGTGGAAGATGATGGGCCATAATTGGCGGCGGTGAGACCCTCGTTACAACTAGGGTTAATTTTGGGTTACATTGTTAATATTTTGGGCCTTAATGAAATTGTTGGGTCATTTGGGTTACATTGGTAATGGGTCATAATTTGGATGTATTTGGGATTTTTCCTTTGGCATGAGGGTGTGTGTTGGACTATTTGGATATTTGTTTAATTTGGGTTTAATTTTGATTTTAAACTTTGAAATATAAAATAAACATGCATGATCACCGAACCCAAATAAATAAATGCTCGAAATATCTCAAAGCCTGGAAACTATTTTCCATCCACTCAAGCCATTTGAACCAGTTTGATGACAATGTACGAACGACTTTAAATTGACCGTCGATAGTCTTTTAACGAATTTAAATTGTCCGGACAAAATTAAGGCATTACAAAAACATTATTTACATAAGAAAAATGTATTACATTTAGATACATTTAATTGCATTCATATCTTCAAAAATAAATGCATAACTCTTTCAAAACTTTTCAAGGAAATAAGAAGATTTGTGATGTTAAGATCTCGAGAAGAGAAAATCAGAATTCAAAATCATGTTTGGAGTGGTAAAACCTCAAGAATAGAGGAGCTCAGTTCACAGAAGAATAATTACTTTGAAGTGAGGCATGTTACCCGACCACTATGATTTTTTCATAGGACTTGTGAAAAAATGAGAAAGCGAATTTTAAAGTTTATGATTTTATCTTTTCCGAAAATGAAATTTTTGAAAAGTAAGAAAGTTATTTTCAAAGTTTCTTACTTAATAGATTATTTCCAAAATTAGTAAGTCCACCGGGTCATTAATAAGTCTTCTAATCATGATGATTAAATCATTTGGGTCATCTGTAAGTCTTTAGAGCAAGTTGAAAAGTCTTCCAGGCCATCTATAAGACCTTCGGGCATGATGTTTTCATATCATTTGAAAAAAATAAGAAATCGATTTTCAAAGTTTATTATTTAATCATTTCTGAAAATGAAATTTTTGAAAAATAAGAAAGTGATTTCCAAACTTTGTTACATAGTATACTATTTTCAAAATTAGTAAGTCCTCCGAGCCATCAGTAACTCTTTCGAGCATGATGATTAAATTCTTAGTCATCTATAAGTTTTTCGAGCAAGATGAAAAGTCCTCTGGGCCATCTATAAGACCTCCGATCAGGATGTTTTCATATGATTTGAAAAAAAATAAGAAAGCGATTTTCAAATTTTCTCATTTAATCTTTTTCGAAAATGAAACTTTTGAAAAGTAAAAAAAGTGATTTCCAAAGTTTCTTACCTAGTAGTCTATTTCCAAAAATTATTAAGTCCTTCGGGTCGTCATTAATTATTTCAAGCATGATGATTAAATCATTTGAGTAATTTGTCAGTCTTTCGAGCAAGATGATAAATCCTTCGGGCCATCTATAAGACCTTTGGGCAAGATGTTTTCATAAGATATTTGTGAAAAATGAGAAAGTGATTTTCAAAGTTTCTCATTTAAGATTTTCAGAAAATAATTTTTTTGAAAAATAAGAAAGCGATTTCCAAAGTTTCTTACCTAGTAAACTATTTTCAAAACTAACAAGTCCTTCAGGCCAGCAGTAAGTCTTTCGAGCATGATGATTAAATCCTTCGAGTCACTAGTAAGTCTTTTGCGCAAGGTGACCAAGTCCTTCGGTCCATCGATAAGACTCTCGAGCAGGATGCTTTTAATTATATCTAACATTTTGAACACAAATAATAGATGTAGTACTCGTGGAACAAAAATGAAGCCTCATCAAAGAAATGAAGTAATAATTTTCTAGACAGCAGCATTGTCTGAGATGAATTTAGAAAGTTGGGAAGAATTTCAATTCGCAATTCCATATTGAGGAAAAATATTTCAACAAAGAAAATTAATTCATATCTCAATTTTTGAAAGAAGTGGATCTCACGAAATATTTGAGGACCTTCGAGTTAATACCTTTGGGCACTTCAAACACAATTGATACTGACATATGACAATTTTTACATATTGGATTTCATCATAGAATGAGGTGGATTAACATTCTTTTTTTTGCTATATTTCATCACATAAGGAGTTGGATTAGCATCACCCTTTTGCTCGATTCTATCACAAAATGAGGTAGATTAGCATCACCCTTTTGCTCGATTCTATCACAAAAGGAGGTAGATTAGCATTGACATTTTGTTTGATTCCATCACATAAGGATGTGGATCAACATTGTTATTTCACTCAATTCTATCACAGAAGGAGTTGGATTCGTATCGTCACCACTTGATTCTATCACAGAATGAGGTGGATCAACATTCTCATAGGAAGAAGAAGCTCATATAGGAGAGCCTGTTCGACCTCAACATGACCTTTATGGAAGAATAAGGAGCTTATATAGGAGAGCTCGCCTAATCTTTTCAGAGAGGAGAAAGCGATCATGAAAGAAGAATGAGTTTATATAGGAGAGCCCGTTCAAATTTCATATTTACCTTTTATGGAAGAATTTGCAGTTCATATAGGATAACTCGCATAATCGTTGAAGAAGAGATGAGCAAAACCTTTTTATTTCCTCGTTTAGAGGAGTCAATTGTCGAAGATTAATTTTTAATTGATAAAATAATGGGAAAAAGAAAAAAAAGGAAAAAGAAAAAATGAAAAAGAAAAAACAGAGAAAATGATAAAAATAAAGAAAAATAAAGAAAAGAGAAAATTGAAAAAAAAAAGAAAAAGAAAAAGAAAAAGAAAAAATAGAATAAAAAGAGAGGAAGAAGAAAAAATAATAGAAATAAACCCTTAGACGTGCTAATCAAAGACAATTGTATTTTTGCAAGTTCATCACTTATGAGATTGAGGTAAACCAAATGAGAAGATTTTTCAGATACATGGGAGCAAACCATTTGATTGAAAGAGCGTGGAACAAATCAATAGAAGATCGAAGAAAGATAGTGGAGCCATATTGAGTTGCAATCAAATTCGATAGAATTAGGCTATCTTTTATCTTTGCTTCGTTCTTCTTTCACAACAAGCAAAGAGGGACTGTAATACCCTAATTTTTCCTAAACGTCCCAAATAGGAATTGAGAGCGATCAAAGGCCAATTTGAAGTTGTTTGCATCAATGAAAAATTAATACAAGTGATAAGGGATCGTTTTCATTCGATTAGCGAAACCAAATTAAAACATTTTTTTGGGACACTAAATATCCAAATCCATTTAGAAACTCAAATCCATCATCAAATGTCCAAAACAATTCCCATAAAAAAAACCCAAATGCATTTACATTACAAGACCCAATAACCAAATTAAAACCAATTTAAACTCAATCTCATTACATAACCATTAACCCAACTACAGGCCCAAATGACCCAACATGTAATTTAGGGTTAGGGCAAATCCTAACAAGTGATAAAGCTGCCGCCGCCGAGCTCTCGAACAGCCCCATCAGCAGCCACGACCTCATCCATGGTGCCTTAAGTCATCGTGCTCATTCCACAGCAGCACCAGTGGTCCCTCTGCCATATCAGAACCACATGCAAACACAAACAAACAAACATCTTGTAAAAATCATCTTTTTATTTCATTTATAACAGGGGCATTATATAAACCCACAAGAACATTTTGTAGGGGTTCCTCCCCTTAAAAAAACCGATTCAGTGTAAAGGGTTCTTTCCCATTCAAAAACAAAGGCAATACGAAACAAAAACATTTCAAAAAAAGGTTTTGTTTTTACCTTTATTTTCAATGCTTTTTTTATTTTTGAACAAGAAAACAAGAGTAAAAAGAGAGGTTTCCATTACTTTATTTGGCTCGATTTTTCGTCGGTCTTGAGGTCACGTCGTCGGAGTAGTAGCCGTCTGGGCTAGAAAGTCGAGGGGTCAAGGCCTTTTGGTCATTTAGGGGGACCGTTTTAGCTTCTTTGTGCTCGGTTTTGGGTGTAGAATAGAGGAAGAGGGAGCTTAGAGGGCTGCTAGATAATTTAGACCTCGAGGGGGGGGGGGAGAGAGGTGTTGTTAGGTCATTTAGACCTTTGGGTCGTCTTCTCGGCCCTTATCGGGATTGATAGGAGGCTAGGGCTGCCGATGTACGGCGCTTCATATGGTGGTCGATGAACGGTGGTCTTGTTTTTGGTTCTCGACCGTGAATGAGAAATGGGGAGAGAGAACGTATTGAGAGAAAGTAATTAGGAAACAGCTGAATTGATTTTAGGTTTAGTAATTTACTTCAGGATTGTTTGTTTACTTTAAAATGATTAAGCGTTAAATTATTTAAATGTTGAATGATTTAGAGGCTCTGTATGAATTAACTCTGAATGTGACATGCTGTTTGATGACGGCTCTAAATCATTCAGAATGTACTTCTGTACTGAATCATTTAGAATGTACTTGTGTGTTGAATCATTTATCACTGTTTTGCTGAATCAATAAACACTGAATCATTCAGAGGTGTGAAACAAACGATTTAACATTTAATGTTGAATGATTCCATTAGGAGGTAAACAAACAACCCTTAAAATAGTAAAATTGGGTCATATACTTAAGTTATTGAATTATTCCGCTTTAAGTTCTCCAAGTTTAGCGACATATTTACATATTAATCATTGATTTTAAATGCTGTAAATCTTGTTCTAGTACCTCAAATTTAGGCGTGTTTTTACATGTTGATCATTGGTTTGTTCTTTTTTTTATTTATTACGAATATGATGTGATATTTATAATTTATTCATTTTTATTCACTGTTTTATTTATGATTTGCTTACTATTCTTAGATTTTATTACATTTCAGTCCCTTACATTAAAATATTGATATTAAATGTTTAATAGGACCTTCTAGTGACCCATCCTGGGATATATTCACATTATTATGGTCCAGGTAAAATTCTAACTTTTAACCGCTAACTAATTTACTAACTTCTAACTTTAAATTTTTAAAATTTATTTTAACTAATCTACGACTTCGCGATGACTGTCCCAGGGTATAATTCGTGACGTTATTTATTGTCCGGGTAACAATTAAAAATTAACCCCTAACTTTTAATTCTTATTCAATTGTTTATCTTTTTCTATTTATATTTCAAACTTTCTAATTTTATGTGTTTTTAATTTCATCCTTTAAATTTCAGTATTTATATTTCAGTTCTTTAAATTCCAGGTCTTAATTTTTGCACTGTCTTAATTTAAGCTTTATGTTCTGATTTCTTTCATTTTAGTCCTTTTACTCAATGTTTTAATTTCACTTTTGTGTTTTTAATTATTTTAATTTAGTCTTTTTATATATTTTGATTGCTTTTAATTTTTGCTTTGTAATTCTGCTTCTTTCTAATTTAGCCCTTGATAATTTATTTAGATTTTAGATTAAACCCTTAAGTTTAGATTTATAATATTTTAGTCCTAATCTAGATTATCTTTGAATTTAATCTTTAGATTTGGTCTTTCGGTTTAGATGCTTTTTGATTTGGTCCTTAAAGCTTTGAATATTAGATGAATATCCAATAATTTATTAAAGTTGACTAGGTTAATAGTTAGAGGCTCCAGTTCAGGCTTAATTTCGTACTCAGTCCTTTAATTTTGGGAAATTTTTAATTTGATCTTCACTTCTGCTCGAAGTTCCATTTTAATTATTCGATCCAATAATTGATTAAAATTGACTAGGTTAATAATTAGAGCCTCCACTCTAGGCTTAATTTCATACTTAGTCATTTAATTTAGGGAAATTTTTAATTTAGTCCTCGCTTTTGTTTGAGGTTCCATTTTAATTATTCGAATCAATAATTGATTAAAATTGACCATGTTAATAATTAGGGCCTCCATTTTAGGCTTAATTTCATAGTTAGACCTTTAATATAGGGGAATTTTTAATTTGGTCATCGCTTATGCTCGAGGTTCCATTTTAACTATTCGATTTAATAAATTGGTTAAAATTGAATAGGTTAATAATTAGGGCTCCACTTTAGGCTTAATTTCATACTTAGTCCTTTAATTTAAGGGAATTTTTAATTTGGTCCTCTTTTTTGCTCGAGGATCCATATTAATTATTCGAATTGATAATTTGTTAAAATGAACAAGGTTAATAATTAGAGCCTCCAATATATACCTAATTTCATACTTAGTCCTTTAATGTAGGAGAATTTTTAATTTGGTCCTCACTTATGCTCGAGGTTCTATTTTAATTATTCGATTCAATAAATTGGTTAAAATTGAATAGGTTAATAATTAGAGCCTCCATTTTAGGCTTAATTTCATATTTAGACCTTTAATTTAGGATAATTTTTGATTTGGTCCTCGTTTTTATGCTCGAGGTTCTGTTTTAATTATTCGACTCAATAATTTATTAAAAATAATTTGGATTAATATTAGAACTTACATTTTTAGGTTTAATCTTTTAGGTTCTTTAAATTTCATAATTTGACCCTTTAAGTTAGAAGAAAGTCTTATTTAATTCATTTAGTACAATTAGGGTCAATAATTGATTGTTTGATTGCTTTTTGTTTTCAAAATAAGATAATGCTCATTTATTAGGATGTTAGTAGTGTATCTCCCGCTTTTGCCCGAGGGTGACCACTATCTATTCACGAAGTAAATCAACATAATTTTCAAAGTCCCACATCATGATTTTAAAATTGATAAGGTAATGTTCATTTATTGGGATTGATAATGAAGCTTTCGCTTTTTCTTAGGGGTGGTCGTTATTGGTCTTGGTAACTATACATCTTTTTTTATATAAAAAAATATGCATACGTAGTGGATATTAAATTAAATAAAATTTAAAACTCAAAATTTTCAATTTTAAAATATAAGGTAATCGACTAGGTACTGATTTTGGGCATTGTGGTGGTGTTAATCTGTCCTCACGCGTAACTGACTACCGAACCCAATTTCTGACTTCACAGACCAAAACTTGGTTTTTTTTAGCAAAATAAAATATTTTATTAAAATTACCCGATTTTAGGTTTTATAATATCACCTTAAAAATGATTGGGTGCGACTTTCATTTTTTATTAGAAAAACATATTTTATTTTCTAAAATGTCGGATCGTTCTTCCACCAAAACCCGACAATTATCCCCCATTTACCGCTCACTAGGGGTGTACAAAAAAATCTGATCCGAAAATTCGGGTATCCGATCTATTTTTCAATTTTTGGATAGTTCAGATTGAATATCTAATTTTTTTTTAATTTTCGGATCGAATATGGATCGATAAAAAATCATATTCGAATTATCCAAAAACCTAAAATAAATTTAGGTCATATTAGTAGGTTTCAAACCCAGTTCTGTTTGGATATATAGGATGCATTTATTGAAAGTTTTTTTTTTTGGATAAATTTATTGAAAGTTAATGTTCGAGCTTCGTTTGTTGTATATTTATAAAATGGGATACCAAGTGCCAATATCAAAGCAAAGCCCGAGAAGTAGACTATCATAATAGAAAACAGGATGAGTCAGAATGTCTGAGGAAATGTCAGATTTCAGACAAACAGAAAGTGAAAACAATTTTGTAACTTTTATTTTATAAATTACAAATTTACGTATTGAATTTTATTTTATTTTTTCTTTTCTTTTATTCACTATTTTTTATTCTTTTAATTTATTCACTAAATTTTATATATTAATTTTTTTACCACTCAATCATTTTTTATTAACAAAGTGATTACGTGACTTATTTCAATATTATAACTTGTCATGTATAGTTTAAAGATTAATATATTTTTTGTCACCATTCTTTTACTGTTCATGATCTCAATTTCTCTGTGTTCTTCCTCCCTGAACGCGAGATTTGTTCATGTGATTAGCCTATTTACATTAGAATGTTGATAATAGGGTCAATACAATGTCGATTAAATATGGTTCCTTTGTTTGTTCGGTTTTGATTCATTTAATTTATAGATTAAACATTCCACCCTGCCATCATTTCAAATGTGTTGATTTGATTGTGATGTTGAGATTTAATACTCTTGTGTGGTATTTTTAATATGTACATCTTGTGAAGATCGGTCTTTGGTGGGTGTCGAATCCAACAAATAATAATACTTCTTTTAAAAATATAAATTATAGTATCGATAAAGATTTAGCCACTCATAATTAAAAGAACACTAAAAGAAAATAAAGATGAAGTCTATAAAATAATCCTAGAGAAAACTTAATGAAAAATTTAATAACTATGAAAACCCTAGCTCCACTTTTATAAAGATTGCCCTCTTCTAGATAAGAAAGTTTATTAAAGAGAAAATAACCTCAGTGACCAAAAATCCCATATAATATACGATTTTAACCAACTTTTTCCGGATTTGCCAAAATGACCAACAAAATCGCAATGCGATCGCTAATTCGCAACGCGATCTCCATTATCGCAAATTCGCGTTGTATTTTCGCAATGCGATAGTTGAAAATCGCGTTGCGATGGTCTACAGTATCGTTGCGATTTTCCCAAATCGCAATGCGAATAAGTAAATCGCAACGCGAATTGGGAAAATCGCAATGCGAATAAGTAAATCGCAACGCGAATTGGGAAAATCGCAATGCGATACTTACTATCGCAATGCGATAATACAAAATCGCAACGAGATACTTACTTTCGCAACGCGATACTGACTTTCGCAACGCGATTTACATAATCGC
The DNA here is from genome assembly GCF_006381635.1 of Hibiscus syriacus. NCBI lineage: Eukaryota > Viridiplantae > Streptophyta > Magnoliopsida > Malvales > Malvaceae > Hibiscus > Hibiscus syriacus. Next base: position 2,238,793 of record NW_024062911.1, on the reverse strand, counting down.
AATGCGATTTTCAAAGCGCCATTAGTATCCTGGCCAAGTATTTTATTTTTAAATTCCAAACATGAATATTAATATATTGGAACACTGAACTGTCCACAGTATATCCGTAATCGCAACTCATAACCTAAAACCTAAAATCACAACTCAGTCCCATCCCATCTCTCACTCTCTCACCATCTCCGACGAAATCCGTCCCCATCTCCGGCGAAATCCGTCTATCTAAATCTCTCAGAGCCACCCTCACAATCAGAAATGGAAAATCAACCAAACAACCAACGAGGGTTAGTTTTTTTTAATTATTTCTTTTTGAATTTTTTGCTTATTATTGGTTTTTCATATTGAAATTGATGATAAGTTTACTGGTAATTTCAATAATAGATTAACCATTTCACTTAGATTGCTTATTAAATCAACCAAGAATCGCAACGCGAAATGCAAATCGCAACGCGATTTTAGTTTCGCGTTGCGATTCTCTCGTTGCGATAGTCATTTTCGTGTTGCGATTTTCATTTTCAGAAACTATTCTTCTTCTGCAAATTGAAACTTGAATGATTGCATTACTTCAACCAAAAAACAAAGACAAATACGAAATTCACAGTGTTGCATTTAAGTTTGAAGAATAAACTACTACTATTTATGTTTATTATTGTTTTGGTATATCTTCACAGTGTAGTTTTTGGTATATCTAATTTAGTATGTTTATTGTTTTGTAGAACTTTTATTCGGCTCAATTGACCTTGAGAAATAAAGTCAGCCTGGCCAAAACAATTGCGTCGAAGCTTTCACTGCACAAAGAAAATGTTTGAGGATACATGCTTCGGGCCATGGCTGAAAGTACAACATCCCGGTGGAGATGCGATGTTGACACACTGTTTCTTCAAACCATGACTAGAGATCTACCATAGACTATACAACGTCGTGATGAAGAGATATGGTTTGATTTTCCACCGGCGTATACGTGTTTTGGGCGGGAGGAGTTTGCTAATCACCGGTCTACGCTTCGGACCGATGTGTAGGTCGGTACACTAGACACATACCCGCCCATCATGGCTATCCGGGTTTTAGGCAGAGAGGCCAGACAACCTATTCCAAATGATCTAATCAAATTGGTAGAAGACCTAAATGCGTAGAACCTGTTTCCGTGGGCTCGTATTTATGGAAAGCTACATGGAATAAGTTATCGTCTGCCTTGGATGATCGAAAAAGTTGCATGGCGATGGTTCCAATACACTTTGACAGGATTTATTTGGGCCTTTAAGGTAAGAATTTTATATAATGTTTCCAAAATTATAAGTAATTATTTAACAATTACTAATGTTTGTTATATATTGTTTGTAGATTTGGATATTTGAGGCCTTTCCCGCCATGAAGACATATGCAATAAAAACTTCAAATAATATTCCCAGGGCTATTTCCTGGAAGAGGAAACGAACATTGCAATGGAAGATTTACTACGGTATACGACATAAATAATGTAAGTTAACATAAATACTACCATATGTTATAAACAGTTATTACTAGTACACATTTAACTTTGTTTGAGCTTTTATATTGTTAGGAGGCCAACACTCCTCTACAGAGGCTGACACCCACGAAGCTGAGCTTGCCACTGATTGGTGGCAAGCTAGTAAGGTTTTTTTGATGGAACGATTGATGAGCAGCCTCCACTTCGGGAGCCATCACCTCCCAGAGCTATCACCCCACTCAGAGCCATCATCTGATCGACCCGGCTATACACCTCCACAACGACAGCCATCACCTATTCTGTCACATCATCGGCTCTTCTCCACCATCACCGCAAGATAGGCGACCGGCAAAGATGCCACGACGTTTATCTCCCTGTTCTCCACCTCCACCTCAACGGATGAGTTAGGGGAGTTACGTGATGAGGTCAATGCCTTGCGTGAGGAGGTCGGTAACTTTACGCAAAGACGATGTGCATGGCGTGTTAAGGTGTCTACATTACGCGGTGAGGTAGCGCTCTACGTGAGATGGTAGCATCGTTGCAGAATGAGGTTCATACTCTACGCAACGAGGTAAGTTTAAGATTTTTCATACTCGTAATTCATTCGGTTGCTGCCAATCTGTTTTTGTTAGTATTTGTTTTTGGTTTTGTTTTTGTTTTGGTTGAAGTAATGCAATCCATTCAAGTTTCAATTTGCAGAAGAAGAATAGTTTACTTTCGCACACGAAATGACTATCACAACGCGGAAATGGCTATCGCAATGCGAAATGAAATCGCAACGACAAAATCGCAACGCGAAATGAAAATCGCAATGCGATTTGTGTTTCGCGTTGCGATTTGTCGTTGCGATTCATTTCGCGTTGCGATTTTGTCGTTGCGATTTTCATTTCGCATTGCGATAGCCATTCCGCGTTGCGATAGTCATTTCGCGTTGCGATTTTAAGTTTCGTGTTGCGAAAGTAAACTATTCTTCTTCTGGACTGTTTATATATGTTGTCCTTTTAAATGTTTATATAAGTGCTTACTTCTGGAATGTTATCTGAGCATTTTGTGAACTATGATAGAATAATGATTTGGGTGAATACAATGCTAGTTTGAAACATATTTGTCTTTGTTTATATCATGTCTGTTTATTTATGATTTATGTATTAATTTTTTTAGCGGCCCGATAAGGTGGATGCTTTACGTCGGGTTTTCCTTGCACGACGGAGTTCACGCATCAGACGGCGTTGACGTGCTATTACGTCTCCGTTCACCCCAATGGTGCAAAGACGCCGCAAGAAGAAGCCCGACTCACCGGTCATCCCCTCAAGAGTCCCCTCCAATCATTCAAGAGGCCCTATTCTCACTCAAGATTCCCCCCCACCGTTCAAGAGGCCACTGTCATCGTTGAAGAGGTCCCTCCCACCATTCCAGAGCCCGATTCACATGGGTAATATATCGAAGTATTGAGAAACCCCCACCGGTTTCGGACATGATGATGAGAGTTGGCTCTCGTATGAGTTACCGGCTAGTACCCTTCCGGTATCTGAAGTGGAGAGGAGACAACTACCGGAACAATTGTGGATAATACCCTTTGGGCTAAGACCGCAGTTGATTTTATCTACATGAGCGGAGCCAAGGGTGTTACACTGACATCAGCAAACTCAACGATGAAATTTTGTTGCTTGATCGGTCTTGGTGGGTGTGCTATTAGGGGTTGAAGACAGTGGCTATTTGGATGGGGAGGTAAGACTATATTTGTCTTATATATGATTTTGATTAATTTGTTTAAAAATTAATATAATTCACTAATATATGTATTTTTTTTGTAAAACAGCATATCGATGCGTGGGTGTCACGTCTACTAATAATAAGGAAGCTTAGGAAATAAAAAAAATTCGCTATATACAATAATGCCGACGGCTTTTCAACGCAGTCACTTGAAGAATCAACGAGATGAATCCATTTTGTTGGGCAATGGACAAGCTAAACTTTATCCTGCATGGTGGGAGGTCGATAAGGTTAGTGTTTATTTTTTAAATTTTTTAAAGGTTTAAATAAGTGCGCAAATAAATAATATTACTTATGATCGCAGGTGTTTATCCCTGTTTGGAACGTTGTCACTGGCTTCTCGTCCAACTTCAGCTCCCATCCCTGAAGATAATAGTGTATGACAGCATGATCAATTACATATCACTGTCTGATTTGAGAGATATTTCAAGGATGGAGCTCTCATTTGGCTAAATTCTTGGATGGGATTAAGTATTGGAGTCATTCTGGACACAAGAAGCCAAAGAAGTTCAATGTCACAGTTATCGAGACGAGACCGCGCCACAGCAATCGCCGGGAGCCAGAGGGGATTGTGGTCCTTAGTAGCCTTTGCTTGGCGCGTTTGACGACGGGAAGCACAGAGTTTTTACCTCCCACCGATAGAGATAAAGCTCCAGTAGGCTTGTGGTTTCGGCATTATATGGCTAGAGCAATATATTCGAGACGCTGCCTACCTGCATCCGCGTTATGAAAGTGTCCATTGTTAATTGGTAAGTCAAATGCAAGTTTTGTTAACTATACTCCTTTGGTTTGAAAATGTTTGGTTAAGTACCTAGAATTCAATAATTTGCTGTTTGTAGGTTTTAGATGTGTAGAAGTCTTATTTGAGCAAATGTTTGGTTTCTGCAGGTTAATCCTTAAGTGAGCTGTGAAATGGATGTACGGGGTCACAAGTTGTTGATTCATTGATTCAATAATTGATGAAGAAATAAGAATAATTATTATTTTTTGATTGTTTAATTGATTTGTAAAAGATGATTTGTAAATCTTGATTTGTTTAATTGATGTGTACTAATTTGTGTTGAAATGTAATAGTTGATTTGTTGATTTTCATCTGCTTATGTTGAAGGCAAAACGATTATCGCAACGCGAAATGGAATCGCAATGCGAAATGAAAATCGCAATGCGAAATGAAAATCGCAATGCGAAATGAAAATCGCAACGAGAAAATCACAATGCGAAATGAAAATCGCAATGCGAATGAAATCGCAACGAGAAAATCGCAATGCGATTTTCATTTCGCATTGCGATTTTCGCGTTGCGATAGTCAAATGAAGTCTAATAAGTGATGACAACTGAACAGATCATAGCAATGTTCAAACTCAAGTTACTAATACATGCCTAACTGAAATGTTAAAAGTGCACACATAAAATACACATAATGCAAGTTTGTTAACATATATACTCCTTTTGGTTTGAAAATGTTTGGTTAAGTACCTAGAATTCATAAAATTGTTAAAAGTTATGCATGTTAATCTCGTTGCCTTTTTCATTTCGCATGCGATTCTATCGTTGCGATTTGCATTTCGCATTGCGATGGTCAAATGATTGCCTTTCGCAACGCGTTCTGACTTTCGCAACGAGATAATACATAATCGCAATGCGAGTTTCAAAGTTCGCAACAGGTTTTAGTTTCGCAAGCCAAATTTTGAGTGTATATATACGCAGCGCAACAACTCATAACCTAAATCCCTAAATCGCAACTCATTCCATCTCCATCTATCACTCTTCTCGGCGACATTCGTTCAAATATCCAACGACATCCTTCCCCATCGGCAACAGGTCTTAGTTTCGCATCTCGTTGTTTAGTTACAACCATGAAATCATCTAATGTTGATCATGTTTGGATAGATTTGTGTTTGGAGGGTCATGGGAGAATGTCATGGTGTTTTACAATATATGCCTTTACCCATGAATCTTCAACTAAACTGTCATTAAAGAAGTTAACTTATGAAACCCTAATGTTACGTGTTTCAAAGAAATTGAATTTAGAGCCCCTAAGTGGATTTAGGCTATCTTATCAGAGAAATGGTAAAGTTTATTTGTTACCGACAATGAAGATGTTGAACGATTCATTGCTTATATTAATGTTTCAAGTGATGATGTTACATTGTATGTGTTGAACCTAGAAGTAGTATTGTTGGTCAGTAGCGGGTAGTAATCAACTAAGTGGTCAAAAAACCCACAGCCTTTCTCTAATCAAATCCAAATCAACTTTCAGCACCAAATTCCGGTTTTCGTATTGACCAATTAGACGATGATGAGCCAAGAGAAAAAATTGTGAGTACTAGTCAGTATTCGAAATTTGATCTTGGTCATACCCGGACTTTGATATTGGTCATACACGGATTTTGATGATGTTTCAGAAGAAGAAACAGACCCTGCGTGTAATGATTTTGATATTGGTCAATACCCGAATTTGATGATGAAACACCCGTTGCCGAGGAAGATGTTGTTGATGATAATGAGGAGGAAGTTACGACTGTGAATGAACATGTTGAACATCCATTCTGTAATTCATATATCCTGAAGAAGAAAAAGAAGAAGAAAAAGTCCCCGAAGAAAAGAAAATGCCACGAGAGTATAACTGGAATATGCCAGAATTACTTCAGTTACCGGAAGAAGAGTTGGCAAAGAAAGCAGTTGATTGTTACACAAAAGTTATTCGTATCAAGAAGATGATTGTTTTGATACAAAGGAAGACTTGAAGATAGCTTTGTATACGAAATGTGGAAGATGGCTATCAACTAAAAGTTAACAAATCAAGCAAAGATCGTTTGAAACAAGGTGTACGATTGACAAAAACTGTACTGGCGTATGATTGCAAAGAGATAAAGATTGCGCAATGTTTCAAGTTAGACTTTTATTGATAAACATACATGTTCAAGAACCCAAGTTTTTCCTCACCATAGACAGGCAAACAAAAAGGTGTGGGTGGTTTTCTGGCTGAGTTAATGTTTTGAATGGCAGGGTATCGGGACATGAAATTATGACTGACATGAATGCTCGGTTCAAGATTAGTATATCATATTCTCAAGCTTGGAGAGCCAAATGTTATGCCTTGGAATTGTTGAGGGGGTCGCCAGAAGCATCGTTTGCCCAACTGCCGGCTTATTGTCACAATTTAAAGCTGAAAAATCATGGTCGGTAACTCATATCAAAACAATAGAGATGGACGCTTTGAGTTGTGTTTATCGCCATTGGTGCTGCGGTTAGTAAATCAATATAATTCTGTTGACTCATTTCTGTTAGTTACATGCATTCACATTTAAATGATTATATTTCTTGTGTATATTATTTGTAGATTCGTTCGTTTATTACTTGCATGCGCCCAGTTATTATAGTGACGGAGCACATTTGAAAGGTCGATACCTTGGAGTAAACTTATTAGCAGTAGCCATGGATGCTAACAATGGGATATTGCCAATAGCTTACGGGGTTGGCAAATCTGAAACCTCTGATTCATGGACATGGTTTATGGGGCATCTTAGGGATTGCATAGGTCCTATTAGCAATCTGACAATCATATCCGATAGGGCAAACTCAATTGACAACGCTGTTAGAAGGTGTTTCCCAGATGCTTTTCATGGACTTTGTGGTGTCATTGTATAGAAATCTAAAATCAAGGTCTGCTGGTATAAAAAAACACAAATGGACATACTGGAAGGCTGTAAAGTTATCGGGAAGTGGATTTCATAAGCATATAAACTATTTAAGACGTGTTTTGCCTCAGTATGCTCAAACACTAGAAGATGTCGGGTTGAAAGATGGTCAAGAGTACATCAACTTGGAGCAAGATATGGTTTCATGACGTCTAATAGTGCAGAATCAATTAACGCTCTAAGTCGTCATTCCCGGAAATTACCCATTACTATGTTAATGATTTTTTTCGAGCCTTATTCAACAGTGGTACAAGAAAAGAAACCATGCAGTATTATTTTCTTTGAATTCGTACTATCATATTTTTACTAAGTATTATTTATTAAATTACAGGAACATTGGAACATCGTGTTACAACATGGACTGAAAAAAAGATAACGAAACGTGTTGTGAGTCAACGTCATGGAGAGTTGACCATGTTCAAACACTTTGTTTGAAGTACTGGATAATAACTTAAATGGGCTTGTCGATCTAAATGCAAGGACGTGTAGTTGTATGAAATGGCAAAATCTGGTTATCCATTGGCCATGTTATAAAAGTTGCTCTTCATCTAAACCAAGATGATTCAAGCACATACGCTATGGATTGCTACACTACAGAAGTATATCGACAGACTTATGCCGAGCTACCCTATTTCACATCCTTCTGAGTGGGACATACCAAATGACTTACAAAACAGTTTTGCCACCAGCCATGGACAGAAGGCTACCTGGCCGACCAAAAAGTCACGATCGTATACCGTCTAAGGGTGAAGAGAAGAAGAGATCGACATGTAGTCGGTGCAAGGAAAGTGGTCACAAGGTTGACATGTAGATCACCAGTGCCATCACAATCATTTTCCTCTACCAAAATAGGATCATCATCAAAATCCAAAGCTCATATGGTGTCAAGAAAAAGGCAATCAAAATCACAATCATCTTTAAAATCCCAATCACAACTGGCTTCACCTTTTGGGACTGTTAACTTAGGTGATTTTAAATGCAAACGTTGTATTATGTAGATTTTAGGTGAACTTTTAACATTTTCAGTTAGGCATGTATTAGTAACTTGAGTTTGAAAATTGCTATGATCTGTTCCTTGTTATTACTTAATAGGCAATCATCTTAATGTCCATCGCAACGCGGAAATTACTACGCAATGCGAATGAAAATCGCAATGAGAATCGCAATGCGAAATGAAAATCGCAACGCTAATTTCGCATTGCGATAGTACTTTTTGCCTTCAAACATAATGCAGATTGAAATCAACAAAATCAACCATTACATTTCAATCAATTAAACAACCACAAATAAGATATGTTAACATCAATTAAACAAATCAACTTTTACAAATCACCTTTTACAAATCAATTAAACAATAAAAAATAAACATAATTATTAGAGAAATAACACTTATACTATTGAATCAACTTTTGCAGCCATACATCATTTTCACGCAGCTCACTTATGAGATTAACCTGCATAAACCAAACATTTGCTCAAACAACACTTTCTACACATCTAAACCTACAAACAGCAAATTATTGAATTCTAGGTACTTAACCAAACATTTTCAAACCACAAGGCCATAAACATACCAATTGTTTATGGACATTTTATAACGCGGATGCAGGTAGGCAGCGTCTCGTATATATAGATCTAGCCATAATGTCGAAACCACAAGCTACTGTAGCTCTATCTATATCGGTAGGAGGTAGATACTTTATACTTCCTGTGATCAAACGGTCCAACGCCAAGCATACGAGAGGACCACAATCCCCTCTGGGTCCTTTCGTTTGTTGTGGGCGGTCTCGTCTGCTAACTGTAATATTGAGCTTCTTTGGCTTCTTGTTTCCAGAACGAGTCCAATAATTTATCGCATCCAAGTATTTAGCCAAATAAGAGCTCCATCCCTTAATAATATCTCTTAAATCAGCCAATGATATGTAATTTATCATGCTGTCATATACTATTGCCTTAAGGGATGGGATCTGAAGCTCGACGAGAAGCCAATGGTTCGTTCCAAAACAGGGAAAAACACCTGCAATCATAAGTAATAATTCATTCATTGCGCACTTATTTATGAATACCTTTAAACTCAATCTAAAATAACACTAACCTTATCGACCTCCCACCATGCAGGATAAAGTTAGCTTGTCCATTGCCCAACGCAAATGATTCATCTCGTGATTCTTCAAGTGAACTGCGTTAAAAGCCGTCGGCATTATTGTATACCGTGTATTTCTTTTATTTTCCTTAAGTTTCCTAATTATTAGTAGACGTGACCCCCATGCATCGATATGCTGTTTTACAAAAAAATACATATATTAGTTAATTACATTAATTTTAAACAAATTAATCAAATGAAAATATAAAAAATATAAGACTTACCCCTCATCGAAAGCCATTGTCTTCGACCCCTAATAATACGCCCCACCAAGACCGATCAAGCAACAAAGATATCATCATTGAGCTTGCATATGTCAGTGAAACACCCTGGCTTCGCTCATGTAGATAAAATGCGGTCTTAGCCCAGGGTGTTCCACATTGTGTCGGTAGTTGTTTCCTCTCCTCTTCAGATACCGGTATGGTACGGCCGGTAACTCATACGAGAGCCAACTTGAATTCATCATGTCCGGCACGTCAGAGGGTTTCTCAAGAATCCTATATATGACCCATGTGAATCGGGCTCTTGAATGGTGGGAGGGACTCTCAACGATGACAGTGGCCTCTGAACGGTGGGAGGGGACTCTCGAGGAATGATAGGGGCCTCTTCAACGATAGGAGTGGACTCTTGAGGGATGATAGGCGAGTCGGGCTTCTTCTTGCGGTGTCTTCGCACTATGGGGTATACGGAGACTTAATAGCACGTGCACGCCGTCTGATGCGTGAACTCTGTGTGCAAGAAAAACCCGACGTAAAGCATCCACCTTATCGGTCCGCTAAATAAAAATAAAAATATCAGTAAATAAACAGACATGATATTTAAACAGTGAAAACAAAGATAAATATTTCAAACTTTCAACCAAAACAAAACAAGACAAATACTAACTTCACAGTGTTAAAGTAAAATTTTAGCAGTCTTGGCAGCAACCGAATAAATTTACTAAGCAATCTAAGTGAAATGGTTAATTTAAATGAAATTACGAGTAAATTTATCATCAAGTTAAATATGGAAAATCTTAAACTTACCTCGTTGCGTAGAGTATGAACCTCATTCTGCAACGATACTACCATCTCACGTAGAGCGGCAACCTCACCACGTAAAGTAGACACCTCCACACGCCATGCACCATCGTTATCGCGTAGAGTACCGATCTCCTCACGCAAGGCATTGACCTCATCACGTAACTCCCTTGACTCATCCCGTGGAGGTGGAGAACAGGGAGATAGAAGTCGTGGCATCTTTGTCGGTCGCCTATCATGAGGTGATGGTGGAGAGACCGATGATGTGACGGGATAGGTGATGGCTCGTTGTAGGTGTATAGTCGGGTCGATCAGGTGATGGCTCTGGGTGAGGTGATGGCTCTCGAAGTGGAGGAAGTGGAGGCTGCTCATCATTCGTTCCATCAAAAAAACGCTGACTAGCTTGCCACCAATCAGTGGCAAGCTCAGCCTCCGTGGGTGTCAGTCTCATTAATGGAGTGTTGGCCTCCAAAAAATATAAAACTAAACAAAGTTAAACGTCTACTTAATAACTTGTTATATGATAGTATTTGTGTTAACTTACATTATTTATTGTCGCATATGGTATTAAGTCTTCCCAATCCAACATACGTTTCCTCTTCCAGGAAATAGCCCTAGGAATATCATCTGAGGATTTTAATGCATATGTCGCATGCTGGGGAAAGCCTCGAATATCCAATCTACAAACAATATAATAACAAACATTAGTAATTGTTAAATAATTATTATAATTTTGAAAACATTATATAGAAATTCTTACCTTAAAGGCCAAACAAAGCCTGACAAAGTGTATTTCGACCCATCGCCCCGCAAACTTTTACGGTCATCAAAGGCAGACGACAACTTAGTCCAGGTAGCTTTCCATATACGAACCCACAGAAACAGATTCCATGTATTTAGGTCCTCTACCAATAATATTAGCTCCTGAGGAATAGGTTGTCTGGCCTCTCTGCCTAGAAAGCTGGCATACAAAAGTAGTAGAAGGCATACTCGGACAACATCGACGTCATTCATCCGAGTAAAACCATCTTCTTATTAAACAATTCTTCATGTCGTCGACGTGTAAGTTCGGCTTCTCTATTGACTCATCAGGAAAAACCCTGGATAACCATGATGGGCAGGTGATATGACGAGTGTACCGGCCTACATCATCGTGTCCGAATCGTAGACCAGTGATTAAGCAGAACTCCTTCCGCCCAAAACAAGTATACGCCGGTGGAAAATGAAACCATCTCTTCCTCACCACGTTGTATACTGTCGGGTAGATCGCTAGTCATGGTCTGAAGCCACAATGGTCAAACTAGCATCTCCACCCGGATGTTGTACTCTCAGCCATGGCCCGAAGCAGGTTTCTTCAAACAAGTTTCTTTGTGCAGGTGAAGCTTCGAGCAATTGTAGTGGCTAGGCTAACTTTATTCCTTAATGTCAATGAAGCCGAAAAAAATTTCTACAAAAAACAATAAACATACCAAGTTATATACCAAAAATTACACTGTCAAGATATACCAAAAACAAAACAATAAACATAAATAGTAGTTTATTCTTGAAACTAAAATTTGCAACACTGTTTTTGTCTTTTGGTTGAATGAAAATCGCAACGAGATAAAGAATCGCAACGCGAACGAAGAAATGACTATCGCAACGAGAGAATCGCAACGCGAAATGACTATCGCGACCAGACAATCGCAACGCGAATGAAAATCGCAACCGCGAAATAAAAATCGCAACGCGAAATGAAAATCGCAAGCGAAATGAAAATCGCAATGTGATTTTGGTTTCGCGTTGCGATTTTTATTTCGCGTTGCGATAGTTATTTCCGCGTTGCGATTTTCATTCTCGAAACTATTCTCTGCTTCTGCATTACTTCAACCAAAAGACAAAGCAAAGACAAATACTAACTTCACAGGCTAAACAGTTAGCAGTATTGGCAGCAATCGAATGAATTTAATAAGAAATCTAAGTGAAAATGGTTAATCTATTATTGAAATTACCAGTAAACTTATCATCAATCTCAATATGAAAACCTAAATAATGCAAAAAATTTCAAAATAAAAATAAAAAAAACTAACCCTCGGAGGATTGATTCCATTTCTGAATGATTGTGAGGGATTTTGACTGTAAATGGTTGTGAGGGATTCTCCGGCGATGGGGACGGAAATCTTCGGAGATGGGTACGGATTTCGCCGTAGAGAGTGAGAGATGGGAGATGGGACTGAGTGTTGTGTTTTTGGGTTTGAGGTTATGAGTTGCGATTACTGTGGACGGTTCATTTTCCGATTTATTAAGAAAAATACGTGTTTGGAATTTGAAAAAAAAATACGCGTTAATACGAATGGCGCTATGTAAATCGCGTTGCGAAAGTCAGTATCGCGTTGCGAAAGTAAGTATCTCGTTGCGATTTTTTATTATCGCATTGCGATAGTAAGTATCGCATTGCGATAGTAAGTATCGCATTGCGATTTTCCCAATTCGCGTTACGATTTACTTATTCGCATTGCGATTTTCCCAATTCGCGTTGCGATTTACTTATTCGCATTGCGAATTGGGAAAATCGCAACGATACTGTAGACCATCGCAACGCGATTTTCAACTATCGCATTGCGAAAATGCAACGCGAATTTGCGATAATGGAGATCGCGTTGCGAATTAGCGATCGCATTGCGATTTTGTTGGTCATTTTGGCAAATCCGGAAAAAGTTGGTTAAAATCGTATATTATATGGGATTTTTAGTCACTGATGTTATTTTCTCTTTATTAAAAGTGAATCCCACCAAAATAGAGATTTTTAAATACCCTCATCTTTCTTTAAAAATAAGAATAATTCAATAGAGTATTTCAGTCTTCATTAAACTTTTTTTCCTTTGTAAATTCATAGTCTTAATTTAGGGTTATACGGACTAGTAAGGCGTGCACACGCCTTAATTGAAGACTTCTTCTGTGATAGCTCAAGATGAATACGTGTCCACACCTTATGCGAAAACCTCTTCTAGTCTTGCCAACTTCTTGAATTCTGATCTTTACTCTTTAATTTGGGGATCTCGTGAAGATCATGTTATTTATTGGATTTTGAACTTGTTTAATCCAAATCTTCAACATAATCCACAAAATACGAAATATAATCAAAATTCATGATTTAAACAATTTTAGTTATTCAAATACGAGGAAAATATCATAGAATATATGGTTAATATGCATCTTATCAGTCCTATTGTTTTTATGCTTTTACTATGTTTTTTAGACAAACCCGTTATATGTGAATATTTTAATTTATGTTAATTTTTTTTGAATTTTTCGCAACAAAAAAAATCGGATTCGGATATTCGATCCGAATTTTCGGATATCCGATTTTTTTGGATCAGATATGGATAATTAATTTAGGTATCCAAAATTTTCAGATATCCGAAAATTCAGATCAGATAATATCCGATATCCGATAATGCAAAACCCCTACCGCTCACCTTCCATTGCCATTTCTCTTTCCTCACCAGACTTCATTAACTTAATTTTTCCTTCCTCACATGTCGTCACCTTCCATTTCTGACTGGTGGAAAATCGTCTCCCTCTACATCGACCAGACCAGAACCGTCGTGCTAAAGAACACTCCGACACAGCCTACTCCCATTAATTGAAAACCCAACAAGATGCAAAGAACAACTTTCACCACCATTTCCGATCCTCCACGCAAAGATGCATGTAAGTTAGGACCAAAGGCATTCCACCTGACTAGAAAAGTCAGAGCTTCTTCGCGGCCTCATCATAGCTCTCCAACATTTGTTGCACCATAACCGACTACAACATCCAAAACAAATAAAGTCTCCACCTCGTTTCTCCGTCTTAGAGGTGGTGCAAAGAAGAGTAAGAAGAAGACCTACACCAAGCACAACAAAGAAAAAGTCAAGCTCTGTTTTTGTTTCTTCACCTACAGAAGTTTGACCCGATGGTTTCGTGTAAGTATAAGGACCTATTAGAAGTGAGAATTTTCTAGGTGTATAACGATTAAAGACGAAGAATTGTTGGACCCGGTTCAAGATAAAAAATGATGCTTACAAATGGGTTCTTCATCATGCAAAGAGGTATGCTGGGTGTATACCGAAGGAAGTTGTCGCAAGGGCACTCTTCGAAAGTAGGTCTTCCATCAAGGCTTCTCGTTGCTCGAAAAATCGATTTTTTCGACTTGAATTGACTTTGATTTGTAATTTCATAAATTCGATTCGAATCGAAAAAATTTCTAAGTTCAAGTCGAGTTCTAAATTACAAATCGAATAACTCAAAATTTTTAATAATTAGTGGATTGGTTTTCAAGTTTGAGTCGAATCCCTCAATTTTGTAAAATATATGTATATCACATATAAAAAAAATATGAAGAATATATGTATTATATATGATTATAAAAAATTATTTAAATTGTAATAAAACATAATAATATTATAATTTACGATTAAATTAAATAAAAACTCAAATATTCTACTCAAATCAACTTGAATTTTATAAACTATATTCGACTTTAAGACTTTAAAAATTTCAATTTAAGTTTAAATTATAAAATAATAACCACGTATGTGTGGCAATGGCAATAAATCATATCTTGTGGGCACGCATGATGCCACGGAGAACTATTCCTTCGCCAACCATTTTCCAAGGCGTTTGGGAGGTAACGAAGGCTATTAGGGTTTTGGAGGAAAAAGTTTTTATCTCATCTTTTAATCATTTTTAACATGGAATTTAACGGTTAAAATATAATTTAATTTATCTACGTCACGGTGAAATGATTAAAATTTTTGAATTTTTCGCAACAAAAAAAATTGGATTCGGATATTCGATCCGAATTTTCGGATATCCGATTTTTTCGGATCAATAGGATAATTATTAGGTATCCAAATTTTCGGATATCCAAAAATTCAGATCAGATATATCCGATATCCGATAATGCAAAACCCTACCGCTCACCTTCCATTGCCATTTCTCTTTCCTCACCAGACTTCATTAACTTAATTTTTCCTTCCCTCACATTGTCGTCACCTTCCATTTCTGACTGGTGGAAAATCGTCTCCCTCTACATCGACCAGACCTGAACCGTCGTGCTAAAGAACACTCCGACACAGCCTACTCCCATTAATTGAAAACCCAACAAGATGCAAAGAACAACTTTCACACCATTTCCGATCCTCCACGCAAAGATGCATGTAAGTTAGGACCAAAGGCATTCCACCTGACTAGAAAAGTCAGAGCTTCTTCGCGGCCTCATCATAGCTCTCCAACATTTGTTGCACCATAACCGACTACAACATCCAAAACAAATAAAGTCTCCACCTCGTTTCTCCGTCTTAGAGGTGGTGCAAAGAAGAGTAAGAAGAAGACCTACACCAAGCACAACAAAGAAAAAGTCAAGCTCTGTTTTTGTTTCTTCACCTACAGAAGTTTTGACCCGATGGTTTCGTGTAAGTATAAGGACCTATTAGAAGTGAGAATTTTCTAGGTGTATAACGATTAAAGACGAAGAATTGTTGGACCCGGTTCAAGATAAAAAAATGATGCTTACAATGGGTTCTTCATCATGCAAAGAGGTATGCTGGGTGTATACCGAAGGAAGTTGTCGCAAGGGCACTCTTCGAAAGTAGGTCTTCCATCAAGGCTTTCGTTGCTCGAAAAATCGATTTTTCGACTCGAATTGACTTTGAGTTGTAATTTCATAAATTCGATTCGAATCGAAAAAATTTCTAAGTTCAAGTCGAGTTAAATTACGAATCAAATAACTCAAAATTTTTAATAATTAGTGGATTGATTTTCAAGTTTGAGTCGAATCCCTCAATTTTGTAAAATATATGTATACACATATAAAAAAAATATGAAGAAATATATGTATTATATATGATTATAAAAAATCATTTAAATTGTAATCAAACAGTATATAATATTATAAATATTTACGATTAAATTTAAATAAAACTCAAATATTCTACTCAAATCAACTTGAATTTTATAAACTCTATTCGATTTTAAGACTTTAAAAATTTCAATTTAAGTTTAAATTATAAAATAATAACCACGTATGTGTGGCAATGGCAATAAAATCATATCTTTGTGGGCACGCATGATGCCACGGAGAACTATTCCTTCGCCAACCATTTCCAAGGCGTTTGGGAGGTAACGAAGGCTATTAGGGTTTTGGAGGAAAAAGTTTTATCTCATCTTTTAATCATATTTTTAACATGGAATTTAACGGTTTAAAATATAATTTAATTTATCTACGTCACGGGTGAAATGATTAAAAAAATCTAATATATAAAGTTTAATTATGAAATTGAAAAAAATATAACGAATAAAATAAGAGAGTAAAGTTCAATAATTATTAAACTTTTAATTTACCCTAAATAAATTTATAATCAAAATTTGCAATTTCCATGACCTTTTTGGAGACTCGTTCTACTTTATTGTATGAAAAGGGTATTCTGCGACCCTATTTCATTTCAAAAGAATCTTCATGACCAAAACTTCTAAAACCCAAGTGCTGCGTTCCACTCATCAATGAGAAAGAAAAAACTAGAGAATAAGCATGAGGCAAAGATACGATCAAGACATACCTTCATAATCTCAAAATGCATATTACATAACTCATTTATTCAAACGCTCATAAGAATACACAATACCAACATCCTTCATGTCATCAGGGGTGAAGTGTCGGCCTATCCAGTCGATTACAGTCCACATCGACCCACATTAACCGAATTCGAATATAGATTTAAAGGGAAATCAATGAATTCATTACCTAAAACTTCAAGCTCCAGCAGTCTTCTTATTTGGTTCAAATACGTACTTAATAAGAGACTCCTTAATCGAAAGGAGCTCAGGGAATTCTGTCTTCAATTTGTTGGCGTCGAGTTCGTTATTGCTCCTGGGGGCTACAATAACCTTGGCTTGCTCCTCGAGATTGAAGTTGTTCCAGGTGAAGCTGGGGTCAATGTAATAACGGTACATGTCTAATATCTCATTGTGACTGACCACCCAGGGTTTGTAAAGTTCCAAATTCCGATAAGGTTCCTCTTCCCCATCTCGATGGAAATGGGAAGAAGTTCGTCGAGGATGGTCATCGAGTTTGGGATGTTAACCACCTTATCGTATCGAGTGATTTTCGTGATGAAGTTTCGGGGATTAGTTAAGTCAGATGAAATAGGCATCCTAACACGCAATGTACACACATTCTCATAATTCTTGAGCAGCTCCTCCACCTTTTTCAATCATTCACAAAGATCCATTATTAGAACAACAGAACAATTCAGATCTAGATGTATTAAACTACAACAAAAACCAGATTCATGAATCCTTGCTAAAAACCAATAATTACCAGCCCAATTCAGTCTGATCAATGCCGATTGATACAATAAGCAATGGATTTCAAAAGGAAACAATGAAATTAACAAATCTATATGATATAAACAACCGGACAATATCTCCATGAAAACACAAGATCTGAACAGCATTGGGATTTAAAAACACGAGGAAATCCATATGAAAAACAGATCAAACAATAAAAAAAATCAGAACTACTAACATAATATTCAATTTTAAAGGGGAAAATGAAGCTCGCTTACCATAGCTTTGGTCTTAGAATAAAAGGAACCAGTGAAATTTGGAGTATCCTCTTCCTTAAACCCGATACCCGATCCGATCGGATGAGCCTCATCGTACTCAAAGATGCAACCCGTGGCGTAATTAATCAAGATAAGGCCTTTTTCTCTGCAAACGTCAGCAAGGGTAAGAGTTCCGACCACATTTGTTCTGATGGTCTCAACCTTATGGGATTCGCACCAGTCGACGTTCGGACGACCGGTAACACCGGCGGCATTGAAAACATGGGTGGGATTGACGGAGGCTATGTCCGACTCCAGAGAAATCCGGTTCTCCAAACGGCCGGAGCCGTACTCGAAGTCGATTTCCCTTGGCTTCGCAGAGTTTACCCAATAAACCACCGACCCAACCGGTTCGACCGTAGATCAGAAACTTCAATTTTTTCTCCGTTGAGCCATTGGCCGGAAACCCCATAACTTATTTATTAGTATTATTTATGGGTTTCAAATGCAGGGTTTGAATTTGGGGGAATGAGTACTTCACATATATATCTAGAAATTACGAGGCCATTAATTTTTTTTAGTAAAACTTAAAAATACCATTAAATTATATTTAAATAGTATTTTAAATACTATTTTTCTAAAAAATTAATATATATTATATTTTATATAGAATAATCACCAAAATATTAATCGCCGGCAATAGGTAACGCCATATGTTAAATAAAATAAAATAAAAAAATATAAAAACTATTAGTTGATCTAATAAGATGAGACACTATATTTTTTAAGTAAGATCAAGAGTTCAAATCCTGACGTTTGCGAATGGAGCAAATTGAGTTGGGATGGTTGTCCTCGCCTTTGCAGTACTCGATTTGGAGTAACCGATCAATAGATCGGATACCGATAATTAATTCAAAAAAATTAAAAAAATATATATCTTATTTGACCTATCAATTATAATTAAATTAATAGAAAACTTAATGATTAAAAGAACAATTATTTTTTAGAGGTTCTGAGTTTAAGTATCTCGTCTACAGGGATGTTTAATCTTTCATAATCAAATGGTTAAGAGTCTAAAAAAATTAATATATATTAAATTTTATATAAAATAATCACCAAAATATTAATTGCCGTCAATAGGTAACGTCATATGTTAAATAAAATAAAATATAATAACTATTAGTTGGTCTAATAGGATGAGATACTATATTTTTTAAGTAAGATCAAGAGTTCGAATCCTGACGTTTGCGAATGGAGCAAACTGTGTTGGGATGGTTGCCATCGCCTTTGCAGTACTCGATTTGGAGTAGCCGGTCAATAGATCGAATACAGGTAATTAATTCAAAAAAATTTAAAAAATATATCTTATTTGGCCTATCAATTATAATTAAATTAATAGAAAAAGAACGATTATTTTTAGAGGTTTTGAGTTTAAGTACCTCGCCTACAGGGATTTAATCTTCATAATCAAATGGTTGAGAGTCTAAAAAAATTAATATATATTAAATTTTATAGAATAATCACCAAAATATTAATTGCCGTCAATAGGTAACGCCATATGTTAATAAAATAAAATAATAAACTATTAGTTGGTCTAATAGGATGAGACTATATTTTTTAAGTAAGATCAAGAGTTCGAATCATGACGTTTGCGAATGGAGCTAACTGTGTTGGGATGGTTGCCCTCGCCTTTTCAGTACTCGATTTGGAGTAGTCGGTCAATAGATCGGATACAGGTGATTAATTCAAAAAAATTTAAAAAATATATATCTTATTTGACCTATCAATTATAATTAAATTAATAGAAAACTTAAGGATTAAAAGAATAATTATTTCTTAGAGGCTTTGAGTTTAAGTACCTCGTCTACAGGGATGTTTAATCTTTCATAATCAAATGGTTGAGAGTCTTTCGGACATGTACTATCTTATAATCATTTTAGACTAATAAAAGATTATTTTGATATTCTTTAGTATTTTAAAAAATTATTCCAAAAAAATATTCTTATAAAAATGAGATAATTTATTTTTTAAAATTATAATTTTTTAAAATATTTTAAAATAAAATTAAGTCCACCGTGAAAAACTTATTTATTGTTGTCTCTTTCTTCCCATTTTTCTTCATAAAATAAATTAGATTACACATATAGAGAATTTTATGTTATAAATTTTTCTATTTGTAAAATGACATTCAAATGAGGATACTCTTTTACTTGCTTATTTTGTTTTACTTTCGTATCACCTAAATGATTATAGTCGGAGTCAACGGTTTAAGATGATCATGAACTCGTTGATATATATATATATATATATATATAATTTTATATAAATAATCATCAAAGCATTAATTGTCATCGAGATACAACGTCATATGTTAAATTAATAAAAAAAAATATCCCTAGTCTACCAATTTAATTAAATTAATAGGCAACCTTAATAGTTAAAAAGATGATTATTTTTTCTACTATTATGTATAGTAAGCAGCTAGATATCGCTTAAGTAATGTCTCAAATTTAAGTCCTATATGCAAAAAATCCATGCCGAGAGACTTACCCACCAAAATCAGTTGTGCGATGCGGGTCGGCCCGTAGTCAAGGTGAAGCCTTGGACCCGAAAAGGAAACCAGAAAAAAATCATATTGATATTTTAATATTTTAAAAAATTATTCCAAAAAATAAAAAATATTTTTGTATAAAAATTATAATTTATTTTTTAAATTATATTTTTAAAATTTTAAAATAAAATTAAATCCACCAAGAAAAACTTCTTGATCATTTTCTTTTTCTTCCCATTTTTCTTCATAAAAAAAGATTAGATTATACATACAAATAACTTTATATTTGAAATCTTTTATTTGTAAAATGAGATTCGAATGAGGATACTCTTTACTTGATCATTTAATTTTACTTTCGTATCACCTAAATGATCATGGCCGGAGTATGAGGATCAACGATTTTATATAAAATAATCATCAAATCATTAATTGTCATCGATAGATAATGTCATATGTTAACTTAATAAAAATATTTCATTTAGTTTATAATTATAATTAAATTAATAGGTAACCTCAATAGTTGAAGGATGATTGTTTTTTCTAGAGGTTCCGGGTTTAAACACTTGTTTGTAGGAATGTTTGAGCGTTATTATCAAAAGATTGAGAGATTTTCGAACATATGCTACTTTGTAACCACCCCAAATTAATAATAAATTATTTTGATATTTTAAAAAATATTCCAAAAATTAAAAATATTTTTTTATAAAAAATTATAATTTATTTTTTAAAATTATAAATTTTTTAAAATTATCTTATGGTCGAGAGATTTTTCTAAAATTATATATCAAGCCTTATCAACATATATTATATCAAACTACTTGGTGCCCAATAATTTAATTGGACGATATAATCTCGACTATGCGAGATTACTGGTGATCTGGGAGAGTTCATGACTGTGGGTGGCTCTTGTTGCATGGAAAAAATTGTCAACTAAAAAATTTGGGTGGACTCGATTTCCAATACCTCAAACTATTTAGTCTTTTATTTGGTAACCAAATGGTGTATGATTCAAGAGCCAGGTTCATTGGTGTGCAAGCTACTTGCTGCTAAATATTTTTCAAGGAGGAGAATCCTAGAAGCTAAGCTTGGTGAAAACCATCTTTTGTATGGAGATGTTTATTTACTACTATGTAAGCTATTAAACCCATCTTTTATTGGAGGATTGGTATTAATAACAATGTTTGTTTGCATGTCGATCGTTGGGACGGCTCTAAGCATGTGACACTCCAATATTGTAGTCGGGTGCACCTACGAATCCAATTCTTTGTGGTGATTTATGGTGGAAAATTCATCAAATTGGGATTCAAATAAAGTGAATCAAGTGATTGAAGTAGAAGACGCAACAACTATTCTAAGATTCCTTATTGCCCTGGTAGATGGTGACATATTGATTTGGAGTAACTATTCCTTTAAATTCTATTAAACTAGTTTGGGCTATCATTGACTTAGTTAACAACAAACAACGGTTTGCACCAAGATGCACACTTTGCAAAAAGACTAAAATCTTCGCATGGCAGTTGGGTCATGAGGCTCGTCCTGTGGGTTCTAGATTGAAACCAGTTGGTTTAGATGATGGACGATGTTGTTTATGTGATCAAGACGAGGATACAAGATCCATGTGATGAGACACTGCCCCGAGACCGAAACGATTCTCTCCTTAAGTGTTGTTGATAGGAGTGTGATGTTAGAATTGAATTAAATAATGCCTTGCTTATTTTGCTAAGTCTAGTTTCTCCAGTTGTAAACCATTGGGTTTAGTGAGCTCCAGCTGTATTGGTTGAGAGATTACTATTTCGTTACTAGTCTAGCCTCTATTAGTTTGATATATAGTCTATATGTAGAGATGATACATGAAAGGTGAGATGGTGATTTTTCCACTTCTCATTGCTAACAAAATTTTGCAGTTTATTCCTCCATATTGCATGTAGTTTTCCCGTATTGTTATTGTTGCTATTTTTTCTAATATGGTATCATTTGCCATTGATCTTGATATTTGTTCTTCTGATGCTTTCTCTTTTGCTTAAGCTTGAGTCTCCTAGCTACAGGTGCCTGGTTGATCTTTGTTCTCAGATCTGTTTTCTTACAAATGAATGATTCTTTTTCCGCTTTGCTCGTCAGTGACTCGTCCAATCAGTTGTTTACTAATAAGCATATTAGTGTTCGGCTTGACGAGAGCAATTTCATGCTGTGGAAACAGTTGGTACTTCTCATGGTTCGTGGCCATGGTCTAGAGTTGTTGCTTTAGGAGTCTACTCTGTCGCCGGTTAAGTTTATCTTGAATGTCGACGGTCAAGTTGAGTTTACACTCCAGTTAAAGAGGTTTGTGATTTGCTTGCCACTTGTGGTAGCAAGGTTTCCGAAATTGAGAAAATTGTGACGATCCTCAGCGACCTACCAGCTGAGTATAAGCCATTTATCGTTGACATCACTGCTAGTCAAGATCCTTATTCTCTTGAAGCTATAGTTTCTGTGTTTTGGATGCAAAAAACTAGAATAAAAAATCCGATACGTGTTCCAATCATCATTAACAATGTTACACAATGTGATAACAATGCTGTAACATATTCTAACACAAACAGTGCTAACTCACGAGGCTTTGTTGAGGCTAAGTCTAACACACATAGATCCAAAAACTATTGTGGGAGATCTCGTCCATATCGTCCACAATGCCAATTGTATGGCAAATTAGGCCACTTGGTTGAACAATGCTGGCATAGATTCGACCATTTTAAATAAAAAAATTCTTCCTCACGATCTTGCTCGAATGTTGATTCTAGAGCCATTGTTGTTTCTTCGCTAATGGTTCTTCTGATTTCACTTATAATCCTTTTGTGAGCTCTTCTGCAGAGGCTTGCAATTCTTGTGACAACCACTTAGTCATCTCTGCTCAAGTGAATTCTCTGGTAGTGCCAACATCAACATTTGGTGGAATGAAATGGTACCCTAATTTAGGTGCTACGCATCATGTCTCACGTGACTCAATATTTTTCTTCTAGGCAACGTTATACCAGACAAGGTAAGGTTCTACTGGGTGATAGTTCTGCTCTTCAGATTTCTCATGTTGGTTAGACTTTTTTCTTTATTTCAGCTTGTCCACTTTCTCTTTCGAATTTGTTACACGTACCACATATTACTTGGAATCTTTGTTTGTGTCTAGATTTGCTGTTGATAACAATGTTTATTTTGAGTTTCATGTTGGTCAATGTTCTTTGAAGGATGAACTGTTAGGGAAGGTCTTATTGATTAGAGTTCAAAAAGATGGACTCTATAGTTTCAACCCTTCAAAGGTTGGTTCTTTTTGCTCCACTACAGTAGTGGTGGTCCTGAACCAGTTTCTTATGTGGCTTCTACGTCCTGGTTGTGGCATCGGAGGCTTAGCCATCCCTCAACTGTTTTTGTTATTTCTCTCTTGAATAAGAAGTTTTTGTTAATAAGGATGAACTTTGTGGTGCTTGTCAGTTAGGCAAGGGACATAGGTTACCGTTTAAGTCTACTATGACTATTTACACCAAGCCTTTTGAACTTGTCGACGCTGATGTATGGGGTCCACACCTGTTCCGTCTACATGTTTTCAATATTTTGTATTTTGTCGATATGTGCAGTCGAAATACTATTTGTGCCTCATCAAAACATAAATCTGATGTGAACGTTATATTTGCATTGTTTCATACTCTAGTTCTTAATCAATTTTCTAGTCATATTATTGCCTGTCAAACTGATAATGGTGGTGAATTCAAAGATCTTGAACCAGTTCTTATTCGTCTTGGTGTTCAACATCGCCTTATATGTCCTCACACCTCACAACAAAATGGGTTGTTGAGTGTAAACATAGGCATCTTAATGAGACCGTGCTTACTTTATTGGCTCAAGCGTCAATGGCCGTGGAGTTTTGGTCCTATGCATTTCTGAGTGCTGCATTTTTAATCAATCGTTTACCCTCTCCGGTGTTCTTGATCAATCGCCTCATCAAAAGTTATATGGTAAAAGCCCGAATTTTCAGTTTTAAGAGTATTTGGCTATTTCTTCTATCCCTACACAAGAATGTTCCATCGACACAAGCTTGATTTCAGGTTTGCTCCTTGTGTGTTTCTCGGGTACTCGCCAAAGCATTATTAATACCAATGCCTTGATTCTAGTGGCAAGATAAACATTTCTCGCCATGTTCGTTTAATGAACAAGTTTTACTGTTTGCTTCTACGTCTGGTGTGAGCACTTCCTCTGCTGCTTCGTCTTGTTATCCATCCGTTTTATTTCCTGATGTTAATGAGCATGTTTCGTCTAATGTGCCCTCTTCAAAAGTGCGTGCTGCTACAGTCACAACTTTTCCTCATTCTTCTCCTTATGTTGCATGTACTGAGGATACCAATGTTGTAAGTCGTCTTCATCAACATTCGCAGATGCGACACCATCGCCATCTTACTTCTTCTTCTGTTGTTGCTTGTAGTGGCGATGAGTTTTTTCCTGAGTTGCTTCCACATCAGATTTCAGTTTTGTCGGGTGAATGTCTCTGTGGGAATACACACTCCATGGTCACTCAAAGTAAGGCTGGAATTTTTTGCCCGAAGGTTCATGTCGTTTCATCTTCAGAAGTTCCTGTCACTATACATGATGATCTTCAAAGTTCTATTTGAAAGGAGGAAATTTATTCCGAGTATAATGCTTTACTTCAAAATAACACTTGGGAGCTCGTTCGGCTTCCTTCTGACCCCAAACCTATTGGGTGTAAATGGTTGTTTAAGTTCAAAAAGAGTTCTGACGACACTATTAATAGATACAAGGCGAACTTGGTAGCTAAGGGTTGTGCACAGGGGCTGGACATGATTTTCGTGATACGTTTAGTCCGGTTATAAAGTTCTTTACACTCAATGTTCTTCTTTCTCTAGATGTGTCTAAAGGTTGGCAAGTTCGTCAAGTTGACATCAATAATGCCTTTTTAAAAGGTGATCTCGATGAAGATGTCTACATGTGCCAGCCTTCGAGTTTTTATTAGTATGATGAAGATGGTTCGCCTTTGGTTTGCAAGTTAAAGAAAGCCTTGTATGATCTTATACATACACTTTCAATTGAACATGAACATCCAAGGGATTAAAAATGTGACCTTTCAAAGCTTATAATATGTTACCACCAGGCTTTGAACAGAGCTTGTCGAAATAACCCACGCTTTTCTAATTTTTCTGCCATTCCATTTCGCTCTCGTGGCACATATAAGAATTGCACTGAGGAAATTGTGTGACATAGCTTGTCAATCTCTTCGAAAGTATTCCACCAACACCAAGGTCTGAGTAGCGAATTTCTAGTCTAGTTCAAAACCACACGGGAGTCGGATTCTATGATTAGTTTCGAATTTCCTAGACATCCTACTTCGATGAAGATAAAAAAGGTCGCATGAATCATCATTTTTTCTAAGAAATCAGAATCACACTAGAAACCAATCCTAAAATATAGCTATAATATCTCCTGCACCTTCTCTCATTACTCCCCCGTAGCCTATTGCTCCTTCTTCAAACCCCATCAACATTGAATTTAATAATCCCAACTGGAGGTGGAGCAAGCTGGAGCAACTTGATAATTATCTGGAATTAGGCAGTTCTGAGGGTTTTCCCACCCGTTCTCTTCATTCAGCTGATCAAGGTTGTTTATTGCTTTTATCCATGTAAGCTCTATATTTGTAGCAAATATTAAATCACTAATATACGTATATTTGAATTTAACGATCTTTCATTTCAAACTAACCACACGCTCCATACTGAAACAATGATAGAGATGAGCCATATTGATCTTGTTGAGCATGACCAAGATGAGCTAAAATAGAATGGTATTAAATCACCAATCACAAGAGGATTCGGAATCGAGACATGTGCGTGAATATTCACAGAGAAGAGTGTGCGGAGTAGTGGGCGCCTAGAACCATCAGACTTGACATGTTCCTTGGAAGGGTCCATAGGGGATAAGATTATTTCTTAATTTAAGATGATAAATAATGTTAGGTATGACTCATAAATATACCGGTAAAAAAGAAAGTCTCTTAGTGGGGGTTAATATTATGTGGGTACGATACAAGGTTATTTTTGTAAATATGTACCAGGGTTCCAAATTCGAAGTTGCGAAATTCGATGGTCAGGGTAATTTCGGATTATGGCAAACAAGGGTGAAGGATCTGTTGGCGCAACAAGGGATCCTGAAGGCTTTGCGACCTACAAAACAGGCGTCGATGGAGGAGGAAAATTGGGAAGAATTGTAGTAGCGAGCGGCAGGAACCATACGATTATGTTTGGCGGACGAGGTAATGTATCACGTCATGCATCTGTCGTCTCCAGATAAAATTTGGAAGAGTTGGAAAATCAGTTTATGTCCAAATTCTTAACGACTAAACTATATCTAAAGCAGCGGCTGTATGGATTGAAGATGCAGGACGATAATGATTTGGCGCAACACGTGAATATCTTCAATCAAATCGTTTCTGATTTGGCCAGGCTTGATGTGAAGATTGAGGATGAAGACAAAGCGATGATTCTGTTGTGTTTGTTGCCTCCCTCTTACAAACACATGGTGACTACTCTTGCATATGGGAAAGAGACTATCAAAGTTGAGGAGATTACTGCAACCTTGTTGGCTCAAAACCAGCGAAAGTAGAATGCAGGGGAAAACTCTCAAGCTGATAGCTTATATGTCAAGGGTAATCGAGACTGTGGATGGAAGCCAGAGAAGACAGGGTCTGGGAAGCAGAATTTCAGATCCAAATCTAGGGATAAGAAGACAATTCACTGTTACAAGTGCATGGAGCCGTGACATATGAAGCGAGACTGTCTGAAGTTGAAAAAGCAGACTGATGAGAAGCGTGATGGCTCATCAAAGTTTGTGAATGTGGTCGAGGATGACAATTATGATTGCAGTGAGGGTGATATGCTCTCTATTTCAACGACTCAGCTGACAGATGCCTGGATTCTTGATTCTGGATGTTCTTATCACATCACGCCAAATAGGGAATGGTTTTCGACATACAAGTCAGTTAATTCTGGTTCTGTTTATTTGGGTGATGATCATATTGCAATATTGTTGGTATTGGTGATGTCAAAATTAAGATGTATGATGTTCTGTTTCGGACGTTGTGTGGTGTTATGCATATACCAGATTTGAAATTTTTTTGATTTCTTTGGGCACTTTGCACAAGAATGGTTTTATCCCTAAGGCTGATAAGGATAGGGAAACCATTCGGATTGTTAAAGGAGCTTTGATTGTGATGAAAGGAAAGATGACTGCAGGGAATATTTACAGATTGTTAGGGAATACCGTTGTAGGTGGAGTTCATTATGTTGAGTCCTGTGATGATACTACCAAACTGTGGCATATGCGTCTTGCTCATCTTAGTGAACATGGTATGACTGAATTACATAAAAGAAATCTGTTGCATGGTGTTAAAAGCTGTAATCTCAAATTTTGCAAGTATTGTGTTCTTGGTAAACAAACTAAACTTCGTTTCAAGACTGGGAAGCACACAACTGAAGGGATTCTTGATTATGTGCATTCTGATGTATGGGGGCCTTCCATGACATCATATTTGGGCGGATCTAGGTATTATGTTACTTTTATTGATGATTTTTCACGGAAAGTTTGGGTGTAATTTTTGAAATAAAAGTCTGACGTTTTGATAAGTTCAAGCTGTGGAAAGCTGAGGTAGAAAACCAAACAGGACGAAAAATTAAGTGTTGACGGTCTGAAAATGGTACAGAGTACACAGATTCACAGTTTCAAACTTCTGCAAGGTTCATGGGATTAAGAGACATTTAAAGTGCGCAAGACACCACAACAGAATGGTGTTGCGGAACGGATGAATAGGTCATTGAATGAAAGAGCCAGATGTTTACGATTGAATGCAAGGCTTCCCAAACACTTATGGGCTGAGGCTGTTAACATGGCGTGTTATCTTATCAATAGATCGCCAAGAGTATCATTAGCTGGGAAAGTTGCAGAAGAGGTATGAACTGGTCATGATGTTACTTTTGATCATTTATGGATTTTTGGTTGTCCTGCTTATGTGCATGTACCTACTGATGAGAGATCCAAACTTGATGCAAAATCGAAGGAGTGCATTTTTCTGGGTTACAAGATAGGTGTCAAAGGATTCAAGTTCTGGGATCCAGTTGCGAAGAAAATTGTGATCAGTAGAGATGTTGTTTTTGATGAACAACCCTTATTGCAGCAGAAGAAAGACACGATATTGGTGGATTTCGAACAGTTTCCAGTTGAGAAAAATAGAAACTTCTCAACTGACTTATGGTGGTTCCACTACGGTTGATTTGCAGGATTATAGTCTCGCCAGAGAAGGGGTGAGACGTACAAATATAAAGCCTCCGAACAGATTGGGTTTTGAAGACTTGGTCTCTTTTGTACTTATTGTTATCAGTGATGATCCAATTACTTTTCATGATGCTGTTACTAGTCAGGAAAACGACAAGTGGATGACTGCCATGGATGAGGAGACGGAGTCTTTGAATCACAATCGTACATGGGAGTTAGTTTGCCTTCCTGAGAGTAAGAATCCTATTGGTTGCAAATGGGTGTATAAGAAGAAACCAGTAGTAACAGCAAAAGAGGGGGAGAAGTTCATGGGCTCGTTTGCAAATTTTTTCACAGCAGTACTTGCATTGGTGGCTAGTTGGGATTTGCATTTAGAGCAGATGGATGTTAAAACTCCTTTTTTGCATGCTGATTTAGAGGAGTAGATCTACATGCAACAGCCTGAAGGTTTCACTCAACCTGGAAATGAGCATTTAGTTTGTAGATTGAAGAAATCTTTGTACGAGTTGAAACAGTCTCCGAGACAATGGTACAAATGATTTGACTCCTATATGATCAAGATTGGCTACAAGCGATGTGAGTATGATTGTTGTGTCTATGTTAAGAGCCTTGATGATGGTTCTTTTATTTTCCTGTTACTGTATGTTGATGATATGTTAATTGCTGCGAAGAACATGGATGATGTTATCGGTTTGAAAACTTTATTGAGTCAGGAATTTGATATGAAAGATTAAGGTGCTGCAAAGAAAATTCTTGGAATGGAAATTTGCAAGGATAGAGACTCAAGGAAACTGTGGCTATCTCAACGGGGTTATGTTGAGAAAATTCTAGAAATGTTTGCGATGAGCAGCACAAAACCAGTGAGCACTCCATTGGCAAATCACTTTAAGCTCTCATCAGAACAAAGCCCTAAGACAGATAAGGAAGCTGAAGATATGGCAAATGTTCCATATTCTAATGCTGTTGGCTGCTTGATGTATGCAATGGTATGTACTCGTCCTGATTTAGCTTATGCTGTTAGTCAAGTTTGTAAGTACATCTAAACCTGGTAAACAAAATTGGGAAACAATCAAGTGGATCTTTAGGTACTTAAAGGGTACTGTAGGATATGGAATTGTTTTTGGTAGTCAGCGGGATAATCCTTTGGTTGTAGGATATGTGGATTCAGACTATGCGAGTGATTTAGATAATAGAAGATCTACGACAGGGTATGTATTTACTCTTGGTGAAGGGCCTATTTGTTGGAAGTCTACTGTTCAATCTGTTGTGGCATTATCTACAAGTGAAGCTGAATACATGGCAGCGGCTGAAGCAGCAAAAAGGAGCTTTATGGCTTACTAGTTTAGTGAAGGAGTTGGGTGTTCTGCAAGGTGAAGTTCAGTTACTTTGTGACAATAAGTACTATTTACTTGGCTAAGAATCAGGTATATTGTGATAGAACTAAGCATATTGATGTAAGGTTTCACAAGATCAGAGAGTTGGCTGCATCTGGAGAGATTTTGTTTCAGAAGGTACATACTGATGAGAATGTCGCTGATATGTTCACCAAGCCAGTTACGACAGACAAGTTCATGCATTGCTTGGACTTGTTGAATGTTTCGAGTTGTTAAAGAAGTAAGGTAACCCAACCCATATTGAATGTTTCCTAATGGGTAGGATATTCGCCAAGGTGGAGATTTGTTAGGTATGGCTCATAAATATACCGATAAAAAAGAAAGTCTCATAGTGGGGGTTATGATTATGTGGGTTGGGGGTATAGGGGCGTATCTCATGGTACAATACAGGGTTATTTTTGTAAATATGTACCAGGGTTTATTTATTATAAAAGGAGATGTAACCTAAACCTATGAGACATTGACATTGAATAAAAATTCTAGCGCTGCCTAGGGCACCGAGTTCGTAAGCACATTGCTGAACCTTGTTAAAATTCTTGTGTTCTTTCTGTTTTCTTTACCCGATTATTCAACAAATACTTATATTAAACAAATAATATGGATAATGTTTGGTTTTAATTTGAATACCTTATATAAGATAAATATAGAGTAACAAGGTGGGATTTAATGTAAGTCGTCGATGTAGTTTGATCTAAGTCGTTGGATCTTGAGGGGGTCAATTATAAATTGAAGCCTCATGCCTTTATTTTTAACCATCCTATTATTTTATTGTAATAGACTCAGGTATTTACTCTTACTTTCTCTCTGTGTTACTTTATTTATAGCTTTCTAGCCTTTTGAATTTGTTTCTCTTTGTTTCTTAAGCCTTTATGGCTTGTGTTGCTTAAGCCTTTATGGCTTGTGTTTCCAATCGTGAGGATTAAGATAACCTAGAGAGTGTTTTTCCTTCCATAATTCTTACAAACTTCCACAAGGTGTTCAAACTTAGTGGCGTGATTAGCCTCATTGGTGTTTACCTTCCGCATCGTTGTCTAACTCTATTGGATTTGTTCTTCGCTTGGTTAGTTTGAGTTCTAATAAGGACGTGGTTAAGGCTGACTTAAATGCCCTTTTGACCTAGAAAATGTCTAGGTCTCATACCTTATATCTTTTGGTGGTAATAAGATGAGTGACTTCATATTTCCCTTGTAATTGCCTTTTAGAGGCTTTTCCTCCAAAGTTATCTTTGTTACCCACAATAGCCTTAGAACCTGTTAAAACCGATCTCATACCTTCTCTTTTACCAGATACCTCAGCAGCTTGTTTGAACTTAGTCCTAGCCAAATCAAATTTACCTATCTCAGAAGCGATAGGATCCACACCCTGTATCTCAGCCTCTGTCGACTCCATCTGTAAACCATTATGAAGACCATTCGGAGAGCCATTACCATCATCATCCTTAGTCCTTTGAACATCACCAGTTGCATCATTCATATTAACACCAGGGGAAACCTCTTTAGGTTTATTAGAAATATGGCTTCTTTCATTAGCAAATTGGTTTAACTCAGTCGAAATAACCATGTTTATTAAACCATCCAAATCCTTTATAGGATCCAAAGCAAGACCCTTATCAGAATTACCCTAGATCAGGGTTTCAAATAGCAGACCGAAAATGAGATAGTGGCCGTGATTTTGAGGTAGCACCGCCTTCCGAAACCGATATTGATGATTTTTGAGTTGGGTAACAGATTCACGCCAATAGTGGTATGTCGCACCTGTAATTTAACGGGTAACGGTGGATTACGCTGATAACGGGATGTTATAAACGTTATTCCAACCGTGATTCCAAAACAAAAACAAAAATCAACCGAAATGCAATGAATATATTCCCTGCAAGTTACAGTCTGCAAAAGAATCTATACAAGCCAAAAGTATACTGAAAAGAAAGAAAAAATTAAAGAAATTTGAAAAAAAAAATCAGTACAAAACATAGATTTGAAGAGTAAGACCAACAGTCTAACATTCAACTTACCAAAAATCAATCGAGAAAGGGAAGAACTGGAAAAACAAAGCTTTTGTCTTGGGTGGAAGTCTTCTGTCCGCTGAGCTTCACCGCCGGTGAAGAAGTTGAGATTTGAGAAGGCTTATCGCTTCCATTTAAGAAGGTAAAAAATCAATATAAGTTTTTTTTTTTTTTCTATTTTGGATTAATTGTTTAGAAAAAAGAAACTAGATCTAGCCATATAGGTTTAGAAATTAGAAGAGAAAAAATTGTGTTCTTCCCTTCCCATTGACTATTACGAAGTGAGGGATGGTTCCGGTTCCTTTCTTCGGTAGACTTACCTTCCTCATCCGAAAGAGGGTAAGCAGATGAAGATGCAACATGCAATTTCTTATCCGGGCTTGGGAATGGCCGAATGGGTTAAGCTGGCTCAGAGAATAGGGGAAATGAAATGAGAGTGAAGACTAAAGACTGAAGAGTGAAGATACCGAAGAGGCAAAGAGAGGAATATGGCTGGCCACTGGCGCACCTTCTGGAAACTCTGGTAGTGATAAAACGAACTGGGCATGGGCCGAATGGACAGAATGTAGAGCATGGGCCACTCCCACGTCCCACCTCATATTTTTTTAAAATAAGTTTTATAATATCCTAAATTCCTAATTATAATTTTAGCATATCTCATCTTTTTAATTCTTTAATTTTATTCTTAATTTAGATAGTAAAGTTTAATTTTCATTTAATTAGTTAGCATTTTTTTGGATTTTAATTTACTTTGATTGGTTTTAGATTAAAAGAGACACATCCATAATGAAGATTGTTGAACATCTTGACATAGTTAGGTTGCTTGCATGAGGTATGTGTTGTTTTAAGTATTGTACATCTTAACATAGTTAGGTTACATGAGGTATGTGTTGTTTTAATTATCACACTTTTATGTTCTTGATTTAATGAAGATTGTTTTCTTGTTTTAATTATTGCATGAGGTATGCGTTGTTCTTTTTTCTTACATTTGATATATATATATATATATATATATATATATATATATATGTTTGTATATACAATATTCTTGAGTTTTTCAGTGAAGGATAACTCTTTGATAAAATGGTAAAGAATTTCTTATCTCATATTTATATCAAAATTTATTTTTATCCATTTTAATTTCTTATATTTTTCCTATATTGATAGTCTTATTTCTTTTAAATAATAATATATTCACAATGTCATTGTTAATTAATTATCTTATCCTATCATTAGATTTTTAAAGTCTTCTATTTGGTTAAACTATATTATATATATGTCAATTTTGCTTAGAAAACATTTTAAAAATCATTAAAAATGATTCCTTATAATTATAATTATTTTTATTATGTTTTAAGATAAGTTGTGCAAAATTTAAAAAAATTCACGACCGCGACACTTGCGGTGACCACGATGGCATTTGTTATGTCCAAAACCACGATAAATGCAACGTGACTGAAAACGTGACCACAAACGCTATTTAAATCCTTGCTCCATACTACTACAACGATAGAGGTGGGCCATATTTTTCTTGTTGAGCCTGACTAAGATGAGCTAAAATAGAATGATATTAAATCACCAATCACAAAAGGTTTGTGCTAGGATGTTTTTCACCAGTTGCAAAATTTCCTCCAAAAATAGTTAATGAATCTTTAATTGACAAACATATGATTGGAACACTCCTCATTTGCTTCACACCAAGGGCACCTATCATTTGGATAATCGACTTTCACCCCTCTTCTCTTGAGGAATTCTTTTATCATAACTCTATTTAACTTCAACATCTATTGAGAATTCTTCACCTTTGCAGGAACTTTCATTCTCCATATTTTATCAAAAATTAAAATTTGACTGTTCAATTTCTGGATTCAATAATATTTTTGATAGTCTACTAACTAAAAATCGACCTGCTCGGTCATTTATCCATATTATTCTATCTGATATGTCACCGTGTATCTTCTCTCATTTTATTATCCCTTGTAATTTTTTCAAAGCAGAATGCTCTCTACCCAGCTGAGCACTTGTGAAAAGTTTCTATAACACTTTCGAACCGATGCGGGTGACCCACAGTAAAAATCCAAGAAAAATTAAAATTTCTGATAAAGCACGTAAAATTATAAAACAATTTATAATTAAAATACAAGTTCAGAAAACCATTCATATATATATTAAAAGTAGAATTCTACAATATCCAGTAATAAAACAGGTTTCAGACTCGAATATAAAACATAATACAACCTACATGCCCCTTAATCACATGCACCGTACTCCGCAAGCGACGCCAGTGGAACTCCTTTACTGATGTTGATAGTTGTATCATTTCGATTATTTTAACCTGAAATGGTGAGTAAAAGAGCGAGCTTTGGGAAGCTCAGTAATACAGAACTACCAAGTGATGCTGAAGGACATACAAATGAATGAAAAAGCATAAATTTTCCTTATTGTTTCAGAAGTCTACAGGTTTTTGGGATGAGCTGAGGTTCCACTGATATTTCTTCGAATAAAAGATACTAAGATTTCAATTAAGAGGAAACATTCAGAGGACCAAGTTCAGGAGATTGAAATAGGATGTATAATGTGTTCAAACAAAAGAGAGTAATGTATATAGATCCTTTAAAAACATTAGTAGTTTAAAACATATTTTAAAACCACAATAATACCCTTCAATTGAATACCTTTATGCAGTTTCTCCAGAACTACATCCATAAGAACTTACCCTAAGCACACAATAAAGGAGCCACCCTAAGGGAGTACCTTGGGGCCTATGGGCCTACCCAAGGGTCTCCTAAGGTTCGTAAGGAATTACCAACTCGATCGGTTTGAACCTATATAAGGAATTACCAGTTTGACCGAGTTGAACCTGCATACTCCAGTCTACCCATACAATCCCCAATAGAAATCATATTTAGCAGTACCATATAATATCAAAATCATGATCCAGTAGTATATTGTAAAAATGATCATGTAGTTATT
The DNA here is from genome assembly GCF_006381635.1 of Hibiscus syriacus. NCBI lineage: Eukaryota > Viridiplantae > Streptophyta > Magnoliopsida > Malvales > Malvaceae > Hibiscus > Hibiscus syriacus. Next base: position 2,203,906 of record NW_024062911.1, on the reverse strand, counting down.
TAAATCACATGAATACCCTCCACCCATACACCATATGCAGTCCCATGATTTACCCAAGGGAGTGTCTTGGGGCCTGAGAGCCTAACCAAGAAAGTTTCTCGGGGCCTCAGAGCCTACCCAAGGGTCACCTTAGGTTCGTAAGGAATTATCAGATCGATCGGTCTGACCCTATATAAGGAATTACCAGTTTGACCGAGCTGAACCTCCATACTCCAGCCTACACAGATAATGTCCCAATAAAACTATTCAAGTAATAACCAGTATATCCCATGATCCATAAATTATGAACGATTATATTTTCCAGTGAAAGCAAGTAATTAGAGAACACATATCATGCCATAGTTCATTTAAAAGTAAATCAAAACATCAGTAAATTTGTAATTTCGCAAAATCATGCTTTAAAACAGGTAAAATGTTTACATGTAACATAATGAACACACTATAGGATCCATTTATTCTTCAGAGGTACTTGGTAATCAGGATGGTATTCAAAATCTTTTGAATCAAAGTTACTTAAGATTTCAAGTATGACAGAGTGATTCCATTTTTCAAACAAATAGGGGTATGTCAGACATTTTGATTCCAGGAGAATTATCAATAATTTAACTTAATAAGGGTAGAGCAATGCTTTGTGGTATTCAAGATTATATATTGAATTATCAGGATTTCGAGTCCAATTGAACTACATATCCCAACACTGCTATACTTTTTAATAATTTGGACCGTGATAATTCACTATTATTCACTTCTTAATACTGACTACACTAATTGAACTGATCAATATCAGGATCATCATTGATCAGTTCTTGAGGAGACGAATAGGTTTTATGTTTGTATTTATTTCATTTCTATAATGTAATAATATCCAAAATGTCTGATGACTTGGGTCATGCTCCATAACCTTTAGGGGCAGTACATCATTTAGGTTCATCGATGTTCCCATAGTTTATCCAAAGACATTCACTTAATCCAAGTCATAAAGTTATTTAGGTCATCTCGGTATTTGAGGTTATTCTAGTCATTTTAGGGTCTAGGCACATTAGATATTTCAAAACTTGAGGATGATCCATCATTTAAATACTTTAGTGACGTGTCGCACTTCCATTAATATATTCTTTAAAGGATCATTCAAAAACAAGGACATCGTCGTATTAAGAATTCCAAATGTAGAAGTTTATTTTTGGGGTTTTTCAAATCGATCGGGAATTTAATCGATGATTCCAAGGTTCAAGTGGATAAAAATATGAGTTCTCAGGTCGTCTCCATTATCATAGCCATCCATAGCCTTTTTTACACTTTAAGGGTAATATCGTCATACCATTCAATTATGTCAGTGGCAATACTTCCGATAAATTAGGCTTCAAGTGTTTATTCAAGAATCAGAATTTATAAGTCTTGTGTTTTTTTCTGAGATTTAAAATTGACTATAAGATATTTTCCAAATAAATTAGGAATTAACAGGTGAATCATTAATTTTATCAGGTTAAAATACATATTCTCGGGGTAATTCTACTATCAGGGTCAATACATACTATTTTTACAACTTAAGGGTATTTTCATAATTTTTATATATGTATATCCGATATTTAACCTTTAACGAAAATAATCAAAGTTTAAGGATCTTGAATTTAGTTGATTTACTGATAAATCATTGAACTTGAGTTTATTTCTTATCTATCTTCTAATTCCTTACCTGAGTCATTCGAGTCTTATACGATTTACTACCTTCTTATCGTAATCATATCGGGTTTACCTCAATCAACGTTATCCATAAGATCAAACAAACTCATTCATGTATTTACCAATTATCAATGTGTACCATACACCATACATAATGTAGTAGAATATTACCTCGATTTTCATGCTCCAACGATCAAACATTTAAACTTCATTCGATTACTCTTGATTTTGATTACAACATCCAATTATAAACAAAAATTACATCAGAAATGGGGCTTAATTGCGGAAAACAGATCGAATCAGTAGGTAAAATACTGAAAATAGTTTACCAGGTTAGAATTTGTCGAAACGGACTTCGGGTTCAAACTCAGGACGTCAAAAACATAAAATATGACTTTTTGAAAATTTTAACTTTTTTAGACAAAGTTAATGGGTTAACTCAGACGAGTTAACTCAATTTGAGTTGAATCATCTAAGTTAACTCGATTCAGACTGATTTGAATGGAGTGGTTCGATCTGGCTGTACCGATTCCAGATGTAACTCCCCCAACCCATGTCCGACCCGGATAGGAATCCAAGGTGTCACATTGACTTTTCAATTCGTTTACTTTTAAAAGATAGTTGAAGATTTAAACTTTTATTTATATAAAAAGGGTGGAATCCCTTAATCAAAGTATATGAAGAAAATTGAAACTCAAACTGAAAAAAATACTTAATAATTTACATAAATACAATAACGTTCGTTTACAAAACGGACCAGAGCATACACAATTCAAACCTTTAATTACATGCCAACAACATTCAATATAAAAAAATACCTACGGTATATTTTGTTTCTGATATGATCTTATGAAAGGAAATATTGCACTGACTTGCTTAGCTTTGCTCTTCTTTCTTCTCTAAACATATGTGTGAAACACTCACACGCTAAGTCGTTGACTTAGTGACGCATATAAAAATGTATATTAAAACATTACATCACTTAATCATATTCTAAGAATTTCATATAATCATGTAAAGAAACTATAAAACACATCATATAACAAAAGCATAAGTGCACATATATATCCTTATCATCATCATCATTATCATTATCATCATCATCATCAATATCATTATCATTATCAACATCATTATCATTATCACTATCCTTATCATTATCACAGTTCATTATATCTTTTCTTTTAATAGCCCATGGTACATCATTGAGAACTTAAGGTATGTGAGTGAATTGAGGTTGTGCACTAATGCTGTCACCATAGCTCGTATAAATTGCACCGAAGTGCCAGATAGAAATATCTCGAAAGACCGCGTAGAAATGCCCCAAAGGACCACGTAGAATTATTCCGAAGGACCGCGTAGAACCCTCGACTGTTGGCATGCCAATTATACCCTTAGCTCTCATATCACATAATTATAGGCTTTACCATTTACACATTTCACTTAGTTTGTATCACATAAACATATATCAACATAGACCATTTCACATTTTCAGTTATTCACATAGTTTAATATCACATAGTTTATATCACATGTTCACATAATCACATAGATCATATCATATTTTCATATGTTCACGTAGTTCAGTATCACATAGCTTATATCATTTTTCTCTTATATCCACATAGATCATGTAACACATAGATTATGGTCACATAGTATATATCATTTTCATGTATCACAAAAGTAAATGTCACATAACTTATTTTACCTTTTCATGTAATCACATAGACCAAGTAGAACAGTGCATATAACACATATACATATGATGTATTCGTGTACACATAGAAATCATATCAAAACATACTATTATTCATAAATCATAAAATCCAAATATTGGAAATAGAATCATCGCAAGTCTTATTTCCCATGTCACCATATATTATAAGTGTAGGCACTCACCTTGGCCTCACTAGTCAAATCAACACTTATAACTCTTATGTCTCATTTGATCAATCTTATATCTTCTATTCGTCCGAAATTGGCTTTCGTTCGATATCTACACAATAATACGATTGGTATAAATATCAAAACTTGAATCACTATAATCAATCCTTAATAACATAAGTTAACCGAAGAACTTGTTTTACAATTTCATTCTGATTATTATCGGTACCCCAGGTACAGTACCAATACATCCTTACTGTGGTATCAATACTTTACTTCAGTATCGATACTTAAACATTGGTATCAATACCCCTAGTATCGATGCTACTACTTCAGTATCGATACTCTTTAAAGAATTCATCCACTTCTACCTTATGGTATCGATATTTTCATCCAGTATTGATACCCATACCAAGATCTTACCTATTTTTGCCTTGAAGTATCAGTATTGTTCATATAGTATCGATACCTCTTGCCCAGAACTTACTCGTTCCAACTTGAAATTTGACCAAAACTCCCTTAAACCTTCCATTATGACTTCCTCTCAAGCCTTCAAACTTAACTATACTTATAACAACTAACTTATATTACTCTAACACACTTAATAATCCAAATTCCCATAATATCACTTGAAACTAAGAATCTTACCACAATTTCAACATGCTCTAAATCTATTTCTAACACTTTATATTTTTTATTTCAGCCCATGACAAGTCAAATTTCACTTCAAACTTGATTTATTAACTCTTTCTTATCAAATCACTTAAAACCCCTTTTTATTTAATCTCCCGTAACTTGCAAATCTTTTAGTTTCTACTTCTCTTTAAACTTCCATAAGCTTTCTAATACTCTAAGAGTTAAAACCACTCATGAATTACAAGAAATAACCAACTGGAAGAATCCTTACCTTAGCTATGGAGCTCATGCTGGGAGGAGAAAGAAATATTAAGAGACTTCTGGATTCTTTTACCCATTCTTTTCCCTTACACATGGATATATAATATCCAAGGGATGAATTAAAAATTCATTTTCTTATCAAATAACCATTATGCCTTTTCATCCTTCCTTCTTTGATATTCAATCCTACAAAAAATATTCTAATTAAGTCCCTAAACTTTTCAATTTTTCAAAATTAAATATAAAGTTTTAACATCTTACACTTTGGTCACTAGCCCGGTCTTTGGGATATTACAAATCTCCCCCTTAAGAAATTTCGTCTTCAAATTTTCACTACACAAAGAAATGGAGAACTTATATACGTATATCACCCTCACATTCTTATGTTGCTTCCTTAACTTTAATTTTTCATAGTTGCATTTAATAAACTTGTCTTCAATCTCCAAGGAATTCAATCAATTACCTGTCTTTTCACTCCTTCGATTTTATACCTACTATTGACCTTTAGAACTCTGTATAATGTCATTCACCATGTACATAATATTGTTCTATTAACACGATAACCCCAATCTTTATCAACTCAAGATCATAAGTCAATTGATTGCTTTCATCATTCTCTAATTGCTTTGCAACATAAACCAAACCTTTACTCTTGTACAATCCTCATCCGAATTATGATGCACATATTCTTTTCCCAATTTCTACTTATACCAATTTGAAAATTAATATCAATATTCTTTTATTCTCTCAAAATTTCTTGGTAATATACCGTCCAAAAGTAATATGCCTATCTTTAACAACTTGATCAGAGGGAAAATAATCATTCGACTATATCTCAACTTATTTAATCTATACAAATCCTTATCTCTTTGACTACGTCTACATAGCCAAGAAACATATCCTTAAACAAATTCACATCATAGTTGCTCAACTTAGCCTGACATTTTCTTCCGGTCTTTTTAACTCTAATACACTCACCTTGCTAAAATAAAGAATGCTAACTTAATCAATTTGTTCATAACAACTCTTGCTCATTTCCATTGAGAATTGAAAATTGCTTACTTATATACCAAACTTATAATCTACACCTCATAATAACCCTTGTCATACTGGATCCTTTAAACTCAATCATTTAAATTCCTTAGCTCTTAATTCCTTATATGTTTTTTGGAATAAATTTCTCATACCTCAAACGAACTCGATACAACTTATTCACCTGAGCACTATGCCCTAATGAGTTAGTCACTATTAACTCGTTACTTATTAATTCTAATTGGATTTTCAATTCTATCACCAATTACTACTAACATATGAATAATTAATCCCGAATTTATCAAAACCAACACATATTCATCAAATAATTGAAAAGTACCAGCAATGATCTCCGGATCATCGCGATGTTCATTAGTTTTTATTTTGTAGACCTGGGCAGTAGAACACATTTCATGTTGAGTAGATGACTCAGACTGATTTCTTCCTCGACCTCTGCCTCTAACTCTCTGAGATACCATAGCAGATCGTTTGGTTTGTGAAGCCTCATCAGTCATTAATGGACAATCCTAGATAAAATGTCTGGTGTCACCACATCTAAATTATGCTCCGGAGACCACTCGACATACTCTGGTATGATTCTTTCTACAATGCTGAAATTGCCTTGATTGTCTTAAATTTGATCTTCTAGAATAGGATGCAGCTGACTCAGATCTAGTATGAGGATGAAAACCAGAATCTCTGCATCTCTTTGATAGTGCCGAACTCGATGAATCACCAATTCTCTTAATCATCTGAGATTTTTGTTCTCCATACCTCTCTTTCTGATCTCTCTTTAGAGCTTTAGCATGATTAACCACTTCTTGAAACGAGGACAGATTCAAAGCTAACAATAACTCTTTTAATCTAGGGCACAAGCCCTCCACAAACCAATCACATACATCATTTTCAGTCGAAATTAACTCAGCAACAAATCTACTTAACTTATTAAACTCACATTCTTACTCATACAAGGTGTAATTCCCTTGCTTCAAGCTCATGAATTCATGCTTCATTTGCCTAATAAACTGATCACCGATGTACTTATTCTTGAACTCTTCTAAAAAATGACCATGTCACTTGATCACTTGACATTCTCATGGTGACATTCGTCCACCATACTCTAGCTTGCCCACGTACCAACAAAACTACTCCATCTAACTTCTCCACTTCAGAGCAGTGGAGACCCTCTAACATTATCTTCACATTATTTAACCAAAGGTCCACAACAACAGGACCTTCCTTAGTTTCACCCTTAAACTCGGGTGCTCCTAATCCTTTTAACTCGTTTGCTACATTCATTCTAGGAGTTATGGAGCAGAAGGTTGGAAATGAATTAGAATAACATTCAATGTCCCAAAAAACACTCCCTAATCTTGTACAGGCACTCATTGAGGTGTATGATCTTCACCCTACCTGGCCAGGGCAAGTGAATTGCTACTACCTTTAGGTCTATCATCTCCCACTTCACTTCGGGAGCTTTCGCGCTCAGACATCTAATAAACATAATGATATAACTTAATTAACAAGATATCACACTCATAATACTATCATATAAAAAATTATCACTCTTTTTTATTAACATGTATACTTTTTAAGACACACTTAACTTCGGTTTGAGCCTAGAATCAGCTAAACCATAGCTCTAATACCATTAAATGTAACACCCCAACCCGTATCCGACCCGGGTATGAATCTGAGGTATCACATTGACTTTTTAAATGATTTACTTTTAAAAGATAGTTGAAAATTTAAACTTTTATTTATATAAAAAGGATGGAATCCCTTAATCAAAGTATATAAAGAAAATTCAAACTTCAATAGGAAATAAAATACTTAATAATTTACATAAATACAGTAACGTTCGTCTACAAAATTGATCAGAGCATATACAATTCAAATCTTTAATTACATGCCAACAACATTCAGTATAACAAAATATCTACGGTCTAATTTGTTTCTAATTTGATCTTCTGAAAGACAATGTTGTATTGACTTGCTTAGCTTTACTCTTCTTTCTTCTCTAAACCTACATGTGAAACACTCACACGCTAAGTCGTTGACTTAGTGAGGCATATAAAAATGTATATTAAAACATTACATCACTCAATCATATTCTAAGCATTTCATACAATCATGTAAAGAAACTATAAAATACATCATATAACAAAAGCATAAGTGCACATATATATATCCTTATCATCATCATCATCAATATCATTATCAACACCATTATCCTCATCATTATTACAGTTAATTATATATTTTCTTTCAATAGACCATGGTACATCATAGAGAACTTAAGGTATGTGAGTGCATTGAGGTTGTGCACTAATGTTTTCACCACATCTCATATAAATTGCACCGAAGTGCCACATAGAAAATTCCCAAAGGAACAAATAGTATTGTCCCAAAGGACCACGTAGAATTGTCCCGAACGACCGCGTGGAACCCTCAACTCTTGACATGCAAATTATACCCTTAGTTCTCATATCACATATTTATAGGCTTTACCATTTACACATTTCACATAATTTATATCACAAAAATATATATCCACATAGACCATTTCACATTTTTCAGATATTCACATAGTTCATGTAACACCCATCTCTCGTATACCTTTCCGTACAGGAGATACAAATGTGACATCACTTTTAAAATATTTCCTCTTTTAAAAACCCGTAAAATTTTGTTTCCAATTTTTTTAAAACATAATATATTTTATATAAAGTAAAATATTAATTGAAATATGTCAAGAGGTTCTACTTAAATACAATTCAGAGCATTTTTTGTACTTTAATTACACGCCAATTAAATTTTCCAAAACAAACCAGATTGTTCTATTACTGAAGTGTCAACCTTAATTGATGAAAGCTACTGCTACTGCTGCACGCCTTACGCAACTAATCTCTATCTTTACCTACACGGGAAATCCACACACGTTAAATACTTATTTAGTGAGACATAGTATTGTAAAGAAACATTTCTATATACATAAGTATATCATGTTTATTTGGTTTCGAACTACTTTGTATCATCCCTAAGGATTATATAAGTCCCTATTATTTAAACCACATTTTTTTCATACTATCATCGCAAACATTCTTAGTATGTTCAGCATATATTTCTTTCAGTACATGTTTCCCATTATCCTTTAGTAATTATTCATTAATCTCATTTATGTCATCCTTTCATGCCTTTAATATACCGTTATGAATTTCATTTATGTCAAAAGCATATAACCTTTCATCTAACTTGCATGATTGACACATTCCTTTCCAATACACAACTATGCCATTAATCTTTTACTCAAAGGTATTTAACCTTTCATCTAACTGGCGTAATTGACACATTTCTTTCAAATGCACAGCTAGGCTATTAATCTTTTACTCAAAGGTGTTTAACCTTTCATCTAACTGGCATGATTGACACATTTCTGTCAAATGCACAACTAGGCCTTAATCTTTTACTCAAAGGTATTTAACCTTTCATCTAACTGGCATAATTGACACCTTTCTGTCAAATGCACATCTAGGCTATTAATCTTTTACTCATAGCTGTTTAACCTTTCATCTAACTGGCATGATTGACACATTTCTGTCAAATGCACAGCTAGGCAATTAATCTTTTACTCAGAGGTATTTAACCTTTCATATAATTGGCGTAATTGACACATTTCTGTCAAATGCACAATTAGGCTATTAATATTTTCTCAAAGTTATTTAACCTTTTATCTAACTGGCGTAATTGACACCTTTCTGTCAAATGTACAGATAGGCTATTAATCTTTTAATCAAAGGTATTTAACTTTCATCTAACTGGCATAATTGACACCTTTCTATCAAATGCACAGTTAGGCTATTAATCTTTTACTCAAAGGTATTTAACCTTTCATCTAACTGGCATAATTGACAACTTTCTCCAAATGTACAACTTGGCTATTAATCCTTTACTCAAAGGTATTTAACCTTTCTTCTAACTGGCATGATTGACACCTTTATGTCAAATGCACAACTAGGCTATTAATCTTTTACTCAAAGGTATTTAACCTTTCTGTCAAATGCACAGTTAGGCTATTAATATTTTACTCAATGGTATTTAACCTTTCATCTAACTGACATAATTGACACCTTTCTGCCAAATGAACAACTAGGCTATTAGTCTTTTACTCAAAGGTATTTAACCTTTCATCTAACTGACATGATTGACACATTTCTGTCAAATGTACAACTAGGCCATTAATCTTTTACTCAAAGGTATTTAACATTTCATATAAGTGGCGTAATTGACACATTTCTGTCTAATGCACAGTTAGGCTATTAATATTTTTGGAATAGTTTCTACTTTAATAATTATTTATAATATCAATTAACTCTTTCAACTCATTATCAACTCTATAGTTTTCACACGTAGTACCAATTACAATAATTCACAAACTTATTTTTATTTACGTGGGTTGCACACATTACCAATATAAAAATTCATAAACTTATTATGAATTTATTATTTTTGCACACAAAGTGCCCATTCGAAATTCATAAACTTATTATGAATTTCTTAGTTTTGCACACATAGTGCCATTTGGAAATCATTATACATATAGTAAGCAACATGCATATATAACTATTAGAACAAATAAGTACATAATAAATGCACTAACCAAGCTTGCCTATCTATTATAACTAATACACTAATCTGATTACTCAACTACTTTTCCTTTTCCTTTAATTTTGCTTGACTCGGGAGTTTGATTTCGATCTACTCAAGCATTCATTAAAGACACATACAATATCAATTATTAGTATATTCACTGACATATATACTCAAACAATACTAAAAAAATACTATTATTATATTTTTTATAACAATCTTCACTTATTTTCACATTTCTGGCTCATGAGTATCGATACCCCTTCCATGGTATCGATACTACTATACCATGGTACCAATACTCTTTTACGGTACCGATACCATTTCTGCATTCTGTTATCAATGGTATCGATACCATCCTCATAGTATCAATACCCCTCTTGGTATCGATATTACTTGCATTAGTATAGATACTACTTAGTTGATTCTACTGATTTTAAGCCTATTGTATCGATACTGTTCTATCAGTACATATACTTCCATTTTTCAGCCAGAATCTTACCCAAATTTGGTTAAATTTCCTTATGTTTACCCCCAACAATACTATTAAACTCTTCTCTACTTATCCTTACTAACTTTTCCTTCAATTAGCTTTTTAAAACATCTAAAAACTCTCAAGATCATTTGAATTTAAGAATCACACCACATTTTCTAACTTGTTTGTAAACTCATCCAATTCTTTTAATCTCTCTTTTACTTCTTTGACAAGTCAATTCTACTAGTAAACATCAATATACACTCATATCTTAGCATATCATTTTAAAACCCATTTTCTTAAATCTCTAATATTTCCTCCATCTCATAGTTTTAATCTTATATAACCTTTCCTTAAACTTACATATAACTTAAGTTTGTAAAAACCAACTAGAATCGAAAGGAAACACTAACCAATTAAAACTTTACCTTTGCTATGGAGGAGAGCTATTTCCACAGGAAAGAAAAAGAAAAGAGAGATGGCTTTTGGGTAACTTATTTTCCCTTTTCCCCCTGTTACTTTAATACCTTATTACAAATGAATTTTAAATTCATTTTCCCCTTAAAGGACCAAAATGCCCTCTTAATTCATCTATTGATACAATTTAGTTCAACACACTATTCCAAATCATTTTTCTCATTTTTTATCATTTATTCAAATAAATATTCAAATTTAAATCTTTTCAACATAGTCCCTTACATGATATTTGGGGTATTACGATTCTCCCCCTTAAGAAAATTCTACCTTGAATTTAAAGACTTTATGCGTTTACCACAATACTTCAACCAGAGGAATCATTTTGTCACTCGATTTATGGATTTCTCTAATCCAAATCTGTATTGGTTCTTTTTACCAACTAGGTCACCAATTTAATTCTTTAAATCTTGGCACCTCTTGTTTTCACCTAAATGCATAGTCAACGTATTTAATGTCTCAAAAAGAACATCTTTCTAAATTTTTAATCGTCGGGAATACAAAGTCTCCTACGATAAAACGAACATCTATCGAACCTGATCTTAAAAGTCCTTAATCTCTTCATTTTCTACTTATAAAATTCTTATCCAGAAACTTTTCATTTTTTCTTTGTAATTCTCTTATCAGATATAATAAAAGCATCAACTTCATCTTTAATTCATCCCATAGTGCCATTTTCATTCAATGTTAATTGTACATTCATAGCTCGTAAAATTGAAATAGGTTCTGAGCAAGTACCTCCACGACAATATTGACCTTTCCTGGAATATAATCAATGATAACTTCATACTCCTTTAGTGGTTCTGTACATCTTTCTGTCTCAGGTTCACTCTCTTCAATTCCACAAGTATTTTAGGCTTCTGTAATTAGCACAGTTATAGCACCGCTCATTATACCTATAATGACGTCAAATCTTTTAAGGCAACTCGACTACTGTTGACTCTAAATAATGCGTAGGTAATTCCTCTTGCGAGTCTTTAACTTTATTGAGGCATATGCCACAACCTTACCTTTGTGCATAAGCATACTTCCTAAACCATTGATAGATGCATCAGTAAAAACCACATAATCTTTTTCCCACTCAAGCTGTACAAACACTGATGTCTCTATTACAATTCTATTTAGCATTTCAAAACTCTCTTGACCCTTTTTCGTTCTACAAAAGACATATATTTCCTTAAAACTTGGTTAGCAGCCAAGTAAATGTTGAATTTTTTTCACTAACCTTATATAGTAACCAGCAAGCCCCAAAGAAACCCAAACTTCAAGATCATTCTTTGAAAGTTTCCAATTTACTACAACATAAGTTTTTCTTAGAATCTATTTTTATACCTTATGCCGAAACAACATGGCCAAAGAAAGTCATCTCTGCTAACCAAAATTTCACATTGGGATAAATTTTCATACAAGTTCTTCTCTAAAAGAGTCTTATTTAACTGTCACAATCTATGTATAACCCCATAGATTTATCTGAAAAGACATCTATCAATTCTCGATTTTTGTGAAATTATCTAAAAATTCTACTTTATTTAATTAATCATCTATCACATTAGCCAAAAAAGCTATATATATAAATATGTTTTGACATCATTTTATTCACAATCATTTTCAATATCACTTTAAGCAATGATTTTACTTTCCCTCCAAAACTATAATTCCATACCCTCTACATCTTACTAAACTAATTGTCTCTGGCAACAAATAACATATTCCCAATATGATCTTAACTCATCAATTGGTAATTCCATTAGATTCATCGGGAACATAGCTCATGGAATCTTAATTAATTGTTTACTACCTGCCCACTCACACGTGTACCATGACCTATTAGGGTTTACGACTATCATTTAACTCAAGATTGGTTTTAAAGGAATTCCTCTAATTTTAGCCAACTTTGTACTAATGTATGAGTGCATAGATCAAGGGTCAACTAATACAAGTACAGACTCATCAAAAAGATGAAAAATACCTGTTATGATTTCCGAGTAATCCCGATCTTCATTGATCTTAATATTATAGATTATGACGACTCCCCGAGTCTATTGTTGATGCAAGAATTCATCTTGTCCCCTTCCTATACTTCTATTAGAGGATGCCACAGATCTTTCAGATTGCACCGAATGGTCCCCATATTGTTTTGGACAATTTCAGGCAAAATGACCAGTCTCGCCACATTGAAAGTAAGCTCCACTAAGAAGTTTCCATACTCCCCGGTACACTCTACCACATGTTTGACATACATTTTTTCTCCCACTGCTCTACCTGAGCTAGCAACAACCGACTAGGACTGTTTTGTTTTTTGTGAAACTATAGTAGAACCCTCTCTGTCCGTATATGTAACATAATGGGGAGTTGAAGGCATTCCAACCCTTTTCCCCATCTGCAAACTCTGATCCGCTGCTAATGTCTCTTCTTGGGCTCTCTCAATAGCTTTAGATTGGTTAATAACTTCTTGTAATTTAGGCAAACTCAAAGCTAACATCATTTCTTTCAACTTTGGCCTCAAGCCCTTAATAAACCAATCACATCGGGCATTGTCATTGGGAATCACCTTGTTTCATATTAAGGAACTTTAATAGCATTGCCCGTATGAATTGTTCACCCACATACTTGTTCTTGAATTCTTCCAGGAAAAATTGCCATGTCACTTGCTCCGATGGTGCATACATCGTAGTATTTGACCACCATACTCAAGCTGATCCTCTGAGTAAAAATATAGTTCCATACAACTTTTCCAGATCCGAATAGTGAAGATTTTGAGCATTATTTTAACATCATTTAGCCATAAGTTGACCTCCACAAGAGCTTCACCCTCTTCTCCCCGGAACTCTAGAGCTCCTAAGCTCTTCACCTCTTTTGGGATTAACATTCTCGGTGCTAGAGGAGCAGAGGGAGGTGGAGGAGGTTGAAAACGGGTCAATATAGTATCGAGAGCTTGCATAAAAGCTCCATACTCTGGTACCGACATCTCTTGATGTGCAGATGCACAGCATTCGATGGGACCGACTGCTCACTATTAGTCTTGTAACTTTCGCTACCAGTCCCTTCTCTCATCTCTTGTTCCCCCACTCTACGCGAGTTCGAGGATTTTGATATCTATTAGAACATGCATAGTAATAACATTACAGTTAGTAAGGAGTGTTATCAATTACACTTTAATGACACCATATCAGCAACATTGACAATCTTAGTGGCATGTAATCCCTTTTTCTTATTTTAAATGAACTCAATTTTGGTCAAGAATCGGCTAACATGTAGCTATGATACCAATAAATGTAACACCTATCTCTCGTATACCTTTCCGTACACGAGATACATATGTCACATCACTTTTAAAATATTTCCTCTTTTAAAAACCAGTAAAATTTTGTTTCCAAAGTTTCTTAAAACATAACATTTTTTATATAAAGCAAAAAATTAATTGAAATATGTTAAGAGGTTCTACTTAAATACAATTCAGAGATTTTTCGTACTTTAATTATATGCCAACTAAATTTTCCAAAACAAACCAGACTGTCCTATAGTTACTGACGAGTCAACCTTAATTAATGATAACTGTTGCTACTGCTACACTCCTTACTCGACTAATCCCTACCTTTAGCTACGCGTGAAATCCACACACATTAAATACTTATTTAGTGAGACATAGTATTGTAAAGAAAATTTATGTATACATAAGTATATCATGTTTATTTTGTTTCGAACTATTTCGTATCATCCCTAAGGATTATATAAGTCCCTATTATTTGAACCAAATTTCTTTCATACTATCATCATAAACATTCTTAGTATGTCCAACATACCTTTTTTTTTCAGTATATGTTTCCCATTATTCTTTAGTAATTATTCATTAATCTCATTTATAGCAACCTTTCATGCCATTAATGTACCGTTATGCATTACATTTATGACAAAAGCATATAGCCTTTCATCTAACTTGCATGATTGACACCTTCCTGTCCAATACACAACTATGCCATTAATCTTTTACTCAAAGGTATTTAACCTTTCATCTAACTGGCTTAATTGACACATTTCTGTCAAATGCACAACTAGGCTATTAATCTTTTCTCAAAGGTATTTAACCTTTCATCTAACTGGCGTAATTGACACCTTTCTGTCAAATGCACAACTAGGCTATTAATCTTTTACTCAAAGGTAATTAACCATTCATCTAACTGGCATAATTGATACCTTTATGCCAAATGCACAGCTAGGCTATTAATCTTTTAATCAAAGGTATTTAACCTTTCATCTAACTTCCACGATTGACACCTTTCTATCAAATGCAGAGCTAGGCCATTAATCTTTTACTCAAAGGTATTTAACCTTTCATCTAATTGGCATAATTGACACATTTCTGTCAAATGCACAGCTAGGCTATTAATCTTTTACTCAAAGGTACTTAACCTTTCATCTGACTAGCTTAATTAACACCTTTCTACCAAATGCACAACTAGGCTATTAATCTTTTACTCAAAGGTATTTAACCTTTCATCTAGCTGGCATAATTGACACATTCTTCCAAATGCACATCTAGGCTTTTAATCTTTTACTCAAAGGTATTTAACATTTCATCTAACTGGCATGATTGACACCTTTCTGTCAAATGAACAACTAGGCCATTAATCTTTTACTCAAAGGTATTTAACCTTTCATCTAACTGGTATAATTGAAGCTTTCTGTCATATGCACAGTTAGACTATTAATCTTTTACTCAAAGGTATTTAACCTTTCGTCTAACTGGTATAATTGATATTTCTTCCCAATGCACAACTAGGCTATTAATCTTCTACTCAAAGGTATTTAACCTTTCATCTAACTGTCATGATTGACACCTTTATGTCAAATGCACAACTAGGCCATTAATCTTTTACTCAAAGGTATTTAACCTTTAATCTAACTTGTGTAATTGACACCTTTCTATCAAATGCACAGTTAGGCTATTAATCGTTTACTCAAAGGTATTTAACCTTTCATCTAACTAGAATATTTGCCATATTTCTGCCAAATGGACAACTAGGCTATTAATCTTTTACACAAGGTATTTAACCTTTCATCTAACTGACATGATTAACACATTTCTATCAAATGCACAACTAGGCCATTAATCTTTTACTCGAAGGTATTTAACCTTTCATCTAACTAGCATAATTGACACATTTCTGTCAAATGCATAGTTAGGCTATTAATCTTTTAATTTGGAATAGTTTCTACTCTAATAGTTATTTATAATATCAATTAACTTTTCAACTCATTATCAACTCTATAGTTTGCACACGTAGTGCGAATTACAGTAATTCAAAAACTTATTTTTATTTACGTGGGTTGCACACATTACCAATACAGAAATTCATAAACTTATTATGAATTTATTATTTTTGCACACAAAATGCCCATTCGGATATTCATAAACTTATTATGAATTTCTTAGTTTTGCATACATAGAGCTATTTGGAAATCATTATACGTATAATAAGCAACATGTATATATAACTATTAGAACAAATAAGTACATAACAAATGCACGCACCTGGCTTGCCTCGCTATTATACCCAATACACCAATCTGATTACTCAACTACTTTGCATTTGCCTTTAATTTTGCTTGACTCGGGAGTTTGGTTTCAATCTATTCAAGCATTTATTAAAGACACGTACAATATCAATAGTATATTCACTAACATTTATATTTAAACAATACTAAAAATACAATTATTATATTTTCTATAACAATCTTAGCCTATTTTCACATTTCTGGCTCATGAATATCGATACCCCTACCATGGTATCGATACTACTATACCATGGTACTAATACTATATTACGATACTGATATGATTTCTGTGTTCTGTTATCAATGGTATTAATACCATACTTAGAGTATCGATACCCCTCTTGGTATCGATACTACTTGCATCAGTATCGATACTACTATGTTAATTTTATTGATTTTAAGCCTATAGTATCGGTACTATTCTATCAGTATCGATACCCTTACCCAGATTTTCCATTTTTCAGCCTGAATCTTACCCAAATTTGGTCAAATTTCCTTATATTTACCCCCATTAATACTATTAAACTCTTCTCTACTTATCCCTTCAAACTTTCCTTCATTTAGCTTCTTAAAACATCTAAAAACTCTCAAGATCATTTGAATTTAAGAATCACACCACATTTTCTAACTTGTTTTTAAAATCATCCAATGCTTCTAATCTCTCATTTACTTCTTTGACAAGTTATTTCGTTCTTGCATCTCTTTTTCGACAGTTCTTCGTGAATTCGAAGATTCTGACATCTATTATGACGTACATAATAATAATATTACAATTAGTAAGGAGTGTCATCAATTTCTCTCTAACGACACCATACTAGTAACATTGACAATCTTTATGGCATGTAATCCATTTTCTATTTTAAAATAAAACCAGCTTCAGCCGAGAATTGGTTAAACCTGTAGATTTGATACCAATAAATGTAATACCCATCTCCCATAGACCTTTCCATACACGAGATACAGATGTCACATCACTTTTAAAACAGTTCCTTATTTGAAAACCCACAAAATTTTGTTTTTCGATTTCGAAAAACATCACATTTAAGATAAAGTAAAACATTGATTGTAATATGTTACAAAATTCTACTTAATTGAAATTCAAAGCACTTTTAATACTTTAATTACATGCCAAATAAGTTTTTACAAAATAACTAGATTGCCCCATTATCACTGATGAGTCAACCTGAATTGATGATCTCTGCTGGTACAGCTGCACTCCTTACCCAGTTAATCTCTACCTTTACCTACGCGTGGAAGCAACACACGTTAAGCATTTACTTAGTGAGACATAATATTGAAAGAAAATTAAGGTATACATAAGTATATCATAGTTATTTGATTTCAAACTAATTGTATTATCCATAAGGATTAGCTAAGTCCCTTTTTATGAAACCAAACTTCTTTCATACTATCATCATAAAGATCTTTAGTATGTCCAACATACTTTTCTTTCTTTCAATTTTCTTTAGTAATTATTCATTAATTTCAATTATGGCCTCTTTTCATGCCTTATTACATCCGTTCATACATTTTAGTTATGACATCCTTTCATGCCTTAATACATCCATTAATACATTTTAGTTGTGGCATCCTTTCATGCCTTAATGCATCCATTCATGCATTTTAGTTGTGGCATCCTTTCATGCCTTAATGCATCCGTTCATGCATTTTAGTTATGGCATCCTTTCATGCCTTAATGCATCCGTTCATGCATTTTAGTTATGGCATCCTTTCATGCCTTAATGCATCCGTTCATGCATTTTAGTTGTGACATCCTTTCTTGCCTTAATGCATCCGTTCATGCATTTTAGTTGTGACATCCTTTCATGCCTTAATGCATCGGTTCATGTATTTTAGTTTCGACATCCTTTCATGCCTTAATGCATCCGTTCATGCATTTTAGTTATGGCATCATTTCATGCCTTAATGCATCCGTTCATGCATTTTAGTTATGGCATCCTTTCAGGGCTTAATGCATCCATTCATGAATTTTAGTTATTATATCATTTCATGCCTTAATGATAACATAGTCAATACTATAAAACATACATTAATTTAAACATTCTAATTTGAATCAGTATGAATCTTCTTCATCTCAAATAATTAAAATAATTGTACTCACCTGATAATCCCCGCTAAAAAGATATAGAGATGTGTGGCTAATCAACAACTTTATATTTCCCCCTTTTCTTGCTAGATTCAGGAGCTTGGTTACGATCTACACAAGAATTCATTAAGTACACATAACATTATACTCTAATAAGATTAAAAAATATCATTATTTCAATTTCTATAATAGTTTCAACCTATCTTGCAGTTCCAAGCTCATTAGTATCAGTACTACTACCCTGGTATCGATACTTCTATACTATGGTACCAATATCCCCTTTCAATATCGATACCATTTCTATATTGTGCGGCATGGTATTGATACCCTTGTCTCAATATTGATACTACTATACTATGGTACCGATACTTCCTTTTAGTATTGATACCATTTTGACATTTTGGATCCATGGTATCGATACTTCCATTAGTTAGTATCAATACCCCATTAGTATCGATACCACTTGCATCGGTACCGATACTGTTCGTCCAATTTCTACCTATTTACACTTATAGTATCAGTACTCTTCTATCAGTACCGATACCATTGCCCAGATTTACCATTTTTCAGCTCGATTTTCACTTAATTTTCCCCTTTGATCTTATATTTTTACCTTCAACAATACTATTTAAGTCCTCTTAACTTAATCCAACTAACTTTACTTCATTTGCCCTTTTAACCTCTAACATCTTCATGGAACATCTCAACTCAAGAATCATATCATTTTTATAAACATGTTTTTAATCATATCTCATGCTTCTAATATCTTATTCAATCATTTGACAAGTCAATTCTACTAATAAACCTCAATAAAAACACATATATCAACATATTTTTCAAAAACCCATTTCTTTAAATCTCCTATAAAACATCCACCACTTAGTTTTAATCTTCTTTAATCCTTCCTTAAGCTTACATATCACTTAATGTTACTAAAGAAACCCAT
This sequence comes from Hibiscus syriacus, assembly GCF_006381635.1. Lineage (NCBI taxonomy): Eukaryota > Viridiplantae > Streptophyta > Magnoliopsida > Malvales > Malvaceae > Hibiscus > Hibiscus syriacus. The sequence continues at coordinate 2,184,202 of NW_024062911.1, read as the reverse complement.
AATTTAAAGGATGAACTAGCTAATGGAAGTTTACCTTAAGCTAGAGAGAAGAAAAATACCCACGTGAATGAAGAAGAAGAATAGTAGAAATGGATACTTTCCTATTTTTTCCCATTTTAAAATCCCTAATAGGGAATAAATTAAAAATTCATTTACCCTCTTAAAATACCAAAGCACCCTCTTAATTTATCTATTGTTAAATTAGTCTAAACACTATTTCAAATCATTTCCTCATATTTTACCACTTATTTAATAAATCTTTAAATTTTCAAATCTTTTCAATGAAGTTTGTGACCTGTTATTTGGGGTATTACAATTATTTCGCTTAAGAAAATTCATCCTCGAATTTAAATAAATACCTGGAGAGAAGAGGTATGGAAACTACATTTTCATGTCCTCATCTCTTTCCCAAGTAGCTTATTCAACCTTATGATTTTGCTAGAGTACTTTAACTAAAGGAATCTTTTTGTTGCGCAATTCCTTTATTTCTCTAGCCAGGATCCGCACTGGTTCTTCTTCATAAGTTAAATCTGATTAGACCTCTATCTTTTATGGTGTGATAATGTGGGACGGATCTGATCGGTATCTTCTGAGCATCGATACATGAGAAATATTGTGGATCTTATCCATATCCAGAGGTAAAGCTAATTGTTATGCTACTGGTCTGACCCTTTTCAAGATCTCATAAGGTCCAATGAATCTCGGACTCAGCTTTTCTTTGCGCCCAAATATCAAAACTTTCTTCCAAGGCGACACCTTCATAAATACTTTATCTCCCACTTGAAATTCGATTTCTTTACATTTCAAATAAGCATAAGATTTCTGTCGATCAGAGGCTATAAATTACCTTGAATAATTTTTATTTTCTCCTCCATTTCTTTAATAAACTCTGGCCCAACTAGGTCTTGGTATTTTAGTTCAAACCAATTTAATGGTGTTCAGCACTTTCTCCCATACAAAGCTTCATACGGGACCATCTTAATACTCATTGGTAACTGTTATTATACGCAAATTCTGTTAAGTTAAATATCTTTCCCATGATCATTTAAACTCAATAACACATGCCCTTAGTATATCCTCAAGTATCTGGATAGCTCGATCTGACAACCCATCTGTCTACGGATGAAACGTTGTGCTGAAGTTTAATCGAGTATCCAATGCCTCATATAACGACTTCCAGAATCTTGAAGTAAGCCTTGGGTCTCAATCGAATACTGTTTATATAGGCACTCCATGCAACCTGACTATTTGTTTTATATATAACTGCATACTTATCCATCGAGTAATCTAATCGAACTAGAATAAAATGAGTTGTCTTGGTCAATCGATATACAATTACCCAAATGGAGTCATTTTTACCTGGTGATAGAGGTAGCCCTGAAACAAAATCATTGGTAACTCGCTCCCACTTCCACTCAGGAATGGATATCGGCTGAAGCAATCCGAAGGTTACTTGATGTTCAGCTTTCATTTGCTGACATGTCAAACATTTTACCACAAACTCTAATACATCTCTTTTCATACCAGGCCACCAATAACGACTTTTTAAATCCTGATACAACTTATTCCCGCTTGGATGCATCGTCAAAGGGCTATAATGTGCTTCATAAAGAACATCTTTCTTCAATTCATCATTATCAGGAATACAAAGTCTTCCTTGATAATATAAACATCCATTGTCTCTTATTTCAAAGTCTTTGGCCTCTTTCTTTTCAACTTGTGCCATTCTCGACAAGCATTTCTCATCTTGACCTTGTAGCTCTTTTATCCGATCCAAAAACATCGACTTTAACTTAAGCTCAGCAAACAAGGCACCATATTCCTTTAATGACATATGAGCATCCAAAGCCCTTAGAGAGGAAAATCTTTCGGCTTAATGCTTCCGCTACCATATTCGCCTTTCCGGGATGATAATTAATAATTAGATCATAATCCTTTAAAAGCTCGATTCATCTTCTTTGTCTCAAGGTCAGTTTTTTAGTCAATAAGTACTTTAGACTCTTGTGATTCGTATAAATATGGCATCGTTGCAAACACAACGACTGTCAATTCTAAATTGTGAGTCGGATAATTTTTCTCATGATTCTTTAATTGTCTTGAGGCATAAGCCACAACTTTTCCATCTTACATCAGCACACACCTCAGTCCATTATGGGATGCATCACTGAAAACAACATAGTCTTTTCCTGACTCAGGTTGTACGAGAACAGGCATCTGTTACTATTCTCTTGATCATTTCAAAGCTTTCTTGACATTTCTCCATCCAGACAAATGACATATCCTTTTGTAACAATTTAGTTAGCGGAAAGGTAACATTGAGAAGCTCTTCACAAACCATCTATAATAACCAACAAGTCCCAAGAAACCCTAAACTTCAGAAACATTCCTTGGGGGTTACCAATCCACTATAGCTTGGATATTTTTAGGATCTACTATTATGCCTTCTATGGAGACTATGTGACCAAGGAAAGCATTTCAATTAACCAGAATTCGCACTTTGACAATTTGACATACAACTTCTTCTCGCGGAGTTTCTGAAGAACTACTCGAAGATGAACATCATGTTCCTCTCTTGACTTGGAATATACCAAAATATCATCTATAAATACAACCACGAATTGATCTAAGTATGGTTGCAATACTCAGTTCATCAAGTCCATGAATGTCACTGGTGCATTAGTAAAACCAAATGGCATCACTACAAATTCATAGTGCCCATACCGAGTCTGAAAAGTTGTCTTTGAAATATCATCCTCTTTAATCTTTAGTTGATGGTACCCAACCTTAGATCTATCTTAGAAAACAATGCTGCTCCTTTCATTTGATCAATCAGATCATCAATCCTTGGAAGAGGATACTTGTTCTTTATTGTTACTTTATTTAACTGGCGGTAATCGATGCATAATCGCAAAGACCCATAATTTTTTTTATAAATAGCACAGTGCTCCCCAAGGAAAATACTAGGTCTTACAAACCCCTTATCAAGTAACTCTTAAAATTGGGCTTTTAATTCTCTAAATTCAGTCGGAACCATTATATATGGAGCCATAGAAACAGGTTCGGTACCCGAGTAAATCTCAATCCTAAATTCTACCTCACGATCTGGAGGCAATCCCGGTAACTCCTCGAGAAAAATTTCTGGAAATTCTCTAACCATGGGAATATCATTCACTCAAACCTCAGAAATTCGAGTATCTATTACATTCACTAGAAAAGCTATAAATCATTTTGATATTATTTTCCTTGCATTTATGGCTGATATCATATTTGATGGTGATTTCGCTATTTCGTCGATCACTACGATTTCTCAACCTTCGGCATCCTTTAGAAACAAGTGTTTTTTACAACAATCGACCCATCCATAATGTGAAGACAACCAATCCATAACTAAAATGATTTCAAATTCATCGAAGGCAACTCCATCAAGTTTGCCAGAAACAACATCTCTTGAATCTTTATAGGGCATTTTCTATATATTCTAGTTACTCTCCACTGTGACCCATGGGGTTTACTACTATTATCTCACTCACAATTGGTTCTAAAGGAATTCCTCTAATTCTAACCATTTTGTACTATGTATGAGTATATAGAACCAGGAACAACTAAAACAAATATAAGATCATAAAAAAGATGTAAAATACCTGTTATGATTTTAGGGTTATCCCGATCCTCATTAGTCTTAATATTGTAAATTCTAGCAACTCCCTGATTCTCTTATCTCTGCATTAAATCTGATTTTCCCCTGGATCTACCCCTTCCTATGTTTTTATTTGAGGCTACCACTGATCTTTCAGATTGTACTGAATTTTCCCAATATTTCTTAGGAAAATTTCGAGCAAAGTGATCAGTCTCGCCACATTGGAAACAAGCTCCACTGAGAAGTCTGCATGCTCTACTGTGCAATTTGCCATATGTTTGACATGGAATTCTCTTCCCAAGATGCTCTACCGAGCTAGCAACAAAAGACTAGGATTGTCTATTTTTCTATGAAGCTGTTACAAAACTATCTCTAGCAGTATATATGTAACTCAGCCCTTGCCTCTTTTAACATGATGGGGAGTGGAAGACATTACCACTCTTTTCCCCGTCTGTAAACTATGCTCCGCAACTAATGTCCCCACATGAGCTCTTTCAAAAGCTTTGGCTTGGTTTATGACTTCTTGTAAACTCGACAAGTTCAACGCCAACATCATCTATTTCAACTTTGGCCTTAAACCCTCTATAAACCAATCACGTCTTGCCTTATCATTTGGAACAACTTCAGTAGCAAAATGGCTCAACTTGTTATACTCAGCCTTGAACTCATGTACTGCTCGATCACCTTGCTTCAGATTAAGGAACTTTAACAGCATTGCCTATCTGAATTGTTTACCCACATACTTGTTCTTGAATTCTTCCAGGAAGAATTGCCATGTCACTTGCTCCGGGGTGCATACATTATAGTATTTGACCACCATACCCGACCTGATCCTCTAAGTAAAGATACAACTCCACCCAATTTTTTAGATCCAAGCATTGAAAACTTTCGATCATTATTATAACATCATTTAACCATAGATCGACCTCCATGGGAATCTCCCTCTCTTTCCCCAAACTCTAAGCTCCCAAGCTCTTCATCTCTTTTGGGATAGCATTCTCGGTGCTGAAGGGGGATGTTGAAACTGAGTCAGTATGGCGTCAAGGGCTTGCATGAAAGTTCCAAACTCAGGCACTGGAATCCCCTGAGTTGCAGGTGCACTATCATTTTCAGAAGGGAGAGTTTGTTCACTATTAGCCTTATAAGTTTCACTATTAGTTTCTTCTTGCATCTCTTGTTCCCTAGTTCTTCACGAATTTAAGATTCCGACATCTATTATGACATACATAATAATAATATTACAATTAGTAAGGAGTGTCATCAATTTACTTAGTGAGACATAGTATTGTAAAGAACATTAAGGTATACATAAGTATATCATAGTTATTTGATTTCAAACTAATTGGTATTATCCATAAGGATTAGCTAAGTCCCTTTTTATGAAACCAAACTTTTTTCATACTATTATCATAAACATCTTTAGTATGTCCAACATACTTTCATTTCTTTCATTTTTATTTAGTAATTGTTCATTAATTTCAGTTATGGCCTCTTTTCATGCCTTAATACATCCGTTCATACATTTTAGTTATGACATCCTTTCACGCCTTAATGCATTCGTTCATGCATTTTAGTTATGGCATCCTTTCATGCCTTAATGCATCCATTCATGCATTTTAGTTATGGCATCCTTTCATGCCTTAATGCATTAATTCATGCATTTTATTTATGGCATCCTTTCATGCCTTAATGCATCCATTCATTCATTTTAGATATGGCATCATTTCATTCCTCAATACATCCATTCATGCATTTTAGTTATGACATCCTTTCAAGCCTTAATGCATCCGTTCATGCATTTTAGTTATGGCATCATTCATGTCTTAATGCATATGTTCATGCATTTTAGTTATTACATCCTTTCATGCCTTCATGCATTTTAGTTGTGGCATCTTTTCATGCCTTAATGCATTCGTTCATATATTAATTTAAACATTCTAATTTGAATCAGTATGAATCTTCTTCATCTCAAATAATTACAATAATTGTACTCACCTGGTAATCCCTGCTAAAAAGATGTAGAGATGTCTGGCTAATCATCAACTTTATCTTTCCCCCTTTTCTTACTAGCAGGAGCTTGGTTACTATTTACACAAGCATCCGTTATGTACACATAACATACCAATGTTAGTATACTCCTTAACATTATCATCTAATAAGATTCAAATATATCATTATTTCAATTTATATAACAATTTCAACCTATCTTGTAGTTCCAAGCTCATTAGTATCGGTACTACTACCCTCGTATCGATACTTTTATGCTATGATACTGATACCCCCTTTCAATATCGATACCATTTCCATATTATGTGTGGCATGGTATCGATACTTCTCTCAGTATCGATACTACTATACTATGGTATCGATACTTCCTTTCAGTATCGATACCATTTTGACATTATGGATCCATGGTATCGATACTTCCCTTTGTTAGTATTGATACCCCATTAGTATCGATACCACGTGTATCGGTACCGATATTGTTCGTCCAATTTCTACCTATTTACACCTATAGTATTGGTATTGTTATATCAGTACCTATACCATTGCCCATATTTACTATTTTTAGCTAGATGTTCACTTAATTTCCCCTATAATCTTATACTTTTACCTCTAACAATACTATTTAACTCCTCTTTACTTAACCCAACTAACTTTTCTTCATTTTGCCCCTTTAACCTCTAACATCTTCGTGGAACATCTCAACTCAAGAATCATATAATTTATGTAAATGTTTTTAATCATATCTCATGCTTCTAATCTCTTATTCAATCCTTTGACAAGTCAATTCTGTTAATAAACCTCAATAAAAACATATATCAACATATCATTCAAAAACCCATTTCTTTAAATCTCCTATAAAACATCCACCACTTAGTTTTAATCTTCTTTAATTATTCCTTAAGCCTACATATCACTTAATGTTACCAAAGCAACCCATAATTTAAAGGAAGAAATAGCTAATGGAAGTTTACCTTAAGCTAGGGAGGAGAGCAATACCCACGTGAGTGAAGAAGAAGAAGAGTAAAAATGGCTACTTTCCTATTTTCCCCTTTTAAAATCCCTAATAGTGAATAAAGTAAAAATTCATTTACCCTCTTAAAAGACCAAAGTGCCCTCTTAATTTATCTAATGTTATAAATTAGTCTAAACAATATTTCAAATCATTTCCTCATCTTTTACCACTTATTTAATAAATCTTTTCAATAAAGTCCCTGACCTGTTATTTGGGGTATTACATGTATAACATAAGTAAATGTTACATAGCTTATTTTACCTTTCCATGTAATCACATATACCAAGTAAAACTGTGCATATAACACATAGACATATTCTTGTATTCAGGAACACATAGAAATCATATCATAACATACTATTATTCGTAAATCATAAAATCCAAATATTGGAAATAGACTCATCGCAATTCTTATTTCTCATATCACCATATATTATAAGTATAGACACTCACCTTGGCCTCACTAGTCAAAGCAACACCTATAACTCTTATCTTTCACTTGATCAATCTTATATCTTCGATTCGTCTAGAATTGGCTTTCGTTCGATATCTAAAAATAATTCAATTGGTATAAATATCGGAACTCGAATCACTATAATCAATCCTTAATAACATAAGTTAACTGAAGCACTCATTTTACAATTTCATTATGATAAGTGTATAACCCACGAAATTCATCATATGTTGATGAACACCGTATAGCACTAAGTGTGAAACCCATGAAACTCATAATATGTTTATGAACGACCGTATAGACACTAATGTGTAACCCATGAAATTCATAATATGTTTATGAATGACCGTATAGGTACAAGTGTACAACCCACGAAATTCATCCTATGTTGATGAACGACCGTATAGGCACTACGTGTGTATCTCAAAGAAATTATAATGATTTGAAAATAATGAATTTGTATTTGATAGATATGATATAATGATGTATTGATCTCACCTCACTAGTATTCTTGCATCAGTAATGCAAGTTAAGTGCCTAACGGTGCATTTTTTTGCAGAAAGGTACCACTAATGCAAGTTAGATCACAAACGGTGCATAATCGGCATGAAAGGATGCCACAAATGAAAATACATAACGGTGTATTAGTGACATAAAAGGTGCCACTCATGGTATTTATAAAAGATAAATGACCATTTGATACTTTGGTGCAATACATGTACATTACTTTCTCATTTAACATACATAGGGCAAAAAAAGAATAATTGAGAAAAATATACAGAAAATAGGTATGTTGGGAATACTAAGAATAATTTCGATGATTTTATGAAATAAATTTGGGTTAACTGAAAAGGATTTATCTAATCCTTATGGAGTATGCGATTTAGTTCGTAATTAAATAACCATGATATATTTATGTATAAATTGTAGTTTCTTTACAATATTATGTCTCACTAAGTAAATACTTAATGTGTGTTGATTTCACGCATAGGTAAAAGCAAAGAATAATCGGGTAAGGGGTGCAGTAGCAACTATCATCAATCTAAGGTTGACTCTCATCAGTAACAATAGACAATCATGTTTATTTTGAAAATTTACTGGCATGTAATCGACTTTAAGAAAAAATGCTATGGAATGTATTTAAAGTGATAATTTTTAGTAATATGTTTCAACGAATGTTTTATTTTTTTAATAAAGTGTTTTGTTTTGATTTCGAAACAAAATTTTATGGTTTTACAAATGAGTGAATGTTTTGAAAAGTCATGTGACACATATGACTTGTGTATGGAAACATATATGGGAAATGGTGTTACAACACCTTCAAGCTGGCTCAATAGTAAGTCCTCATGACTTACCCTTGTTTATCACTTTCCATAAAACCCATCAAAAATACTCCTTGAATCTAGAACAACTTTTTCTAAATTTTTGTAATGTTTTTTACAAAACAAGCTCTGAGCACTTGTTGTATTCACCACGCCTGATTTTATTACCCTGAAAGAATGGAATGATTACAAATGAGGGGAGGAATCTTCAATTTATAGTTGATCCCTTCAAGATCCAACGACTTATATCAAACTACATTGGCAACTTATATTGAATCTCATCTTATCATAATCTTTATCTAATATAAGGTATTCAAAACCAAACGTTATCCACATTATCTCTTTAATTGTAACACCCCTAACCCGTACCGACCCGAATACGAATCCGAGGTGTCATATTGACTTTTCAAAACATTGACTCTTAAAAAGTGGGGTAAAATTTAAACTTTTATTCATATTAAAATGATGGAACCCTTGCAATAAAGTAAGTCATGAAAACTTGCATTCATACTTAAATAAACCTTAATGATTTACATAAATACAAAAGTATAATTTTACAAAATAGATCAGAGCATTCCAATTTAAACTTGTAGTACATGTAAGCAGTTTACAATTTACATGAAACCTACATTTAAATTGTTCTGATCTGATCTTCGCGGGAGTATGATGTCTTCACCTAACCTCAATCCTCTGGTTTCTTCAAACCTATGTGTGAAACACTCACACGCTAATTCGTTGACTTAGTGAGGCAATTACGATTCATATAAAACTTTATAACAAAAATTCTTATTCATGTCATAAAACATTTCATAAGGGATTCAAATTGCTTTTCATAACAAGAATAGATTATTTTATTCATTGTTCGGTTCATATAACTTTGTTTTTAATGGCCCAATGTATATTACTAAGAACTGTAGGTATTTGAGTACATTAAGGTTGTGCACTAATGTTGTCATCATAGCTCGTATAATTTATATCGAAGTACCACATAATTGTCCCAAAGGACCACATAGTTTTGTCCCGAAGGACCACATAGAACCCTTAACTCTTGGCATGCCAACTATACCTCTAATCTTATATATATACCTTGGGTTTTTAACCATATAATTATTTATCATTTCATTATTCAAAGGATATCTTGTTCACTTAGGCATTTCCACATCGAGTATTTTCATTTACATATGTTCAAATATCACATTTTCATAATCATGTACACATAATCATCAAACATAGCTTAAATAATAGAACTTGAATAAAACATTGTAAAAATATGACATAAAAGAAATTGAAAGGTTTTTCGATCGAAAACTCTAAGGTTGGCTTTCGCAAGCCGCCCTCTAATCGAATATAAACAAATGAGTTGCACTCAGCTTTGCCTCAATGACGTCTTAAACGAATCCTTATCACTTTTGATCGATAACTTATAACGTTGAAGTGTCTGTAACTTGTCTTTGATCGGTTTCTACACAAGAACAATCGAAAATGAATATCACAACTCATATCACTTATAACCACACATAATAACTTAAGCTGAAAGAAACACTTAGTTTCTCATTTCAGGCGCATTAGTATCGATACTCCCACTACAATACCGACTCTTCCCTTCTATGGTATCGATACCCACTTCGGTATCGATACCATTTCGTATTTTGGAATTTTAAACTTGATAATGGTATCGATACCTTACTCTTGGTATTGATACTCCCCTTTCAGTATCGGTACCTACCTCAACCAGTACCGATATTGATCCTTGAACTCAAACAGATTTTGCCTTGAAGTATCGGTACTGTTCTTCCAGTACCGATACCCTTGCCCAGAAATTACCATTTTTATTTCAAAATTTAACCAAAACTTACCTAAATCTCCTAATTTTATCTCCTTTCATGCCTTTCAACTCAACTACTCTTATCAAAACCAACTTATATCACTTTAACACTCCTAACCATCAAAATATCCCATTAAAACACTTGAGACTAAAAATCATACCTTAATTTCAATCATGTTCTAAATCATTTCTAATACTACAAACACTTTAATTTGACCCTTGAAAGTTAAATATGCAATTAGATCCAATTACTAACCATGTTTCATAACTTCACTTAAAAACCCATTTTACTAATCCATTGATAAATCACTAATTTCTTAGTTTTAATCAACCTTAAGCTTTCCTTAATCTTATATATTACTCAAATACCATAACCTAACTAAAAATTTCAAGAAATCATCAACTAAATCTTATTCACCTTTGAAATGGTTTCCACGAGCAAGGAGGAAGAAGATAACTAAGGTTTCCACACTTTTCCCTTCTATTCCACGTGTTTTATATCCCATAAAAGGAAGATAAAAATCCTTCCTTTGTAATTTTCCCTTCTATTCCACGTGTTTTATATCCCATAAAAGGGAAGATAAAAATCCTTCCTTTGTAAAGACCATAATGCCCTTGTAATATTCCAACTTTGATATCAAGTCCTAAATAAAAATTTCCAAAATAAATCCTTGAACTTTTCAAGTTATTTTAATTAAACCACTTAATTTTGAATTCTTACATGTTGGTCACTGACCCGATATTTGGGATGTTACAATTCTACCCCTTAAAAAATTCATCCTTGAATTTTCATTGCACAAAGAGGTGAGGATATTATCTCCTCATATCTTCTTCACATTCCTAAGTAACATCTTCTACTTTATGGTTTCTCCAGAGAACTTTAACTAACGTAATTGTCTTGTTCCTCAACTGCTTGATTTCATACGCTAGAATTTGCACCGATTCTTCCTCGTATGTCATATCAGAATGAACTTCTATCTCATTCGGATGTGTGCAAGATCTTCTCGATATCTCTGAAGCATAGACACATGAAAGACATTGTGAATCTTTTCTAACTCTGGTGGCAAGACTAACTGATATGCCACATGTCCAACTTGCTTCGAAACTTCATAAGGTCCAATGAATCTAGGACTGAGCTTTCATTTACGCCCAAAACATAGTACTTTCTTCCAAGGTAATACTTTGAGGAAAACTTTTTTGCCTAGTTGAAATTCAATTTCTTTCATCTTCAAATCTGCGTTTGACTTTTGTCTATCTGATGCCACTTTAAGGTTGTGCTGGATTACCTAAACCTTTTCTTTAACCTCTTTAATCAAGTATGGGCCATGAACTTCCCGATCCTTTAATTCATACCAATTAAGTGGAGTTCTACACTTTCCTTCCATACAAAGCTTCATACAATGTCATTTTATTGCTTGATTAATAGCTATTATTATATGCAAATTCTACAAGCTCTTAACATATCTTCTAGCACTGAATCATCCACTCTGATTGACAATCAGTTTCAGGACGAAAGCATTACTACAGTTCAATTTAGTACCCAAAACGCCTTTAAAAGATTTCCAAAATCTTGAAGTAAATATTGGATCTCTATCCGATACTATTGAAACTGATACTCCATGCAGTCGAACTATCTCCTTGAGATAAAATTCTACATACTTGTCTATCGAATAATCCATTCGAACATGAAATAAAGTGTTTTGGTCAATCTATCCACAATAACCCAAATTGAATCCCTTTTTTTGGGTGAAAAATATCCTCGTTACAAAATCCATCGTAACTCTTTCCTATTTCCATTGAGGAATCGAGATCGGTTGTAATACTCCCAATGGCACTTGATCTTCAACTTTTACTTGTTGATAATTAAGACACTTTGAGACAAACTCTGTAATGTCTCTTTTCATGTTTGGCCACAAAAAGCACCCTTTCAAATCTTGATACATCTTGTTCTCTCCTGGGTTCATAGTAAATAGACTACAATGTGCTTTAGAAAGTATATCTTTTTTCAACTAGCAACATTGGGAACACAAAATTGGTTTTTAAAGCATAAATATCCATTATACTTTACTTCAAAGTCCTTGATTTTACATTTTTTCATTTGCTCAAACCAGGATAAACACTTATCATCCTTCGTTTGCAACTCCTGAATCCATTCTAACAATAACAGTTTTAACTTAATTTGGCCATCAACAAACTGTTGTCCTTTAACACGATTCAGGCATCTAATATACGCAATGCAACAAAAGTCTTCTGACTAAGAGCATCAGCTACTACATTGTTTTTCATGGGATAATAATCTATGATCGCATCATAGTCTTTGAGTAGCTCAACCCATCTCATTTCTCTCAAATTAAGCTCCTTTTGCGTCAACAAATACTTCAAACTTTTTTGATATGTGAAAATGTAGCAACACTCACCATATAAATAGTGGCACCAAATCTTCAGTGCAAAGACCATCGCTGATAATTCAAGGTCATGTGTCAGATAGTTCTTATCATGGGGATTAAGTTGTCTTGAAGCATAAGAGACTACTTTTCCATCTTGCATTAATACACATCCCAAACTATTAGGGGAATCGTCACTGTAAATTGTATAATCCTTGTCTGATTCTTGTTGTACTAACACTAGAACCTCCGTAAGAACTTTCTTTAGAGTTTCGAAACTCTTTTGACATTTATCTGACCAAGAAAAAGGCATATATTTCTTTAATAGATTGGTCAAAGGGGAAGAAATCATCAAAAATTCCTTTACGAACCTTCGATAATATCCTGCCAAACCTAAGAAACTCTGTATTTCAGAAACATTTCTTGGAATATCGCAATCCAATATAGCTTTTATTTTCTGAGGATTTACCCGAATCCTTCTGCAGAAACCACGTGTTCAAGGAATGCCACTTTAGTTAGCCAAAACTCATACTTATAGAACTTAGCATAAACCTTCTTGTCTCGTAATGTTTGAGGAATCACAGGAAGATGGGTGTCATGCTCTTCCATTGTCTTTGAATACACTAACATGTCATCAATGAAAATGACCACAAATTGATCAATATGGTTGGAAAACTCTATTCATAAGATCCATAAATGTTACAGGTGCGTTAGTTAACCCAAATGGCATTACTACAAATTCGTAATGGTCATACCAAGTCCTAAACGCTATTTTTGGAACATCTCTTTCTTGTATATCCACCTGATGATAACCAGAGTGTAAATCGATTTTAGAAAATACTGCAGTTCCCTTGAGTTGATCAAATAAATCGTCTATTCTTAGGAAATGATACTTGTTCTTTATGGTCACCTTGTTGAGCTAGCGATAATCAATATAAAGATGCATCGAACCGTCTTTCTTCTTTGCGAATAATACTAGAGACCCCAAGGTGACACACTGGGTCTAATAAATTCTTTATCCAAAAGCTCTTGTAACTGAATATTTAACTTTTTCAGTTTCTTTGGGGCCATCCTATAAGGAGCCATTGAAATTGGTACTGTTTCTGTCATAAGTTCATTTGAAACTCAACCTCCCTATCTGGAGGTAAATCAGGTAATTCTTCAGGAAATACTTCTAGGATCTCTCGGACAGTCGAAATATCTTCAAATTTTCTTTCTTTAGCTCTAGTATCGATCACATTGGCGATATAAGCTTACCATCTTTGAAGCATTAACTTTCGAGTCGACATCATCGATATCACATTAGCTAAGGGATTGATTCTCTTGCCCACATTAACTTTCGATCCATCAAGACTTCTTAGTACAACTCGCTTAAGTCGACAATCCACAAAGACATGGTAATGATAGAGTCAGTCAATTCCTAAGATAACCTTGAACTCGTCAAAGGGTAATTCCATTAGATTAGTAGGGAATAAATTCCCTGAATCCATATAGGACACCCTCAACAGATTTATCTCACCGAGCACTATGGCCTAATGGATTAGTCATAATCACCTAGCTACGAATATATTCTAACGAAATTATCAAGTCTTTCAACATTTTACTACTAACATAAGAATAATTCGATCTTGGATCAATCAGAACTAAAATAGGTTTACCATCTATCTAAAAAGTACATGCAATGATTTCAGTACCATCATAATCTTCACTGGTCTTAAGGTTGTACACTCGAGAAGTGGAGAACACTTTAGGTTGAGCGATCGACTTGGACTGATTTCTTCCTTCACCTCGACCTCTACCTCTCAGAGGTACAACAGTGGATCTTTCTGTTTGGTCAGGCTCTCATTATCATTGGACAGTCCCAAATAAAATGTCCTACCTCTCCATACTTAAAACAAGCTCTAGAGACTCTTCGGGATACACCACTATGATGTTTTCCACAATGTTGGCATTGATTTTGTTTTTCCACTTCTGATTCCACTGACTTAGTCTGTCTGGCCCTTTTAGGATTGGATCCTCTACATGAGGATGCCGCTGACTCTAATCTAGTCTGAGGTTTAAAACTTGAACCTCGATTTTTCTTCGATTGTGATGATTAACGAGGTACTAACTCTCTTATTCCAATGTGCCTTTTGCTCCATAAATCTCTCATTTTGAGCTCACTCCAGGTCTTTTGCTCGATTCAATACCTCTTGAAAAGAATAGAGATTCAATGCTAACAACAACTCTTTCAATCAGGGGTGTAAACCCTCTACAAAACAATCACATTAGTTTTTTTCCATAGGAACCAACTTTGCTGCAAATCTGCTCAGCTTGTTGAACTCACACTCAACTCATACACAATGTGATTTCCTTGATTTAAACTCATAAATTCTTGTTTCATTTGATGAATGAATTGATCCCTGATGTATTTGTTCTTAAATTCTTCCAAGAAGAATGACCATGTCACCTGGTCCCTTGTAGCTCTCATCATCATATTAGACCACCATATTTTGGTTTAACCTCGCAATAACAAAACTACCCCATCCAACTTCTCTATTTCAGAACAATAGAGATTGTCAAGCATTATCTTAAGGTCATTAAGCCATAGATCGACAACAACGAGACCTTCCTCAGCCTCTCCTTTAAATTCGGGTGCTCTTAGACTTCTAAGCTCCTTATCCATATTCATCTTAGGAGCCGAGGGAGCCAACGGTTGGAAACGCGTCAGAATCGCATCCAATGTATGGAAAAAGGTCCCTTGATCTTATACATGCACTCCTTGATGTGCCTACTCCTCATCCTGCCTACCCGGCAGGTGAGTTGCTACTTTATTCATTCCTATATCCCGTTTCACATCGTGATCCCTCAGAATTTGACATCTAATAAAATCAAATCACTATTTTATTAGTAAGGACAATATACCAGTTACCTTATCAGATCAGGGAGACTAAACTCATGGTTGGAATGTACACTTTGTAAAACAAATCGACTTCATTTCGAACTTAAAACAATTAAACCATAACTCTGATACCATTAAATATAACACCCCTAACCGACTCGGATACGAATCCGAGGTGTCACATTGACTTTTCAAAACATTTACTATTAAAAAGTGGGGTAAAATTTAAACTTTTATTCATATTAAAATGGTGGAACCCTTGCAATAAAGTAAATTATGAAAACTTGCATTCATACTTAAATAAAACTTAATAATTTGCATAAATACAAAATTATAATTTTATAAAATAGATCAGAGCATTCCAATTTAAACTTGCAGTACGTGCCAACAGTTACAATTTACAAGAAACCTACATTTAAATTGTTCTGATCTGATCTTCACGGGAGTATGATATCCTCGCCTAACCTCAATCCTCTGGTTTATTCAAACCAACGTGTGAAACACTCACATGCTAAGTTGTTGACTTAGTGAGGCAATTACGAGCCATATAAAACTTTATAACAAAAATTCTTATTCATATCATAAAACATTTCATAAGAGATTCAAATTGTTTTTCATAAAAAGAATATATTCTTTTATTCATTGTTCGGTTCATATAACTTTGTTTTTAATGGCCCAAAGTATATTACTGAGAACTGTAGGTATTTGAGTACATTGAGGTGGTGCACTAATGTTGTCACCAGAGCTCGCATAATTTGCACCGAAGTTCCACATAATTGTCCCGAAGAACCATATAGTTTTGTCTGAAGGACCACATAGAACCTTTACTCTTGCATGCCAACTATACCTCTAATCTTCATACACATACCTGGGATTTTAACCATATAATTATTGATATTTCATTATTTTAAGGATATCTTGTTCGCATAAACACTTTCACATTGAGTATTTTCGTATACACATGTTCACTTGTCACATTTTCATAATCATGTACACATAATCATCAAACATAGCTTAACTAATAGAACTTGAATAAAACATTGTAAAAATATAACATAAAAGAAATTGAAAGGTTTTCGATCGAAAACTCTAAGGTTGGCTTATCGTAAGTCACCCTCGAATCGAATATAAATAAACAAGTTGCGCTCACATTTGCCTCACTGAAGTCCTAAACGAATTCTTATCACTTTTTCGTAACTTATCTTTGATCGGCGCCTACACAAGAACAATCGAAAATGAATATCACAACTCATATCGCTTATAACCACACATAATGACTTAAGCTGAAAGAAACACTTGGTTTATTATTTCAGGTGCATTAGTATCGGTACTCCCACTACAGTACCGATATTCCCTTCTATGGTATCGATACCCACTTTGGTACCGATACCATTTCGACATTCTGGAATTTCAAACCTATAATGGTATAGATACCTTACTCTTGGTATCGATACTCTCATTTCAGTATCGGTACTGTTCTTCCAGTACCGATACCCTTGCCCAGAAATTACCATTTTTATTTCAAATTTAACCAAAACTTACCTAAATCTCCTACTTTTATCTCCTTTCATGCCTTTTAACTCAACTACTCTTATCAAAACCAACTTATATCACTTTAACACTCATAACCATCCAAAATCCCACTGTAGACTAAAAATCATACCTTAATTTCAATCATGTTCTAAATCATTTCTAATACTTCAAACACTTTAATTTGACCCTTGACAAATCAAATATGCGATTAGAATCCACTTACTAACCATATTTCATAACTTCACTTAAAACTCCATTTTACTAATCCATTAATAAATCATTGATTTCTTAGTTTTAATCAACCTTAAGCTTTCCTGAAGCTTATATATTACTCAAATGCCACAACCAAACCAAAATTTCAAGAAATCATCAACTAAATCTTTCTCACCTTTGAAATGGTTTCCACGAGCAAGGAGGAAGAAGATAACTAAGGTTTCCAGACTTTTCCCTTCCCTTCCACGTGTTTTATATCCCTTAAAAGTGAAGATAAAAATCCTTCCTTTGAAAAGATGATAATACCCTTCCAATATTCCAACTTTGATATCAAGTTCTAAATAAAAATTTCCAAAACAAATCATTGAACTTTTCAAGTTATTTCAATTAAACCACTAAATTTTAAATTCTTATATATTAGTCACTGACTCGATATTTGGGATGTTACATTAATATAAGTATATATCCCCTTAAATCAATAAATACTCTTATCCTCTATAGAATGTTCTAAGAAACGGACCAAGTTTGAGGATCTTTCTGTTTGGGTAGGCTCTTCGATCATCATTGGGTCGTCCCGTATAAAATGTCATGCCTCTCCACAAACAAGCTCCAGAGACTCTTCGGCATACCCACTATGATTTTTTCCACAATGTTGGCATTTATTTTGCTTTTCCACTCCGGATTCCACTGACTGAGTCTGTCTGACCCTTCCAGGATTGGATCCTCTACCTAAGGATATCGCTAACTTTGATCTAGTCTGAGGTCAAAACTCGAACCTTGACTTTTCTTCGATTGTGATGTACTAGACGAGGTACCGGCTCTCTTATTCCAATGTGTCTTTTGTTCCACAAATCTCTCATTTTGATCTCGCTCCAGGGATTTTGCTAGATTCACTACCTCTTGGAAAGAAGAAAGATTCAATGCTAAAAGCAGTTCTTTCAATCGGGGTACAAACCCTCTACAAACCAATCACATGAGTCTTTTTTCGTAGGAACCAACTCTATTGAAAATCTACTCAGCTTGTTGAAATCGCACTCGAACTCATACACAGTGCGATTTTCTTGCTTTAAACTCATAAATTCTTGTTTCATTTGACGAATGAACTGATCCCCGATGTATTTTTTCTTAAATTCTTCCAAGAACAACGACCATGACACCTGGTCCCTTGTATCTCTCATCGTTACATTAGATCATCATATTCTGGCTTAACCTCGTAATAACGAAAATACCCCATCCAACTTCTCCATTTAAGAACAGTGAAGATTCTCAAGCATTATCTTAAGGTCGTTAAGCCATAGATCGGAAGCAACGAGACCTTTCTCAGCCTCTCCTTTAAATTTGGGTGCTCCAAGACTTCTAAGCTCCTTAGCCACATTCATCTTAGGAGCTGAGGGAGCC
Organism: Hibiscus syriacus; assembly: GCF_006381635.1. NCBI lineage: Eukaryota > Viridiplantae > Streptophyta > Magnoliopsida > Malvales > Malvaceae > Hibiscus > Hibiscus syriacus. The sequence goes on along the minus strand of NW_024062911.1, from coordinate 2,165,536 downwards.
GATGGTTGGAAACACGTCAGAATCGTGTCCAACGTCTGGAAAAAGGTCCCTTGATCCTGTACAGGCACTCCCTGATGTGCATGCTCCTCACCATGCCTACTCGGGGTAGGTGAGTTGCTACTGCCTTCATTTTTATCTCCCGCTTCACTTCGGGAGCCCTTAGAATCTGACATCTAATAAGATCAAATCATTATTTTATTAGTAAGGATAACATACCAGTTACCTTATCAAATCAGGGAGACTAAACTCATAGTTGGTATGTACACTTTGTAAAAAAACAACTTTATTTCGAACTTAAAACTAATTAAACCATAGCTCTGATACCATTAAATGTAACACCCCTACCTGACCTGGATATGAATCCGAGGTATCACATTGACTTTTCAAAATATTGACTCTTAAAAAGTGGGGTAAAATTTAAACTTTTATTCATATTAAAATGGTGGAACCCTTGCAATAAAGTAAATAATGAAAACTTGCATTCATACTTAAATAGACCTTAATAATTTACATAAATACAAAAGTATAATTTTACAAAATAGATCAGAGCACACATGTATTGGTTTTGAATCCATGGGCCTCGATAATTATCCCCATCGAACCTGGTAACACCCTTGTCGCTTCATTTAGATACCTTTGAACTTGATCTTTACGGGATTTTTAGCATTCTTGAAGAACCGTGCCAAATCTTCTTGCCTTGTCAAGAACAAGTTTGCACACAAAACCCCTCTCGTGAATATTTATGCCAATGTCCTGGACCCAAAAGTGTGACAATGACACTTATTATGTATAAAAATTTTGCTTAATTATGCTTTAGTCCCTAAACTTTATTGAAATTGGTATTTAATCCCTCTATTTTTAAAATGTTATTAGTATATCTAAGTTGATAATTACAAATTGGGGACGAAATAGGATCAAAAATTAAGAGAGTTCAAATTAATTAACTTAAAAAATACAAGAACAAGTATTTAAGCCCCAAAATTAAGGGGTAAATGCATATTTTATAACGCTCGCAATCTAATTTATATGGAAACTAAGCCGGAGATGTCACATAGATCAATATAAACTTAACTATAGCGAGACAAACTAAAATAAAAAACATAAATTCAAAGAACACATAATGAATGCATAGGCTCACTTATTATCATAAATTCTAGGGTAAACTACGTATTTAGTCACCCAACTATTGCTTTAGTTATGTTCTGGTCACCCAACTATATTTTCAAAATCATCAATAAACCTGCTGCTGGAGAACCGATTGAACTTCAACCTTTGAATATGCCATTTGACCCGATATGACAACATAATAGCCATGTTGGGCCATACTATCCAGATTCAATCCCAAATGCACTTAGATCAAGTGCAGTACTAGCAATATACTCAAGCAATAGATGATATGCTTAAGAAATTATCAATAAAGCTTGTCAAGGATGGAAAATTCATTTTCTCGTATTTCTTACGAGTGTTCTCACTAATCTTACTCAACACATGTGTCAGATGCTACTGACAGTTCGAACAACATTGAGGAAGTACCAACAACTAAGACTGATTTTAGAGATGACACAATGGAAATCGAGACAAAAAATTGACGAAGTCAAAGAGGAAGAAGAATTGAGGAGGATGCTAGTGAGGAAGAAGACGAGGCTGATTCGACCACATCAATAGATGTGATCGCATCAGAATTTGGTGACTTTGAAATCATAGAGACCAATGAGGAGTTCTTCAGCTGAAACAAAGAATGAGAGGAAGCTACTAGTCAAGAGAATACCACTACAAGGTAGCTTTTAGACTTAAATGAAGACAAGGCCGCTCAGGATGATGCAATGACTAAACAAAGAGAGTTAAATATTGACAAGTTTGAAGTGACATATTGAAAGACGTGGAGTAAATTGTAACTGTCAGCCAAGATGAGAATCTACCTACTAAGCCGATGTGAGATGCTACGAGGTAATCAGGTGACGCCTGTCTATTACTATATGTTACTGAAGCCCTTGAACATATAGATTATGTACATATAGTAAGAAGAATTGTCAAGGAAATCCAGCAGGCTACAACCAGCAAGCCTAAGGGTCAGTTGAGAAAGCTGTGGGTGGTGTTAAGGGAAATGTTAAGGATTAAGACACTCAAACACCAGAGCTAATCAAGAAGGTTCCTTTAATGAAACTTGATGTTGTTGTGGTTAAAATATGTCAACTTCCACAAGCAACAAAAGAACGAGCTCGATGAAGGCGAAGGTAACTTCAAAGTTAGTTCGTCCAAATGCTACTAGTTCAAGGAAAAACCCAAGGAAACCAACTTAAGGGAATTTTGTTCTCCTTTTTATTTTATTTTGTGTTTTTATACATATAGGGCAATGCACACCTTAGGTTTGGGTGGTGTTGTCCATTTTTGTTGATCATATATAATCATGTCATTTTCTTTGCATTGTTTACATAGTGGTATATGCATTGTTATATGTTGTTAAGCATTTTGTTTTTGCGTTGTGTTGCATGAAGAATTTTGTTTAGAGTTTGCATGAAAAATACCATATGTTAATGTTATTAAATAAATGAACTTGTACTTAATTTTAATGATGCCCAATTATGAATAATTTAGAGAATGAGATGCCATGAAATTGTTTAGGAACTTATTCAAATCATGATCCATAGAAAAATTTTATACCTTAGGTGTATGTTTTCAATACTTAGAGAATTTAGGAATTTTTGAATAAGACTCACATATTTATTAAATGTTGTAGCATTTTCACAACTAGAGGTGCCTGAAACTAACTCTAGTAAAAAATAAGAGATAAAACACTCGACTAGAGGTTCCTGAAACTGACTCTAGTAAAAAATAAGAGATAAAACACTCAACTAGAGGTGCCCATAATTGGCTCTAGAATCATTAAGAGTGAAAATAAGTTGGAGGTGCATAACATTGGCTCCAGCATTAGTATAAAATAAGTTGATTGATATAGCATTGAAAATCATAAATTGGGTAGGTTCACATTTTTCTAAATTAGCTAAGTATTAACTGGATACATTTAACCTACATAATTGCACGCTGAGGATTCTGATTTGGATGAGTTAATAATGCAATTCCTAATTTGAGATTATGAAAATGTTGTATATTATTACAGTAATGAACTGAGGGCTGAAAAATGAAGTTAAATATTGAATTGATTTATTGATATTGATGTATGGTATTGTGTTTAGGTTAGCTACATTTTGCGCATGTTGTTGCTTGAGGACAAGCAAACATCTTAGTTTACGGATGTGATAACTCTCCAAAAGAGTTATTATATTAATTCTTTTTACATAAGTTTGGCTTGAATTTAAGCATGTTTAAAAGCATTTTAGGATTAATTTAGTCATATTTGCATATATTTTGCATCATTAGAAATTTGGTTGACTTGGGCTGATTTTTAGTATTTCTGTTGAAAAAGGTAATACTACAGCATTGGAGCATATGCTACAGGAGCGATGAGTCACCAGGTGCTTGGCAGAATGTTCTGGAGTGGGAAAGCTGGTTGGGAAAGTTGTAGTCCTTTCCAATTAGCACCTGAAACGTGTAACAATCCCATTGGAGAGATTATGGCCCCATCCACCTATAAATAAGAGGGCCATTTTCTCATTTAATCATCATATTTTTATATTCTCCTCTCCATAAATCTTCCATATTTCTCTCACCATGGTAGCTTAGACTCTTCACCAGGAAAAGCTGCAACACATAGGAGCAGGCTGAGTAGCATCAGCAGTCAAAGAAGATCACCTCTCTTCAATTTTTTCTCTTAAGCTGAGATAGAAAAGTAGCATTAGTTTAAGGAGTTTTTATTATATCATGGACGAATGTTGGTAACTGTTGAAAACATTTTGATATACCAAACAAATTTGTTAATTAATTTTTATAAACTTTAAGATTATATTCGATTAAATTATTCAAATATATAAATTATTACTTAAAGTTTAAAACGTTAGTTTTTACTCCTTACTTTAATGAAAAATTGAGATCTATATTGGAAATATTTTTTGAAAGAATTTTTACAAAAGGTTTCAAACTTTAATCGAGTCAAAAACTCAATTTTAATATGGTAGTACTGATACTGCTAAGGCAGTACCGATACCGTCCTTACGGAACCTCAAATGGTACCAATATCATGCATGGTATCGATACCATGTTAATATAGTAGTACCAATATTACTTCTTTGGTTTTGACTCTGAAATTTTCCAGAATCTCAAAATGGTACTGATACCGTTGTCTGGTATCGATACTACTCTATATAGTAGTATCAATACTCCTTGAGACAATATCGATATTGTTATCTTCCAATGGTCAAATATGTTTTGTATTTAATGCAGGAAGTATCGATGCTTATAGATATAGTACCAATATTGTAACACCATACCCGGTATACCTTACCGTACCTAAGATACAGATGTCACATCTCTTTTTAAACATTTTCCCATTTGAAAACACGGAAAAATTTTGTTTCTTTTTATAAAAAAATTTTAAATTTAGAAATAATAAAACATTCATTAAACTTACGTAAAAAAAAAAGTAATATTCAAACGTTTCATCATTTTACATCTATGTAAACCAAATACTGTTCAGAGTGTTTTAACTAAGTCTATTACATGCCAACTAATTACATCAAAAAGTAGACATGTGTCATACTGTTACTGAAGAGATGACCCTTGCTTCGATGTCTGATAATCTCCTTACTCCACTGGAAGTAAAACCTACGCGTGAAATTAACACACACTAAGAAATTTCTTAGTGAGACATAATAATCATAAACAAAATTCTACGTAAAAGTATATTATGACAATTATCCATTACTTCTTTCAATTCATCAAACATTCGATAGTTTACTTTTGTAATACTAATACAATCATTTCTTGACCATTACTCTAATGTACGTGGATTTTACACCCACTACCAATATGGAAATTTATACACATAGTTTGAACTTCCTAGTTTTGCACATATAGTGCCCATATAGAAATTCATCCACTTAGTATGATTTTCTTAACTTTACAATATTGTGCCCATACGGAAATTCATCCACTTAGTATGAATTTCTTAAGTTTACATATAAAGTGCCCATACGAAAATTCATCCACTTAGTATGAATTTCTTAAGTTTACACATATAGTGCCCATACGAAAATTCATCCACTTAGTATGAATTTCTTAAGTTTACACATATAGTGCCCATACAAAAATTCATCCACTTAGTATGAATTTCCTAAGTTTACACATATAGTGGCCATACGGAAATTCATCAACTTATTATGAATTTCTTAATTTTACACATATAGTATCCATACGGAAATTCATCCACTTAGTATGAATTTATTAAGTTTACACATATAGTGCCCATACTGAAATTCATCCACTTAGTATGAATTTGTTAAGTTTTTGTGCACTAAGTGTCATTTGGTAATCACCATACATACGTTAATAAATTATACAACTATGACTACCATAACATATACATACATAATTAAATGCACTCACCTGGCTTGCCTCGCTTTGGTATCCATAATATAAAGCTGATTACTCCGGAACTTGGCCTTTGCCTTTTGTTTTACATGACTTGGGAGCTTGATTTCGATATATTACATATCCATTAAATACATGTATAATATCAATTGTTAGTATATTTCCTAACAAGTATACTTAAACATTACTCAAAAGTACCTATTATTAACTTTTCTACAATAATATTAACCTATCTTACAATTTCTGGCTGCTCAGTATCGATACCCCTACCATTGGTATCGATACTAGCATACTATGGTATCGATACCATTTTTGCATTCTGTTTTAAATGTTATCGATACCTTCTATTGGGTATCAATACTCCCCCTTCGGTATCGATACTGATTGAATCAATATCGATACTACTCAATTGATTCATCCCATTTTATCCTATAGTATCGGTATTGTTCTATCAGTATCGATATTGTGCCCATATTTTCCAAATTTTAACCCAATTATTATACAAGTGGGGTCAAATTTCGTTATGTTTACCTCCCACAATACTACCAAACTCTTCTTGTAACATCCTAAACTATGGGTTAGTGACTAAATCATAAAGTTTCAAATTTGGTGAAAAGTAGAAGAATGGAATAGTTCAATGATTATTTAGAAATATTACTTGAAAGATGTTAGTAATTATTAGATGAATTGAAGGGTAAAATGGTCATTTACAGGGAAAATAATTAAAGATGGATATATATTAAACACGTGGAAGAGAAGAGGAAACAAAGTGGTTTCTAGAGTTCTCTTCATATTTCTTCTTCCTTCACGCGTGAAAACCAAGAGCTAAAGGTGAGTTTTCTGATTTTTGAGTTTCTGGTTAAATTTAAGGTTGAGTTTTGATTATTAGGTGATAATTAAGCTTAAGTAGAGCTTAAATTATTTTGAAACAATAAGATAAAGAGAACAAAGGGAATTAAAGAAAAGAGAGGAATAAGTGAAATCTTAAAAGAGGGTTATTTAATGAGGTTTAAGAGTGAATTTGACTTGTCATCAGTCTAATTAACATGTATGAAGTGTTAGAATTGGATTTGTAACATGTTAAAATTTGGGTATGATTCTTGAAATTCATAAGGAGGAGAGGATGTGGAGGTTAAAGAAGCGATTATTAAGTAGAAATGAGTGCAAGTATGTGTATGAAAGTTAAGAATATTAAAGGAGGTGAAAGATGAAGATTTGAGCTGAAAAGAGAGTGAATTTCGTGATCAAGATGTAATTTCTGGGTAGTGTGCATCGATGCATCTTCAATGTGTATCAATGCACTCTCAAATAAATGAACATCGAATGCAATTAGTGCATCGATGCATAAGGAGTGCATCGATGCACCCCATTAAAATACAAACATCGAATGTAAATTGTGTACCGATGCAGGGGTAGTGCATCGATGCACATGTAAAGGGATGCATCGATACATTGTAGAGTGTACCGATGCACTTCAATGGAAATGGAATAAATATTTATTTAAGTCTAAGAAATGATAGATTATAGTATATCAATTGCATACTGATAGTATCAATACATGATTGTGTAGACATCGATCGAAAGCAAAGTTCAGATAGGTCGGCAGAGTAAGATACGCAAGGAAGAACAAGAGCTCATGAGTGTTCATTGAGACCGGGTAAGTACACGATATTAAGTGTACGTTATGTATAGGGAATTAATACTTGCGATGAGTCTAATTCCAATATTATGTGATCAAGGGTACTGAAGCGTAAATATATAGTGATAACTGAAGCATAAACATGTAGTGATATGGTGCTAAATGTATTGTATATGAGTAAATGCATATGTTAAATTGATTAAATTTATCTTTATATGTGACCTATGTAAATGTATGTATATATGACAAAGGTTATGTGATCCCATGAGATGAAATATATGTGAAAGATATGACTTATATGTGTTTCTACTAGAATGCTACATGATATGCTATGTATGCTAAATGAGTGATATGAATACATGACAGTGTAATAAGCTAGGTTAAATGTTATAACTGAATGAAGGGATTCTATGAGATCATGTATATGCGAACATGTGTTATGTGATAAGAATCATGACTACGAAATATGTGAAAAAGAATCCAAGTAAAAGTGAGAAGCTATGTGAAAAGTGAATGTGAATTACATGGAACTATGCTACGTGAAAGTAAACTATGTATCTACGTGAATATGTTAAAAGATATAAAAGGTAACGCCCATGTAATGTGTTATGAGAGTTATAAGTATAGTTGGCATGCCAAGAGTCGAGGGTTCTACGTGGTCCTATGGGACATAGTGGTCCTACGGGACATATGTGTTCTACGTGGTCCTACGGGACATAGTGGTCCTACGGGACATATGTGTTCTACATGGTCCTATGGTACATAGTGGTCCTATGGGACAAATTCTACGCGCCCCTAGTGGGAATTATACGAGTTGTGGTGACAGCATAGTGCACAACCTCTATGTACTCACATACCTTAAGTTCTCAGTAGTGTGCATGGGCTAACAAAAAGATAACGATAAAATGTGAGTTGTAATGAGAAATGTGTTACATATTTTTATATGATGATATATGTGAATGTTTGTATATGTTACAGGAAAGAATGTGTGTTATGGGTTATGGCATTTGTTATGGGATGTACATGAATATATGTTAATGTATATATGTGAATGAATATTAATGACTCATATGATGATGTAAGAACATGTTATAAGATATAGAATATGAAAATAAGAGATCATATGAACAAGAGATAAGAGATAGAAAGGATAATCATATAAGAGTATGAGAAAATATAAATGGTGACATACATGTGTGTATGTAATTGTTACATGAAAAAGTATGTATACCAGTATGACGTTGTATTACATGATATGCACATGCATTTGATAATTTAAATATGTATTTATATGTCTCACTAAGTCTATGACTTAGCGTGTGAGTGTTTCACACGTAGGTTCAGGAAAGGAGGAAGATAAGCTAAGAGGAGTAAGACAGGTTAGTTTCTCCTTACCGAAGGTCAGATCAGAACCTAAATGAATAACATGTATTTTGTTTTATATAAAATCTAGTTGGCATGTAGTTAAAAGATTTGTATTAGATACGCTCTGATTAGTTTTGTAAAAGCATATGTTTTATATCATAGAAAATAAATGGTTTTATTAGAAATATCAAACTGAATTATGGGTATTTTGTAAAAGTAAATGTTTTGAGAAGTCAATGTGACACCTCAGACTCGTATCCCGGTCAGGAACGGGTTGGGAGTTACATTTAATGGTATCAGAGCTAAGGTTTAGCCAATTCTAGGCTTAAACCGAAGGTAAAGGAGTTTTAAAAATGTGTACATGCCAATATAGAGTGAAAAAAAAATTATGATCTGATAGTGTAAGGAGTATGCTGTCTTGCTAATAGAATAAGAATATTATGATATAGTAGAAATCTGATTGCAATAGTTTCGAAATGAAGTGAGAGGTAAACCTGATTATGATAGCAATTCACCTGCCCTGGCCAGGTAGGATGAAGAACGGATACATCAGGAAGTGCCTCGTAAGATTAAATGTTGATTTTAGAAAGTTGAAATCATATCAGAATAATGATAGAATGTATTTATTGTTTTGAATTAGAAAAGTGATATGGAACAATTTTATTATTTTGTGGATAATATAGAATATGGTGAACGAGTGTCACCATAAGAGCGTTAAAAGATCAAATGATGCAGTGACAATTGGTAGAAGAGTTCAGGAATAAGTGTATTAGTGACAAGCGTATAAGATGTATAAAGTCAGAGCTTTTGGGTTTGAAATGAAGGGGTAGTATTATGTATAAGCAAGAGTGTGAATATGATAAGGATTTGCACTTAAGATGGAAAGAGTTAGTGTTGGCTAACAAGACTATGTGACCAAAAATGTATTGGAGTTATAAGATTTTAAGAGATTGTCAGGTTATGATAACTAAATATGAAGTGAATCTGAATACAGTTGTATATTTGGATTATAACTAAATAGGAAGAGAGGATTAATATGTTTGAGTAAAGTTAAGGATTGATAAGAAGAGTTTAAGAATGAATACATCAGTAATTAGTTTATGAGACAAAGTAAATTAGAATGTTAAGTTTGAACAATGGAAATCACATGGTGTATGAAATTGAATGTGAATTTGATAAGTTAAGTAAATTATGGTGGAGATAATTACGACTGGAAAGATGTATATGAATGATTCGATGAAGGTTTATGCTTTAAATTGAAAGAACTGGTCCTGACTATCAGAGTTATATGATAGTAAGTGTATTAAAGTTAAAGGATTAGAAGATGAGGTCAGGGTAAGCTAACTAAGTATGGTGTGGATTGAGATAAGATTTTATATGTTGATTATGGAAATGTAATGTAGTAAAGGTGATAGAGTTGCAAGATTTGAAGGAATGTACAAGTACAAGAAATGGTAAAGAATGAGGTTCTGTATAAGTGAAGTTGATTATAAAAGTTATGAAAGGTGATAAAGATCGGTAATCAAAGATATGTATTGAGTAATAAAATAGGGTTGTATATAAGGATTGATTCATCTGGTTATAAAGTGAAAATTCAAGGATGAATTTTCTTAAAATGAGGGGAGATTTGTAATATCCTAAACTATAGGTTAGTGACTAAATCGTAAAGTTTCAGAATTTGGTGACAAAAGTATAAGAATGGAATAATTCAATGATTATTTGGAAATATTACTTGAAAGATGTTAGTAATTATTAGATGAATTGAAGGGAAAAAGCGTCATTTGTAGGGAAAATAATTAAAGATGGATATATATTAAATACGTGGGAGAGAAGAGGAAACAATGTGGTTTCTAGAGTTCTCTTCATCTTTCTTCTTCCTTCACGCGTGAAAACCAAGAGCTAAAGGTGAGTTTTCTAATTTTTGAGTTTCTAGTTAAATTTAAGGTTGAGTTTTGATTATTAGGTGATAATTAAGCTTAAGGAGAGCTTAAATTGTTTTGAAACAATAAGATAAAGAGAATATAGGGAATTAAAGAAAAGAGAGGAATAAGTGAAATCTTCAGAGAGTGTTCTTTAATGAGGTTTAAGAGTGAATTTGACTTGTCATCAATCTAATTAACATGTATGAAGTGTTAGAATTGGATTTGTAATATGTTAAAATTTGGGTATGATTCTTGAAATTCATAAGGAGGAGAGGATATGGAGGTTAAAGAAGCGATTATTGAGTAGAAATGAGTGCAAGTATGTGTATGAAAGTTAGGAATATTAAAGGAGGTGAAATATGAAGATTTGAGCTCAAAAGAGAGTGAATTTCGTGCTCAAGATGTAATTTATGGGTAGTGTGTATCAATGCATCTTCAATGTGTATCGATGCACTCTCAAATGAATGAACATCAAATGCAATTAGTGCATCGATGCATAAGGAGTGCATCGATGCACCCTATCTATTAAAATACAAACATCGAATGTAAATTGTGTACCGATGTAGGGGTAGTGCATCGTTGCACATGTAAAAGGATGCATCGATACACTGTAGAGTGTACTGATGCACTTCAATGAAAATGGAATAAATCTTTATTTAAGTCTATGAAATGATAGATTATAGTATATCAATTGCATACTGATAGTATCAATACATGATTTTGTAGACATCGATCGAAAGCAAAGTTCGGATAGGTCGGCAGGGTAAGATACGCAAGGAAGAACAAGAGCTCATGAGTGTTCATTGAGACTTGGTGAGTACATGATATTAAGTGTGCGTTATGTATAGAGAATTAAGACTTGCGATGAGTCTAATTCCAATATTATGTGATCAAGGGTACTGAAGCGTAAACATATAGTGATAACTGAAGCATAAACATGTAGTGATATGGTGCTAAATATATTGTATATGAGTAAATGCATATGTTTAATTGATTGAATTTATCTTTATATATGACCTATGTAAATGTATGTATGTATGTATGACAATAGGTTATGTGATCCCATGAGATAAAATATATATGTGAAAGTGATATGACTTATATGTGTTTCTACTAGAATGCTACATGATATGCTATGTATGCTAAATGAGTGATGTGAATACATGAAAGTGTAATAAGCTAGGTTAAATGTTATAACTGAATGAAGGGATTGTATGAGAGCATGTATATGCGAACATGTGTTATGTGATAAGAATCATGACTATGAAATATGTGAAAAAGAATACAAGTAAAAGTGAGAAGCTGTGTGATAAGTGAATGTGAATTACATGGAACTATGCTACGTGAAAGTAAACTATGTATCTACGTGAATATGTTAAAAGATATAAAAGGTAACGCCCATGTAATGTGTTATGAGAGCTATAGGTATAGTTGGCATGCCAAGAGTCGAGGGTTCTACGTGGTCCTACGAGACATAGTGGTCATACGGGATATATGTGTTCTACGTGGTTCTACGGGACATATGTGTTCTATGTGGTCCTACGAGACATAGTGGTCCTACGGGACATATGTGTTCTATGTGGTCCTATGGTATATAGTGGTCCTACGGGACAAATTCTACGCGCCCCTAGTGGGAATTATACGAGTTGTGGTGACAGCATAGTGCACAACCTCTATGTACTCACATACCTTAAGTTCTCAGTAGTGTGCATGGGCTAACCAAAAAGATAACAATAAAATGTGAGTTGTAATGAGAAATGTGTTACATATTTTTATATGATGATATATGTGAATGTGTGTATATGTTACGGGAAAGAATGTGTGTTATGGGTTATGGCATTTGTTATGGGATGTACATGAATATATGTTAATGTATATATATGAATGAATATTAATGACTCATATAATGATGTAAGAACATGTTATAAGATATAGAATATGAAAATAAGAGATCATATGAACAAGAGATAAGAGATAGAAAGGATAATCATATAAGAGTATGAGAAAATATAAATGGTGACATGCATGTGTGTATGTAATTGTTACATGAAAAAGTATGTATACCAATATGACGTTGTATTACATGATATGCATATGCATTTGATAATTTACAAATATATTTATATGTCTCACTAAGTCTGACTTAGCGTGTGTGTATTTCACACGTAGGTTCTGGAAAGCAGGAAGAGAAGCTAAGAGGAGTAAGACAGGTTAGTTTCTCCTTACCGAAGGTCAGATCAGAACCTAAATGAATAACATGTATTTTGTTATATATAGAATCTAGTTGGCATGTAGTTAAAATATTTTCATTAGATACGCTCTGATCAGTTTTGTAAAAGCATATGTTTTATATCATAGAAAATAAATGGTTTTATTAGAAATATCAAACTGAATCATGGGTAGTTTGTAAAAGTAAATGTTTTGAGAAGTCAATGTGACACCACAGACTCGTATCCGCGTCAAGTACGGGTTGGGGGTGTTACACTTCTTTACTTAATCCCACTAATTTTCCTTCAATTAGCTACTTATAACATCTAACCTCTTCCAAGAACATATAAATCTAAAAATCACACCCCTTTTTCTATCATGTTCTTATTCTCATCCAATGCTTCTAATATCTTATTTACATCTTTAACAAGTCAATTCTACCAATAAACATCAATAAAAACTCGTATATTAACATATCATTTCAAAACCCATTTTCTATAATCTCCATTATTTGCCTTATCTCATCATTTTAATCCCATCTAATCATTTCGTAAGCTTTCATCATATACAAAGGCTTCAATAACCAACAAAAACGAAAGGATAAACTAGCAATTTAAAAACTCAGATTTGAGCTATGGAGGAGAACTATCCACGGGGAAGAGTTGACATTGTTAATCCCTTTTCCCCTTATTTATTTATTTTAATATACTATAAAGAATAAATTTTAAATTCATTTTATTCCAAATAACCAAAATACCCTTTTAATCCCCATTACTAAAATTTAGTCTAAATTACTATTCCCAAATCATTCTTATCTTTTATCAATTAATCAAATAGATTCTCAAATTTTAAATCCTTTCAATAAAGTCCTTAATTAAATATTTTGGGCATTACAGGTACTAATAGCTTCTGAGCAGCATTTAATGCGGGAAAACTTCCCCCCCAACGACTCTATTCACTTCAAAAACATTTCAAACTGTTGGAATTGATTGAGGGAGTATATAACCAAGATCTCAAACCATTTGTGAAGAGAAGAAGCAAGTGAGAAAGCCAAAAACTTCAAGTGTGAGCTAAATCAAATCAACATTCTTCAATATTCTTTTTGCTTTCAAAGAACACTTTTTGTACTTATTTTTTTTAATTTTTTAAGTGTTCTTATTTGTTCTTGAATTATGCAAACACATTCCTTGTAAGGTTTTTATAAGTTTGTAATTTGTAATTTTTCTCTTTGAGAGAGTGTCTCAAGAATTTGAGGTATAATTCTTGAGGAAGTTGTAAGGTTACAGTTTATCATCAAAGGTAGATACAAATTAATGAATTTGTGTAAATACTTAGTGTAGATAGCTAAAGTAGTGGAAGTAGACTTTGGTTGATAAATTCGAACCACTCTAAATTCTTGTGTTCATTCCTTTTAAATTTTTCCTCTTAAGCTTCCACAAAATTTAATTGCCAATTCACCCCCTCTTGGCTATTTCATCCTCCGATTGACTCAATAATTGGTATCAGAACTAGACTCATTGGAAGGTTTAACCACCTCTTGAGAATATCCTAAAGGTGTTCAATCATCATCCAAGTCATTCATGGCCTCTACATCAAATTTCGAAATTGTTTGTGATTCTCAACCCATCAACAAGCCTCGATACTTCAATGGAGCACCCTATGCCTATTGGGAGAATAGGATGAAACTATTTATTCAAGCTAGTTATTTGGGAGCTTGGAGCATCACGATGAAAGGCCACTCTACTCCAACTAGAGATATGGAGATGTGGAGTGAAGAAGAGAAGAGAGTGTTCCAGCTTAACGCAAAGCAATGCACATTTTATTTTGTGCACTTGGGCCCGATGAATATGGGAGAGTATCATCTTGTTCCAATACCAAGGAGATATGGGACAAACTTCAAGTTACTTATGAATGTACTAATGAGGTAAGAGAAACTAAAATTAGTCTTCTCAATCATAACTACGAAAACTTCAAGATGAGACCGGATAAAGACATAAAATCCATGACCGATCGATTTTCGGTTATTATCAATGGTCTCAAAGGCTTTGGAGAAGATATTCCAAATGAGAAGCTAGTTAGAAAAAATGATCTATAGCCTTTCAAATTGACAAAAGCTTTGTATGGTTTAAAAAAACTCCTAGAGCTTGGTATGAAAGATTGTCAAATTTTCTTACTGAAAAAGGTTTTTCAAAAGAGAAGGTTGACACTAGCTTGTTTATAAATTGTAAAGGTAAAGATTTATTAGTAGTTCAAATTTATGTTGATGATATAATTTTTGGTTCTACTAATGATGTTCTTTGCAAGAATTTGCTAAGCTAATGCAAAGTGAATTTGAGATTAGCATGATGGGGGAGCTTTCATTTTTCTTAGGGCTCCAAATCAAGCAAAGAAAAGATGGCATCTTCATCAATCAAGCAAAATACAACAAAGATATACTCAAGAAGTTTGGATTGGAAAATGTAAAACCCCAAGCCACTCCTATGAGCTCATCTAGAAGTTTTATAGATGAAACAACAACTTTTAGACTATGGTCTTGATGTGGGTACCATTCTTATCAAGTGTGACAATACTAGTGTTATTTGTCTCGCTAAAAAATCTCATCCAACACTCTAGAACTAAGCACATTGAAATTAGACATCATTTCATTAGAGATCATGTCTCAAAATAAGATACAGTTCTAGAATATGTAGATTCTTTGCACCAAGTAGCAGATATTTTTACAAAATATTTAAACAAAAAAATATTTTGGGCACTTAGGAGAGAATTAGGTCAAACAACCTACTTTGATTTTGTGTTTAAAATAACTTTTTCACTTTTATGAATAAAGAAAAATGCATGCAAAAATGATTTCTTTAATATGTTCTATGATATTAGTTATGGGGAGTTTATGATTTTTCATGAAAATTAATTGTGTTCAACTTATGCTTAAATATATGTTTGTTTTCTTCAACATACTTAATTTTCCCAATTAGAGTTGTTTATACTACCATTGTTTTTCAAAATTTTCATACTATGTCTTTTTCTTGAAATTTTTGAACCATTCTGTGCACTTAATATGGATATTGTTCATATAGTATCAATATTGTTCTTGCTTAGTATCGATATTGTTATTGCGTAGTATCGATATTGTTCATATAGTATCGATACTACTATAGCAGCCTCGACAGGGTATCGATACTATATATCGATACCAGTCAAATTTTGCCTTGAAGTATCGATACTGCCATTCGAGTACCAATACTACTCGATGGTTTTAGGCTATAAAACCCTAAAACATCACATTTTTCCCCAAACCCCCTAAACAAACACTCTTAGTCATTCTTACACTCTTAAACCCAAATCTCCATTGCTTCAACCCAATATTTTGCAAGTTGGAATTTTGTTGTTCTTCAACCTCAAAACCTGCTAGAATCATTAAACTCGTGCATTCAACATCAAAATTCCTTCTCAATCCAACTTTTAAGGTAATTTTTTTAAAACACTATTTTTTTCATTTTCGAATCTAGAACTAGTTTAAGATAGTTTTAGTTTAAATTAGTTAATGGGCTTCACTTATTTTGTAGTTTTACACTAGATTCTACAATTTTTTCTTCACAATCCTCATAATTTAAAAATTTTAATTTTTAAAAATTGATTATATATGTATATACTATTGTTTTTCAAAATTATTTTTCACAATTTTCTTTTGTTTTGTAGCCCAATATAATTTAGTTCTAGGTTACCTTGAATTGAGAACTCATATTGAGTTTTGTTATTAATTGTTTGCATACATATATTGTTTATTTTTGCATGAATAATTCTATTCCGATTTTCATAAAATGTCTCATAAACACCCTAGATCATCCTCTAGTCGTGCCAATCAACCTTCAAACCCACCTCCAAATCTTCCTCCCAATCCAACCGATGTGAATATCTTAAACTCGTGTTTTAATGAACCTAATTGTATAAACCTTTATTCCTGGTACCTAAATCATTTTGAGTCTTATCCTATTAGGGGAGATCATCTTCCCTCTCTTAAGGTAATGCAACAAATAAATTTCAGATATCTACCAATTCTCCAAGCTTGGAAATTCGACAACACCTTCAAAGTCAAACCCGTTGTCTACCACCAGCTTCTCTGTATTTTCTATTAATGCGGTTTGCATCCAAAATGAATCACAAACTCAGACTGAAAGTATTTGGTCCTCTATCTTCGGCGAATACATTACTATTGATTTAGATTTTATTGCCCATGCTTTCGGTTTAGAAAATATAGGAATTGATAATAAGCGAGATCTCGTGCCTTCACCATATCAAGTAGAAAAGAGTGCTAGTGTATAGACTACCACTAGTGATTTCTACATTTAATATTCTCTTGGTGGTTTTGACCATCCGGAGGAAAATACTCCATTTTTCGTAGTATAGATATTTGGTGGATACATTGTATCCAAAATAATAAGAGAATAAATCTTGCTCAAATCATTTTTGGAGAGCTAGTAGAAACTGTCAACAATGTTCCCTCTAAAAGAGTCGAGTCTTTGGTGTATGGTTGTCTACTTAGTAATATTTTCATCAAAGCCGGCCTTAGAGTCGACCTAGATGTTTCCATCCCTCTAAGTACCCAAATTGATTTTACCTCCCTTCGCAAATCCGGATGGACTAGGGACAATACAACTTGGACACGATAAACCAAACAGACACCCAGTGCAAGTTCTTCACCAGCAACTCCGGATCCGGCTTCGGTTCCTCATATAGACGATGTTTTACAGGATATCGATGATCCTGTAAATCGTGTTCCCAACGATGCTAGCAAAAGTAGTACGATGCCTCCATACTTTTGATTGCTTATGGAGACATTGAATCTAAGGTTCGCATCCATGGAGTCCCACTTTACTGCTATGGGAACTCAACTGTCCGAGCTACAACGGGATAGTCAAGCTCAATTCGCCACAATGGATAATAGATTCAACGTAGTGGATGATAGGATCGACACTTTTACTAGAGATATTACATCCTTCAGAGGACCTCGTTCGGATCCCGATCCACCATCGGATGTTTGAATATACTACTCTTTGCTAGTTGTTATTTGGTTGATTTCTGTGAACCTTGAATGCTATTTGATATTTTGATATTATGGATTTGTTTAAAACTTTGTGTTTTGGATGATTAAAGTCTTATTTATTAAACTTTGCATTTTGTATTTATCATATAGCATCGTAGTATGTTTATGACCATGCCCAAATACATATTTGATATTATTAATTATGACTAACCTCTTTTGGCTATTTTGATCTTTACAGCTTTTATCTTGTTTATTATAAATGAGTCTTTTTGATTTAACAAAAAGGGGGAGAAATATTAAAGTAAGGGGGATTATTTTTTTCAAAGTAAATTTTGAAAATAAATCTTAAAATTTAAAATGTTTTTTATATCAAAAAGGGGGAGATTGTTGAAAACATTTTGATATTTTGATATACCAAACAAATTTGTTAATTAATTTTAAGATTATATTCGATTAAATTATTCGAATATATACAATTATTACTTAAAGTTTAAAACGTCAATTTTTACTCCTTACTCTAATGAAAAATTGAGATCTATACTGGAAATATTTTTTGAAATAATTTTTACTAAAGGTTTTGAACTTTAATCGACTCAAAAACTTAATTTCAATATGGTAGTACCGATATTGCTAAGATAGTACTGATACTTGCTTACTAAACCTCAAAATTGTACCAATATCATGCATGGTATCGATACCATGTTGATATAGTAGTACCGATACTACAGTGTAGTACCGATACTACTCCTTTGGTTTTGACTCTGAAGTTTTCCAGAATCTCAAAATGGTACCGATACTGTTGTCTGGTATCGATACTACTCCATATAGTAGTATCGATACTCCTTGAGACTGTATCGATAACGTTGTCTTCCAATGGTCAATTTTTTTTTGTATTTAATGCAGGTAGTATCGATACTTATAGATATAGTACCGATACTAATAGCTTTAAGCAACATTTAATGCTGGAAAACTGCCCCCCAATGGCTCTATTCGCTCCAACAATAATTCAAACGGTTGGAATTGATTGAGGGAGTATATAAACAAGATCTCAAGCCATTTGTTAAGAGAAGAAACAAATGAGAAAGCCAAAAACTTCAAGTGTGAGCTAAATAAAGTTAACATTCTTCAATATTCTTTTTTCTTTCAAAGAACACTTCTTGTACTTATTTGTTTTCATTTCTCAAGTGTTCTTATTTGTTCTTGAATTGTGCAAACACATTCCTTGTGAGGTTTTTATAAGTTTGCAATTTGTAATTTTTCTCTTTGAGAGAGTGTCTCAAGAATTTGAGGTATAATTCTTGAGAGAGTTGTAAGGTTACACCTTATCCTCAAAGGTAGATACAAATTAGTGAATTTTGAAAATCCTTAGTGTGGATAGCTAAGGTAGTGGAAGTAGACTTTGGTTGATAAAGTCAAACCACTCTAAATTCTTGTGTTCATTTGTCTTAAATTTTTCCTCTTAAGTTTCCACAAAATTTTAGTTGCCAATTTACCCCCTATCTTGGTTATATCATTCTTCGATTGACTCAATAGTAACAACTTAGTGGTTTTGCTTGTTTATATTATCTTATGTTTTAATTTTACATTTCTTATGCTGCTGAACTTTATGATAATTTTAGAAATATTACTGTCTTTATGGATGGTTGATGATGTTTAGAAATGAATATTGTTGATGATTCATACTTCAGACTTGGTTTTTTATTATAATCAATCTTGCATACTGAGAATCATGCTACAATTTCTAGCTTAGTTAATTATTTAATTACTTGAGTCAATGAAGGTTAATTCTTGTTAATTAAGTGCAATTAAT
Source organism: Hibiscus syriacus (assembly GCF_006381635.1). Classification (NCBI taxonomy): domain Eukaryota; kingdom Viridiplantae; phylum Streptophyta; class Magnoliopsida; order Malvales; family Malvaceae; genus Hibiscus; species Hibiscus syriacus. The sequence goes on along the minus strand of NW_024062911.1, from coordinate 2,146,067 downwards.
CTTTTCTGGACATATAAAATTGGAATTTATTGCATTGGTATAATATAATCAACCAAATTCGATTCAGAGCCATTCGATCTTTGACTTTCTGCTCTCCTGAATGTTGTAGAAATTCCTGACACTTATTTCTCTTGATTGCAGTATTTACTATTCAATCTTTCCTTTAAGCTTTCAATCATATTTCCATTATTATTCTATACAAATCTTTTGTACACTCATTCTTTTTTGTGGGTTCGACATCCGAAGCTTAACAGCTTCCAGTTTATTACTTGATCATCACGTATACTTGCATAAATGATGTAGCAATTTGATAGCATCGTGAAGCACAATAGTTTAGTTTTGAATAGTTGAAATTACTTCTGACTCAAGCTCCAGTTTTGATCCAACCCGAATTTAAGAAAGACTATATAGTTTACAGTAATGCTTCACATATTGGGTTAGGTTATGTTTTGATGTAGGATGGGAGAGTAGTAGCTTATGCATCTCGGTAGCTGAAGTCGCTTGAGTGTACTATCCTACTCGTGATCTAGAGTTAGCTAAGGTGGTGTTTACACTGAAGATCTGGAGGCACTATCTTTATGGAGAGAAGTGTTATATCTATACCGATCATATAAGTCTGAAGTACTTGTTGACTAAGAATGATCTCAATCTAAGACAACCTTGTTGGCTATAGTTCTTGAAATACTATGATTTCGAGATTCAATATTTTCCTGAGTTAATCCTACTTTGATGGTTGATCAAATCAAAACATCATTTTGATGTGGCATTACTCCATTTGTGAAGTGAGCCAAGTAGAGTTCTGATTCTACGTACAACTTTGATGAATATGGTGTATTGTGTTTCTGAGGATGTTATTGTTTACCAAATGATCCTGAGTTGCGAAATGTTATTTTTCGGGAAGCTAATGATAGTCCCTATTCCATGAGTCCCAGTAATGTTAAGATATATCAAAACCTTTTAGAAAGGTACTATTGGTCTGGTTTAAAAAGAAATATCATTAATTATGTGGCTAAACGTTTAACCTGTCATCGAGTGAAATTTGAGCATCATATTTCTTCTAGTTTACTTCAACCCATTCAGATACCCTAATGGAAATGGGAGCGAGTAACTATGGACTTTTTTAGCAGATTACCTTTGATGCAGTCTAAAAAGGATTCAGTCTGGGTTATTGTTGATAGTCTCACTGAGTCTGCTCACTTCATTTCGGTTTAGACTAATTATACTTTGGACATATTGGCTCAGTTTTATATCTCAAAGATTGTTTGTCATCATAGGGTTTTTTTCCATTATTTTTTATCGAAATCCGAGGTTTACGTCATGATTCTAGAAGGATCTTCATAAGGCTCTGGGTACACAATTGAATTTTAGTATGGCTTATTACTCATAGCCTGATTTCAGTATGAGCGAGTTATTTAGATTCTAGAGGATACGCTGAGATGATGCATTATTGATTTCCGGGGCAGTTGGGAGGATTACTTGTCATTGGTTGAGTTTGCCTACAATAATAGTTATTAGACCAATATTCAGATGGCATCGTACGAGGCCTTGTAAGACCTGATCCAAGAAGAATGTTGTAAGACTGAAAATTGGTTTGACTTATCCAAGAAGAATGTTGTAGGACCTGATCTTATTCAGGAGATAGAAGGTTAGATTGATTCGAGACAGGCTCAAGGTTGCTTTTGATATACAAAAATCTTATGCTGATTTGAAAAGATGGGATATCAAGTTTAGTGTAGATGACCGAGTATTTTTGAAAGTATCTTCGTGGAAAAAGGTTTCCAAATTTGGATGTAAAGACAAGTTGAGTCCGAGGTTTATTGGACCTTATCAGATTCTGTGTCAGGTTGAACCAAATGCATATCAGCTTGAATTACCGTCTGAGTTGGAAACATTCACGATGTTTTCCAATTCTCTATGTTGAGACGCTATCGTTCTGATATGTCTCATATCATTTTTGTTGAATATGTTGAGCTGAGACCTAATCTTAGTTATGTGGAAGAGCCTATTTAGATAGGGTTGTAAAAAGCTTACACGATATGCAAAACTGACTAAAACTGACTTAAGTAAAAAATGTTTATGACCCGGGTGGTGGTGATCAGAAAGTGATTTGAGTTCAAACAGGGGGTAACCTGAACCCGATATGAAAACAACATGAACTCGAATTGAAGTGATAATATGATAATCGAACCCACCTGTATTCAACCGATATGAACCCGAACCTGAGATTAAACTAGTAAATAACTGGTATTATCCGACCTATTATCAACCTAACATGTTATAAACATGACCTAAAATTGACTCAACCTGTAAATGATCCGACTTGTAAGTTACAATTGATGAAGTTCTGAAATTATGAATTTATGATAGTATAGTGTTACAAAATGCATACTCATAATTTAATGTACATGATTAATTATAATTATTAAATTAATATGTATATTTTTTATATTTATAAATTTTTAGTCTATAAAAATAATCAAAAGTTTTATTAAATCAATAAATTGAGATTGATGAAGTTGATACAAAATATTTTTTTTCAAATTTATAACAAATTATTAATTAAAATTATTAAATTTTATTTTTTATATTAATTATGATTATTATATAAAATTTAATTATAACCATTAAATTAAATTTTATTAAACAAATTATTTATTGATTATTAATTTTATTCAATTGAAAATTAGATTTAATTTGTAGGTTAGAAATGCGGGAATTTGAGATTAAAAAAATTTTGTTCTATTTAAGAGTGCAATGGAGACGAAAATAGGAGGAGGAATGAGCAGCAACCAAAACTAATTTTTTGTGCAGGATTTCATTCTCCTTTTCCTTTTCCATTTTATATTTAATATAATAAAATAAATGGTTTTTGTAAACAATATAAATGTTCATTAAAGTTTGAGTAAAAAAATTTCTCTACTAAAGTTTCAAAAATAATGAATTGGTTACTAATATTATCAATTTATAACAAATTGATCACTAACTTTATTGATTTATAATAAATCAATCACTTGTCGTTAACAACCATTAACGTAAGTGACAAACTACTGATGTGACACGATAAACTGTTTTGTTTAGCACAATTTCATTATGTTGGACGAAAATTGGCCACATTTTTAACTTATTCTTTCCTTTTTTATATTTGTCTTTTCTCTCTCTTTCTCCTTCTTTTCCCGAAGTTGGAAACTAACGATCAAAGAATATAAGTACAACTTTAACAATTATATTGAATATGAATTTGTATTAGAAATGACACAATTTGTTTGTTATAATTTCATATTTATTCAATTTAGTCATAAATTATATTATTTTGAATATTACTAACTATAATTTTTAATATTTTAACAATAATTTTGAAGATAAATAACGATAAATTTAGTTCTTTTTAATGATTATAATTTTTATTATTTTGAATATTTTTAAAAAAATTAATTTGATTTTTTATGTAACATATGCGTGCGTGCGTGCGTGTGCGTGCGTGCGTGTGTGTGTGTTTTTTGTAATTTACTCCAAATCCTATAAATCACAACATAAACTTTATTTCAAACCCTATAAATTATATCATAATCTCCAAACTCTATAAACTTTTGTTAACCAAATTTTCAAATGAATGTAATTTAGTCTATTTTAATATTAATTTTAGCTTTACATTTTACAATTATTTCGATTTGGTCCCTGTATGTTCTTTAATTTATTTAAAGTTCACTTTTTAATTTCATGGTTTTCAATTTAATCCTTAAAAGTATATTTTTATCTGAAATTAACCTAGGATTATTTTTATTTTTTGTATTTTATTCCAAGCCCTAAAAATAACATCATAAATTTCATTTCAAACCCTATAAATTATATCATAATCTTTGAACCCTATAAACTTTTATTCACCAACTTTTAAAATTAATGCAATTTAGTCATTTTGATATTAATTTCATCTTTACATTTTATAATTGTTTCAATTTGATCCTTGCGTGTTGTTTGATTTATTTAAATTTCAGTTTGTAATTTCATGTTTGTTCAATTAGTCCTTAAAATTATATTTATATCAAAATTAACCCATAATTATTTTTATTTAAATTTTTGCAATTTACTCCAAATTCTATAAATTACAAATTACAATTCGACGTTCATAAAATATGAAAAATGATTAACGCAAAAATGACTTGGCCTGAATTAACCTAGTATTTAACTGCTTTAGACCTGAATCATTTTGACCTGAACTGACATCGATCTGAACTAAAATTAACCAGACCTGAACCCGAACTGAATATGATGTCAAATCAGCCTAAAAATGATCTGAACTGATTTGACCTAGACCCGACCTGATATGAGTCGAACCATTAAATTGACCTGACTCGACTTGTATCCAATTTGACCTGACTTGACAAGAACTAGCTAAAACCTGAACGATTACATAATTTTACAACCTTATATTCAGATTCTCGCTTATAAGGATCGAATTCTGAGAAGTCGATGTATATCGATGGTTAAGATACTGTAGGGTAACCGTAGTCTTTCATAGGCCACCTAGGAGACTTAAAAGTCCATGAAAGAGGAGTTTCCTCATGTTTTTCCGTTAGGTAAAATTTCGAGGTAAAAAATTTCTTAAGGGGGAAGAGTTGTAACATCTCAATTTTAGGCTAAATTGAATTATTTTAAAACTTTTGTACTTATGTAAGAGTTCTCAAGAGTGTGGGGACTTGTAGTGTAGTTCACCCAAAAGTTTAAGGTTAAAACCCATAACCCCATTTCAGTTTCTTTTCATGTTTTCCAATTTTGAAATGTCCTCACAGCCACACTCTCTCTCTCATGCATGCTCTCTCTTTACCATTCATTTTTTGTTGTTTCATCGATGCTCAAGCCTCCATTATTCTCACCTCAGGCACCACTGTATTCGTCTCATCAACTTCGTTCTCCCAGTGTTCTTAGATTGTCATTCGTAGTCATCTTTTATAATCGGTGAAGGTTCAAAAATTCAGGTTTCATTAAAATCTCATCTCTATCGATCTTTTCGAAAACCCAACATTCATAACTGACTCCCCGTACTTTAAAATATATTTTCTGGCCACCGAAGAAGGTTCCACATGCCGCCGTGCGCTAGTGGGCTTCATCCTAGCGGTTTAAATAGTGAACTGGCTGGATGAACCGATCTGATATTAAACTGAATCTATCTAACCCTAAACCAAACTATTTGGCCAAACCAATTGATCGTTTTATCGAACTGGTTGACCATTGACCATTGACTTTGACCATTGACTGTTGGTCATTGACCATTGACTTTGACAATTAACTTTTTCCAAAGACCTCCATCCCTATGTTTTTGGATGTCTTGAGTCCGTTTTGCAATCTGTTTTGCATAATTCTGACCCGAAAGTAATCTTTTGTGCCATCAATCGGTTTAAGTCATAATTATGTTAAGTAAATTCTGAGATTTTGGACTTACTTTTTGGTGTTATGTTCTGAAGGTGATCTAGTATCTCCGTATCGCTCTTCGATAGATCTCGACCACCATCACTTATCTCAATTTGGTTTTTCACATTTGTCTCAAGATTCGTGTAAGTGTTGTTAAGTGATTTAATGGTCCATTTCTGTTTAGATAGATGGTCTTATACTCATAGCGTGATGTGTTATTTTTAGGTCACCATTCTACAGGACCTGAGTACTATCGATCGTGAGGAGCGTAAGGCTTAGCTAGTCGTGTTTAGATGCTACAGGTGTGTCCCCTTTACCCGTATGACACCTTTAATAAATTTTATGTTGTTGTATTGAATGATATTATTTGTAAGCATGATTATATTCTGATTATGATGACATGAGATATGTCTGATTTCTGATTGTGGTTGTAGCATATTTGATGTGTATACTGAAGCATACATGATTCTGTATGTGATTATATCCCATCCTAATTCTGCATAGGATTAAATCTTCATCATGTTTTTCTATTTGGGATCCTCTTTGGAGGGCTATACCCCCTATTCTGATTTTCAATTTTGCTTGGGATCCTCTACGGAAGGCGATATCCCCACTTTGATTCTGACTGGGATAGCCCTCCCTATCCTGATATTCTAGATTCTTATTTGGGTACCTTTTTGGAGGATAATGTCCCCAATTCTGTTTTATCCATGGTGGAAGGTAAAATTGCATGAATTTTCTGTTTTGACAATATACTGATAATGATACATTGGTTTATTGTTGGTTGAGTTATATTTTGCATTTGTGACATAACTGAATTGTTTACGATTTGTTTATAATATTTGTTGCACTTTAAGGATACACTGAGCTCATTATTTTTTTTGTTGGTTTTATATACATTTATATAGGATTTCGAGATTCTATGTTTTTACATGTTTTCAACTTCAAACTCGTATATTTGCTTATATTATGAACTATTACTTTTGTATTCATATTTATATTGAATTTATGAAGATGCATGTTTTAATCTAGAATCTTTGTGGTTTTTGTGAATCTAAAATATTGATGTGGTTTTCAAGATCTGGTCATAACGTCCGGGCTGAGTCTAAGGGTTACATCAAACATCTTTCTTTGCTTTAAAATACTCTATATCCTCTCAAAGTTTTCTATTTTTTTTTTATTTTTCGGTGCTAAGAGAATAACAATACCATCGATTGTTCACTCTGATTTTCGGTTGTATGAAATCGCAGAGAGACCATGCTAATCTCGGGGACGATCGTGTATAGTAGCTGTAGACACATTTTTATGACCGAATAAACAAATATATTTATATATTATATATATCATATATATATATTGTATAAATAATATTATTTTATTAACACATTTTATAATTTTGTATCAGGCCCAAATTACATTACAAGTGGCCCGGCACAAAAGTGGACCAGCACCCAGACCCAATAGTGACCCATATCAGTTTAGGGTTTATAGAAACCCTCATCTAGCACCATTTCCAGAACCCTAACGCCATTTCCTGTGAGGACTCTTCCTCACCCGTGACTCCGGTCTTCACGGCCACACACTCCAACAGCCCGAGTTCTCCGGCGCAAGGATCTCGGCATCAACACCAACAACCCACGAAGAAAACAAAGCAACCAAGTTAGAATAGGAATCAAATGCTTAGCAAATCCTAGGCTATAAATAGAAGTGTAATCAACACAAAGCGGACACGATTTCATACGATATTAGGCACGAAATAGACTACCAAATACACAACCAATATTCGAAAAACGCAAAAACAGTGAATCCAAGCCTCTTGTAACCATTTCGAAGTGAAATAAAGAAGGTATTTTTTTACCTTGTTGAAGTTTCATCTTGCATGCATGGTTTCTCTCACTCTTGGTCGATTTGAAACGCCGATGAACATGGGGTAAAACGGTTTTTTTTTAAACCTACAATTTTAGATCTACCCCGAGGCGTATTCTTTTTGAAAATTTCTTTTTGATTTTTGAAATCTAAGGTTAAAGAGCTTTCGAAAAAAAAAAAGATTTTTGTCGTCGATAAACGCGGCGGTGAGGCGGCGCTGGGCGTCATATGGCCGATTTCTGGAAATGGCCAGCCCCTGTTCTTCATTTGGAAGAACAAACGAGAGTATTTTGAAAAAGGGGGTTGATTTCGGCTAAATGAAACAAATGAAAATAATAAGCCTTGATTTGGGCTTTATATAATACCCGTAAACCGACCCATGACCCGATCCAGAACCAAAACGACCCGCGCGTTTTTAAATAAAAATAGGGTAATCCTGTTTTTAGTTTTTAGTCCCCCGTCACTTTAATCCTTGTGTTTTGACCCAAAATCGATTTTGAAACCCCAATTCTCTTTTAATTTGGCCACTCGATTTGCCTTTCTTTTCAATTTAACCTCTGTTAACTTCAATTTGTCTATTATATTTTGATTGTTTTTTAATTACTTGTTTTTTTAATTACATGTTTTTCTTATTATTATTTTTTATATATAAATATATATTGCGTTTTATTAAATTTATTATATATTTTATTATTAGTATTATTATATATATATATAATTATATTTCCTATATGTATATATATTTTTTTTATCTTTACTTTTGGTTTTCTATTTATATATATATATATATATTATTTTACTGTTATATGCATATATATTTCACTTTTTTATATTTTATTTATTTATTTATCTATTTTATTTTTATTTTTATTTTTATTCTATATTTTTGTCTTTTATCTTCCTTTTATTTGTTTTATTTATTTATTTATTTGCATTATCATCTTATTTTTATTTAATTGTTTGCTATGTATATATTAGTATCATTATTTTTCTTCATTTTACTTATTTTATTTATTCTATTCATTTTTATATTTACTTTATTTTTATCTTATTTATTTTTTATTACTTGCCTTATTTCATTCGTTTTACTTTCTTTATTATTTATGTATTTCTTCTAACACATATTTTGACTTTTAAAGATGCAATTCAGATCGATATTTTACCTTTTAAGTTAAACTTACAATTTTCTTACTTAATGACAACTGGAAATTACGTAGTACCGAAAGGGCAGTTCAAGGGTGCTAACCATTCCTTGACTGTAACTGACTCCCGAATCCAACATATCACTGGTAAGATGCAGATCAGGTAAGAAATAAGGTATCCGATCAGCCCATTTTTAATAAAATAAATGATCGATGGCAACTCCGAATCCACTTTCCTAAGTCGAAGCCAAATTCCAGGCCCAACCCGAAAGACGGTTTCGACAGCTTAGCGAATCCGCTGGGGACACAGGTAAGTGAGTCAGGCTAAGGTAATTTCCAGTTGTCTTTTTAATGAAAAGGGTAAGTTTAAATTTTAAGGTAACATTTCGATCCTTATTGTTTACTTTTGATTATATTTTCGAGTAAGTAGTTGTACTAATCGTTTTCTAATGATTTCAGCCTTCAAAGCTTTTTTCACTTAAGGCTCTAAACCTGAGCTCCAAACCCGTTTTAAGTGGGGGTGAAAGTGACGCCTTCGTGTGAATTTATTCACCGTATGGGCCTAGCAAGTAACCTTCAGGATTCATATACCTTATGCCTTCATGTGAATTTATTCTCCATATGAGCATAAGGGAATTTGTCCTCTTGAGGTTAACTTAGTCCACACAAGCCTGTGATGGGTTTAGGACTAAGGGTCTGGCAAGCCCAAGGGGGCACCGACAAGGAGAACTCGGATACCGTTTTTTAGAACCTAAACTGGGAGACTATGGAGAAATAGAGCCTACCCCGAAACCACATTCCAAACCTAAGATATTTTTACCATAACCATGTTTTTATTTTTTTCCTTTCGTCATTATTTATTTATTTATTTATTTTTATTTTACTAACTTTTTTTCCTTTGTGTTTTTTTTAGCATTTGCATCATATCAAGAGGCTATTGATCCCTAAAAGGTGTTTGTTACACACAAAATAATATAAACTAATGGACAAAGGTATTGTAATACAAGAGATTAAAAACCCGAGGTACGCTATGGTCTGAGAAGACTCAAAAGAAAAGGGAGACAGTCTTCAAGGAAGCTATGTGTCAGAGCTGGTTAACTACGCCTCTATCAGCCTAAAACAGAACAATGTGCAAGAGCTTCGAGACATCTGGGACAGTTGGAAGAATGATCGGAAACAGAAGTTCAGCCAACGATGCGATGACATTGCACTTTTTCTTTATGTTAAGATTGATGAGCCCTTAATAAGAGCCTTGATTCAATTCTGGAACCCGGATATAGTTGCTTCACTTTTAACAGGGAGGACATGGTGCTCATTATCTAGGAGTACACTACACTATTGTACTATGAAAACATCAAACTAGAGCGAGCCTACATTAAACACATTAAAAGTCAGCTTTCAAGAATGCATTGGCTAAAGTTGCAGGAGTAGACGAGAAATGGGTAATTGACAGGACTCAGTATAGAGGTAACAGGGAAGGAATTGAATGGATCCACATAAAGCAACTAATGAAGAACCACCCTGATGAGTGGAAGACTATAGACCTGTTTGCACTGGGTTTGTATGGTTTGATTATCTTTCCGAAGGCTTTGGGGTGCATTGACGCAGCCGTGGTGGAGTTGTTTGAACAACTTCCGAAATGAGTCAACCCAGCACTGGCCATCTTAGCTGATACCTTTCGATCCCTCAACAATTATCGAAGAACTGGTGGAGGAAGGTTCATTGGGTGTGTTCAGCTCATTCAAGTCTGGATTCACAGCCACTTTTGGAAGACTAATGGGGTTGCCTACCTCGATTCAACACTACATATTCACCTTTGGGAGAATTCATCACTAGGAAATGGCATGGAGGCGCTTCAAAGGAAAAGTGGATGAAAGTCTTTACACATCTTCAGGATCGGGATATTACTTGGAGAGCCCCCTAGTTGTTTATCAGTGACCTTCTTTTTCGGTGTGGGATTCTGATACTATACTCTACTTGGACTATGTGGTGGAGTTGGATATTCTCCGCTTTTGGTTCTTAGACAATATGGGGCACGTCAGTTTGTCCCAGCTACATACGGATTATTTGTATCAAGGTTTGTGCACCATGGTGATAACTATAAGAAGATGATCAAAGAGTAGCTGACTCATGAAAGAAAGTATTTTGAATGGATATTGTGGCTGCTAGAGATATGCTTACTCCGGATTATGCGGAGTGGCGAAGATTGAGAAAAAATGACAATATCCTGGTTCTAGACTATGAAGACACCCGAGCCATGGAGGAACATCTCAGGCATGTCCCTTCCAAACTTGAGATAGTCAAGGCAGAGTTTGAATCTATGAATAATGAGCTAAATCAGAGGGTAAAGGAACTTGAAGCTGAAAGCTATCAGTGGAAGCTAGATGCCAACTCTCAGAAAGATAGAGCATACAAACTGGAGAAAAAAACATAAGAAAATCTATTTTGAGCTTGAAGACTTGAGAAAGGGGTATCAAGATAAAGTCAATGATAACTCCAAGTTAAAAGTAACCTCTGAATACTGGAAAAAAGAAGCTCACAGTCTGAAAAGGAAGTTCTAGGGACCTGATGAAAGAGCTTGGAAGGAACAGCTGAATATTGCTCAAAGGTGCTTAGCAGACAGTCAACATCAGAACCAACGCTTAAGAATCCAGGTGGTTAATCTAGAGAAACAACCTGAAAATGATGGAAAGACAATATCTGAGTTAGAAGATATTGTAGATGGGTTCAAGAGGCAAGCGATCAAGCTTCAGATAGTGCCCTTCGATGGAGGTTTACAGTGGCGTTTTCGTTGGTAGCAAGTACAGCAAAGGGTGAAGGCCAGAGATGTAGTCATCTGAGATTTCCTAGATCAAGTGCAGAAGGCAACCCGTCATCTTCATGGCCTGGCAAGGGAAGCTGGAGTGGTTTGACAAGGCATTCAACCAGTGATAGATGAAGGCAGAAGACTTGTCAACCTAGTAGAAGCTGTTTGGGGTCTAGAGGATTTAGTCCGAATGTACCTTTGATTGTTTTTATGTCTCTTAAAAGATAAAACATTTTTTTGGAATAAAGATTATTTATAATAATGGACACTTTTCTAGATCAATACCTCCAAATTGCATACATCATGTATTGCATTCATTGCATTTTATATTTCATGTTTACTTTTATATTTTCCATGTTTTTACATTCGTATTAACTAACAAAACATGTCTCAAACACCAAGCTTACCTCCACAAGCTCAAGACACGCATCACCCGCATAATACTCGAGCAAAGAAGAGACAAATGGAAGTCAGAATTGATAAGATCGAAGAGAACATGGCAAAACTGCAGAAAGATGGAGGACAAAATGGCCCAGAACAGTAAGAGTACTTTGGATTCTATAACGAAAAGCCAGGAGTCCTTAGTCAACTAAATCGTGGCTAAGCTGTCTACTTTACAACAACAGTCAAGTGCGCCCGGAGTAGGTGCGTCTGAGGGGGTAACCATACCACCGACCCCATAAGTGGTTATCTCATATGGGATCTTACCCGGACTGCAAGGTGACTCATCTGCCACCATGGGGAAAGATATATCGGTGGCAAATATACAAACTTCTGCAGCCAACCCTGACAATCATCCGGACGACTGCTCTATCCTGGATTTTGACGAGGAAGATAAGGCAAAGAAGATGGAAGAGAAAATTAGGATGTTAGAAGATCAGATGAAGATGGTCCAAGGGGATCATGATTATTATGGAGTGGATACAATGGAGTTGAGCTTGGTTCCAGATTTGGTGCTTCCACCTAAGTTTAAAATTCCTGAGTTTGAGAAGTTCGATGGGAACAGCTGCTCCTCAACCCACATCACTATGTTCTGTCGAAAGATGATGGGATATGGGGGAAATGACCAACTCTTGATCCACTGCTTTCAGAAAGGATGTCCGGTTCAGCTATCCGGTGGTACAACCAGCTTAGTCGAACTCATATCAAGACGTGGAAAGACTTAGCCAAGTCTTTGTTAGAACAGTACAAGCATATCAATGATATGAGACAAAACGAGTTATGCTGCAGAGCCTGGAAAAGAAGCATAACGAGAGTTTCCAACAGTACAGCAGGATAGAGGAATTATCTGTGCAAGTTCATCCACCCTTGGATGAAAAGGAAACTAGAAAGTTATTTGTACAAACCTTAAAGACACCTTACTTCGGGCACCTGGTGACGATCACATCGGGAAGTTTCTCAGATTTAGTTATGGTTGGTGAGATGGTCGAGCTAGCTATAAAATAAGGAAAAATCGAGGGAGGGGACTCCAGTAAGAAGCCTCCCATGAAGAACAAATAGCGAGAGATAAAAAATGTCAACACCTACAACGCTAACAAAGGTGTTACGATTTCAAGTTTAAAAACAACTGCAGTTATACCATCCGGTACTTCTAACCAAGTTCAAAGAGAACAAAAAGGAAAGGGAAAGGGAGTAGTTCGATCCATTCCCATGACATACAAAGAGTTATATCAGTAACTTTTCGACACTCACGCGGTGTCACCCTATTATGTGGATCCGATAAAGCCCCCTACCTAAGATGGTTTGACGAGAACGCTCACTGCGAATATCATGGCGGTGTGCAGGGGCATTCAATCAAAAATTGTCTCGTATTCAAGAGGCTTGTAAAACGAATGCGGAACAATAATTGGATCACTTTCAACTCCGGAACACCAAATGTCACCCATAATCCCTTGCCAAATCATTCGAGACTGGAATCAAAGCAGTCGCCAATGATAATGGCAAGAGAATCAAAACCAGTGTTTCAAAGTTAAGGCTCCTTTGGCTTAGGTATGGAGTCGAATGGTAAAGGCGGGGCTTCTTGCACCCCACTCACGTGCAGCGAGGATTGAAGATGGTAACCATTTCTGTTTTCAAAATGAAGAAGGGCATGGAGTCCAAAGTGCACTGAATTCAAGTCATTAGTCCAGCTCATGATGGATAGGAAAGAGCTGGAATTTTACGAAGAAGTTCAAGATTCCCTGGAAGTATACGTTTGCGCTACCGGATAATCATCGATAAAAGACTTAGTAGGGGTAGTCCTTTGATAATTACCCTAAGGCAATGATGACAGCAACAACACCAGGCAATGTGGTAATCACAGCACCTCGGCCTTTTCAATACAAGGACAATCGGCAAGTGTCATGGAAGTACGAATGCCAGGTGAGTGCTTCCAAATGATGTGATAAAAAGTGGGGCAAAGACCACTTGATCCATTCAAAGAAGATGTGCTAGCTGTCAATGAGCCTATAAAAGAGGAAGAAGCTAAGGAGTTCCTCAAGATCTTGAAGCACAACGAGTACAATATTGTAGAACAGCTCCACAGCTTACCTACGCGTACTTCAAAGCTAACACTATTATTGGACTCGGAGACACACCGAGAAGTATGTTGACAGTCCTAAATCAAACGTTCATGCCGTAAAACATACCAGTCAACAAGATGGATTGACTAGTGAATAATATTCAAGCTGATAATCTCATCTCATTTTCATATGATGAGATTCCATCCGGAGGAAGAGGCCAAACAAAGGCGTTACACGTTACTACCCACTTAAGGGGCACGTTTTACTAAGTGTCTTAATCGATAATAACTTAGCCCTGAATATGATACCTTTGCTTATAATGAAAAGGCTGCCAATAGATACCTCACTCATGAGAACCTGCCAAAATGTGGTCTGAGCATTTGATGGGACTAAAGAGAGGTTATTGGCAAGATCGAGGTGTCGTTGACTATCGGACCTGCTACATATGATGTCGAGTTCCTAGTGATGGATATCATGCCTTCTTACAACTGTCTTTTGGGGAGGCCATGGATTCATCAAGCAGGTGCAATACCGTTCACGCTGCACCAAAAAGTTAAATTTGTTATTGACGGGGCCTTAGTAATTATCAATGCTGAGGCATATATCGTGGTAAGTGTGACCACGAGGCTCCATACATTGAAGTAGACGAGGAAGTGGTAGAATGTTCATTCTGCTCTTTAGAGTTTGTGAATGCCATATTCGTGGAAGAAGGAAAGAAGATTTCTAGACCCTGACTCTCCAAGTGCACAAAGATAGAGATCAAGCAAACCCTGGGCCGATATGCGAAGACCGGAAAGGGGTTGGAAAGCAGTTGCAGGGAAGGATTAGTCCAATCCTTCCCATTTCAAAATTAGACCAGTTTGGGCTTGGTTTTCAGCCTAGTTACCATGAAAAGAGGAAGAAAGTCCAGAAGAACCGATAAAGAAGACTAGCCAGGTTAACTGTAGGTGAACTTCAATGGAAGCCCATGACATCCCGCCTCTTTACCAATCATTCAAGTCAGGTGGTTATGTGTTTGAAACCACCACATCCAATTTAGAAACGGATCTGGAAGATCTGAGCATCAACGTCATGACCACAGAAGATGTTGACAATGAAGATAGATCTGGGATATGCCCTCTACCACCTGGGTCCATGCCTATCAGTTGGTCGATGGAAGAGCTACCTGTGGTTTACAAGAGTCTATCAGAGTAGTATTCGAACTATCCCTATTTTCCTATACCCGGGGTAATAGGTGATCTTTTGTAAGGGTGAATAAATATTTTGTTTAAGTTCAATAAAAGATGCATTTTTTCCTTTTCCATGGCAAACAAGTTTTTTTATTTCATTTCTTTTTGAATTTATGGTATATCTTCTTCATTTCAGTACTTCATTTTCATTTTTAGTTCGAATTTAATTCTTGACTCATGTGGGATATTTTCCTCTCACACATACATGTTTCTCTCTTTATTCAGGTCCCTAGATGACGATAATGTAGGCACTGATGATTATGATCCAGAGGTGGATTTTGAATCGGCCATTTGTGTTGGGGAATTTGATGAATGCGATAATGAAGAAGAGTGCAACTTGCCTATCGAATTGTTGAGAATGGTAGAAAGAGAAGAAAAACAAATACTACCACATGAGGAGGCAATCGAAATCTTGAGTCTGGGTACTGAAGATGACAGAAAGAGGTTAAAATCGGCATAACTCTTTCAGCTGAAGCAAGAAAAAACTTGATAGACTTGCTTCAAGACTACCGAGATGTGTTCACCTGGTCGTACCAAGACATGACGGGGTTAGACACAAATATAGTAGTCCATAAACTGCCAATCAAGCCAGAATGCAAACCCGTGTAGCAAAAGCTAAGGAGAATGCGACCAGAAATGCTCCTTAAGATCAAAGAAGAGGTCAAGAAGAAATTTGATGCTGGTTTTCTTCAAGTGGCAAAGTATCCGGAATGGGTGGCCAACATAGTGCCAATTCCAAAGAAAGACGGGAAGGTTTACATGTGCGTCGATTACGGGACCTTAACAAGGTGAGCCCTAAAGACAACTTTCCTCTGCCTTACATTGACATGTTGGTAAACAATACAGCCGGGAACGCTTTCTTTTCATTCATGGATGGATTTTCGGGATATAACCAAATCAAGATGCATCCTGAAGACATTGAGAAAACCACGATCGTCACGATGTGGGAAACTTTCTACTATAAGAAGATGCCCTTCGGACTGAAAAATACTGGGGTAACATATCAGAGAGCTATGGTGACCCTGTTCCATAATATATTGCACAAAGTAATTGAGGTTTATGTCAACGGCATGATTGTCAAGGTACCGAGAATGAACATGTCGAGAACTTGAGAAGCTCTTCCAGAGATTGAGAAAGTTCTAGCTACGATTGAACCCTAGCAAGTGTACCTTCGGGGTAACATCTGAAAAGTTATTAGGCTTCGTGGTTAGCAGAAAAGGCATCGAGGTCGACCCGATAAAGTCAAGGCTATCCAAAATCTGCCTCTCCATGAACACAGAAGGAGGTTCGAGGTTTTCTAGGTAGATTGAATTACATAGCATGGTTCATACCTCAGTTAACCAACAAGTATGATCCAATCTTCCATCTTTTTCGAAAGAATAACTCTGGAGCCTGAGACGAAAACTGCCAGATTGTATTCGAGAAAGTAAATGAGTGTTTGTCTCACACTCTTGTCCTGATGTCCCCTATCCCGAGAAACCTCTTTTCTTGTATCTCTCCATATTCGAGAACTCAATGGGGGTGTGTCATGGGTCAACATGATGAATCTGGAAGAAAGGAAAGAGCCATCTACTATCTGTGCAAGAAGTTCATTGATTACGAGGTCAGATATCCTTCTATCGAGAAAGTTTGTTGTGCTCTAGTCTGGACTACAAAAAGATTCCGACAATATATGTTGTATCATACCACTTGGCTTATCTCCAAGTTAGATCCTTTAAAGTACAAGATGGGTGTACCTGCTCTATCTGGAAGGTTAGCCCGATGGCAGATGCTCTTGTCTAAATTTGACATCGAGTACGTGAGCCAAAAAAATCAAAGGAAGTGCCATATCGGAGTTCTTGGTAAGTAGAACCGATGAGAATTATGAGTCATTGGACTTTGATTTCTTAGACGAAGTCTTGATGGCTATGTCCTTAGAAGAAGCAAGTACTTCAACAGACAGTTCCTGGAGAATGCATTTCGATGGTGCATCAAATGCATTAGGACATGGCATCGGGGTAATCCTGATCTCTCGAAAGGGAATCACTACCCGTTTACCAGCATACTGAATTTCAATTGCACCAATAACATGGTAGAGTACGAAGCCTGTGTCTTGGGAATCCAAGTTGCGCTGGGGCAAAACATAAAGACCTTGCGGATATAAGGAGATTCAATATTAGTAATCTATCAGCTCCGCAGAGAATGGGAAACCAAGGATACAAAGCTGATGGAATACCAGAAGCTAATATTAGATCTGCTCGAAGAATTCGATGAAGTCACCTTCCACTACCTAGAGAAGAAAATCAAATGGCTGGCGCTTTAGCCACTTGGCAGCCGGATTCAAGGCTGGCGAGGAGTCTGAAATGATGTCAACTGACATGCAGTAGTATGAGTACCCAGTTCATTGTTACCAAATTGAAGAAGTGAAAGACACTAAGCCTTAGTACTACGACATTCTGCAGTACATCAAGCATCAAAGTTATCAGAGGAAGCCACCGAAACCGATAAAAGAACCATTAGAAGGATGGCAGCTGGATACGTCCTTGACGGGGAGGTCTTGTACAAGAGAAGCCATAATCAAGTCCTCTTAAGGTGCGTCGGTGCTAAAGAGGCAAATGGAAGAAGTACATGACGGAGTTTGTGGGACACATGCAAATGGACATATGATGTCGAGGTGGATCATGAGATGCGGATATTTTTAGTCCACACTGGAAAGTGACTGCATCAACTATGCCAGAAGATGTCATAAGTGTCAAATTTACGAGATAAAATCAATGTTCCGCCTCATCCACTTCATATAATGATGTCACCATGGCCTTTCTCTGTGTGGGGCATGTATGTTATCATGCAAATCCATCTGAAGGCTTCGAATGGTCACCGGTTCATTCTCGTGGTAATTGACTATTTCACCAAATGGCAAAGGCTGCTATGCCAGTGTCACTAAATACACTATTTGCAAGTTTCTGAAGAAAGAAATCATATGTCGGTATGGTCTACCTGAAAGGATCATCACCGATAACGCTACAAATTTGAATAACAAAATGATGAATGTTGCCTGTGAACAATTCAATATAAAGCATCACAACTTACTGCTTACAGACCAAATATGAACAGAGCAGTAGAAGCAGCAAACAAAATCATTAAGAAGATAGTGGAGAAAACAACTGAAACTCACAAAGACTGGCATGAGAAGTTGCCTTTCGCTTTGTTCACTTACCGAACCTCGGTACGAACCTCGACTGGGGCAACTCCATTTTCACTAGCTTATGGAATGGAAGCAATGTTTCCCATTGAATTAGAGATTCTATCACTACGGATCTTGACAAAAGTCAAACTGGATGATTCAGAATGGGTGCAATCCAGATATGATCAGCTTAATCTGATAGATGAAAAGAGACTGAAAGCATTCACCATGGTCAAATCTATCGAAAACGAATGATTCGAGAACATGACAAGAAGGTGCACCTGAGAATATTCCCGAAGGAGATCTGGTGCTAAAGAGAATTTGGCCAATCCAGAAAGATTTCCGGGAAAATGGACGTCAAATTGGGAATGACCTTATGTCATGAAAAAGGCCTTTTCCGGAGGAGCTCTTGTCCTGGCTGAAATGGACAGACCTGAACTGTCACATCCCATCAATTCGGATGCAGTCAAGAAATACTTCGCTTATGATGAAAACCCGAAAGGGCGTCCTAAGTCGAAGAAAGAAAAAAAACAAAAAAAAGAATAAAACGTTTAGGGTGAAAACTCGAAAGGGCGCCCTAAATTGAAAAAAAAGGAAAAAAGAGAAAAGAAAAATAAAATGTGGGTTCAAGATGAAAACCCGCAAAGGGCGTCTTGCAACCAATGATGGGTCCAAGTTGAAAACCCAAAAGGGCGATTTGGATAATTCAAGAAATCCATACAGTGGAAACATCCCGGTATCTGAATCTTTTACAAACTCAACGAGTCAGAGAAAGGTTGCACTCTCCAGAACGTTGTCGCATTTTCGAAGATCTCTTGGCAAAGGTTGCGTTCAAGACCACCTAACGGCTTTTTAGCTTAGAAGTGTCCACATTATCAAGATCTAAGACATTCATTTCATACTTTACCATGTATTCATTCTCCAAAATGTTTGTCATGTACTATTTGTTCTTTTTCTCTTATAAATAAAGATAATCTTTTTCTATAAATCAATTCCTTTTGAGCATCTTGGATTGAACTTAAACTTAATGATTTATTTACTTATGCAAAAGATAATTGCATATTATTGTACAAAGATTCATTGAAAAATACAGGTACCTGGAAGCCGATCAAGGCTCAGACACATACTTAAGATGGTCTAGAAAGCATTTCCCAAATCAAGAAAAAAGAACATCATATTTACACATTTGAAGAATTCGAGATCAGGAATCAGAACTTCCAGATTCCAAAACCAAGAGTCCACACGACAAGCAACCGGAGATCGAGATTTCTCTCCAGAGCCCAGAATAACATATGATGCATATGCATTTTAGGCATACCTAAGACCATTGCATCCATAACATCGCATATATGTATATCTTTGCAGGTTTTATCTAGAGTCAATTCCAACTTCGCAGCGAAGGATATTGGACTCAAAATAACATGATTTGCTCGAGAGCATATTTCAACTTCACGACGAATGATATCTGACTCGAAGCCAAACTTTACAACGAATGGGTCATCCACGGTTTCAACTTCACTGCGAAGGGAATCGTGTCCACCCACAACATACAATACTTGGATTTCAACTTCACGATGAAGGATATTCAAGTTAAGGCTCAACTTCACGACGAATGGGCCATCCGCGATTTCAATTCCACGACGGAGGATATCGTATACACGCATCCACAATTTCAACTCCACGATGGAGGATATCATGTCATTTGAGGCTCAACTTCACGATGAAGGGGCTTCCCAATTTCAGAGCCAATTTCAACTTCACAGCGAAGGATATTGGACTCAAGACAACACAAGCTCAACTTCACAACGAAGGGGCGACTGGTTGTCAACAAACAACTTCTCAGTTTCATTCAGAGTCAATTTCAACTTCACATCGAAGGATGTTAGACTCAGGCAGCACAAGCTCAACTTCACAGCGAAGGGGCGGCTGGTTGTCAACAAACAATTTCCCAATTTTCAGAGCCAATTTCAACTTCACATCGAAGGATATTGGTCTCGAAACAACACAACTTACATTGGATTTCAACTTCATGATGAAGGATCTCCAATTCAAGGCTCAACTTCACGACGAAGGGGCCATATATGATTAAAACTTCACAAACAAATTGACCCAACTTCACGACGAAGGAGTCATCTGTGACACCATAATACCAAAGTCTTCAGGATAAGTTTTTCACCTTCACGACGAAGTATCCTGAGCCAGAAGACGATTCAGGAGCTACTGGTCAAAGCTTCAAGTTCGATTTCAACTTCACGA
This sequence comes from Hibiscus syriacus, assembly GCF_006381635.1. Lineage (NCBI taxonomy): Eukaryota > Viridiplantae > Streptophyta > Magnoliopsida > Malvales > Malvaceae > Hibiscus > Hibiscus syriacus. Next base: position 2,125,698 of record NW_024062911.1, on the reverse strand, counting down.
CGAGGGATTTCGTACTCAGAATCTCCCAGTTTTGACTCAACCTCACGATGAGGGAGTCATTTCATGATTTACAAACCAATTTCAACATCGAATTTTCAACTCTACAACGGAGGATATTCGATAGAAGTGAACCCTATATGGATAGTGTTAAAATTGGATACATTCAGGTTAAACGAAAATGTCTTTTAATCTTTGCCCTATCCCCGTTACATGACTATGGGCAAAGAGGGGTATCTGTAGACACACTTTTTATGACCGAAATAAACAAATATATATATATATATAGTATAAATATTATTATTATTTTATTAACACGTTTTATACTTTTGTATCAGGCTCAAATTACATTACAAGTGTCCCAGCACAAAAGTGGACCAGCACCCAAACCCAATAGTAACCCAATTAGTTTAGGGTTTTCAAAAACCCTCATCCAACACCATTTCCAGGAACCCCCAACGCCATTTCTTGTGAGGACTCTTCCTCGCCCGTGACTCCGATCTTCACGGCCACGCACTCCAACAGCCCGAGTTCTCCGGCGCAGGATCTCAGCATCAACACCAACAACCCACGAAGACAACAAAGCAACCAAGTTAGAATAGGAATCAAATGCTTAGCAAATCCTAGGCTATAAATAGCAGTGTAATCAACACAAAGCGGACACGATTTCATACGAAATTAGGCACGAAATAGACTACCAAATACACAAGCAATATTCGAAAAACGCAAAAACAGTGAATCCAAGCCTCTTGTAACCATTTCGAAGTGAAATAAAGAAGGTATTTTTTTACCTTGTTGAAGTTTCCATCTTGCATGCATGGTTTCTCTCACTCTTGGTCGATTTGAAACGCCGATGAACATGGGGTAAGACGGTTTTTTTTCGAAACCTACAATTTTAGATCTACCCTGAGGCGTATTCTTTTTGAAAATTGCTTTTGATTTTTGAAATCTAGGGTGAAAAGCTTTCGAAAAACAAAAAAAAATAGATTTTTGCCGCCGATGAACGGCGATGGCGAGGCGGCGCAGTGCGGCGTATGGCCAATTTCTGGAAATGGCCCAGCCCTTGTTCTTCATTTGGAAGAACAAACGAGAGTATTTTGAAAAGGGGGTTGATTTCGGCTAAATGAAACAAATGAAAATAATAAGCCTTGATTTGGGCTTTATACAAGACCCGTAAGCCAACCCACTACCGATCCGGAACCAAAACGACCCGTGCGTTTTTAAATAAAAATGGGGTAATCCTGTTTTTAGTCCCCCGTCGCTTTAATCCTTGTGTTTTAACCCAAAATCGATTTTGAAACCCCAATTCTCTTTTAATTTGGACACTCGATTTGCCTTTCTTGTCAATTTAACCTCTGTTAACTTCAATTTGTCTATTAAATTTTGATAATTTTTAATTAATTATTTTTTTTAATAACTTGCTTTTCTTATTATATATATATATATATATATATAGTGTTTTATTAATTTTATTATATATTTTATTATTAGTATTATTATATATATAATTTTATTTCCTATTTTATTTCCTATATGTATATTTTTTATTTTTATCTTTACTTTTGGTTTTCTATATATATATATATATATATATTATTTTACTGTTATATGCATATATATTTTACTTTTTTATATTTTATTTATTTATCTATTTTATTTTTATTTTCTATTTTTATCTTTTATCTTCCTTTTATTTATTTTATTTTATTTATTTATTTATTTGCATTATCATCTTATTTTTATTTAATTGTTTGCTATGTATATATTACTATCATTATTTTTCTTCATTTTACTTATTTTATTTATTCTATTCATTTTTATATATACTTTATTTTTATCTTCTTTATTTTTTATTACTTGCCTTATTTTATTCGTTTTATTTTCTTTATTATTTATTTATTTCTTCTAACACATATTTTGACTTTTAAAGAGTGCATTTTCAATTAATCAGAGGTAAATAATTCAGATCGATATTTTACCTTTCAAGTTAAACTTATAATTTTCTTACTTAATGACAAATGAAAATTACGTAGTAGCGAAATGGCAGTTCAAGGGTGTTAACCCTTCCTTGAATGTAACCGACTCCCGAATCCGACATATAACTGGCAAGATGCAGATCAGATAAGAAATAAGGTATCCGATCAGTCCATTTTTAATAAAATAAATGATCGGTGGCGACTCCGAATCCACTTTCCTAAGTCGAAGCTCAATTCCAGACCTAGCCCGAAATTGGCTACGACAGCAACAATTACACATCGAAACGAATTTGTTTCTAAGGTAGTAGTTAATACCAAAATATAGTTATTCAATTTATTGTTTATTTATTTTAAAATTTTCCAGTTAGGTTAACTGTTTTATTTTACAGTTTCTATTTCACTAATATGGAGTACAGTTTCCTTCGACGAATCACACAGACAATAGCGACCATCGGAAACCCTCACCAAAAATAACCGGCGTCCCGTCGGAAGCGCCTCGTGCAAAGCTCGTCAATCAAATAACCGAACACTGACAGTGTAGGTAAGTGCGATAAAAGTAGCCATAATTTGGAAGTAGGTAACAAACCAGATTGCCGTCGTAATAACCATATATACCCCTAACAAACCGAATATGATCCTGAAGGGTGACCACTTTTACTCCTCAAACCATCAAAGTAAATGTTTTGGGTAAATTATATTAGCGGCCACTTTTATTTTATTTAAAATTTGGCTACTCAACTTTCAACTTTTACGTTTTGGTTTCTACGGATCTGCTTCATAAATTAAAGAAAATTAAGTGTCTTTTTTCCCCTACTTAAATCTTTTTATATATCGAAGTTTGTAGACAAGGAGTTAAGAGAAAATGCGTAGCCGAGGATCGAGTAACCGGATATCTAATTCTGGTGCTGGCTCTACTTTTCGTTCTAGAATTTCAGCTTTGATTCTCGCCATGTTCGCTACCATGGCTACGGTTTACGTTGCCGGCCGGTTGCTTTTCGTTCCTTTTTCGGTTTTTTCGTTGTGGGTTTATTGAGAAATTCTATTTTGAGGCATTTCTTTTTGTGGTATTTAAATGCAGGATGTGGCAGGAGGCAGAGAGCAGAGTATATTTAATTAAAGAACTTGGTAGGAGAACTGGTCAGGTGATTTTTTCTTTTTTCTTTTTCTCGATCTCTTTTTTTATTTTTATTTTAAAATTTCCCATTAATATAAACTTTTGGAGTTTGTAGATGATCTTCATTTTCATTCATTGCTCCTTCATTTGTCTATCAAACTTGCTACTTTTCTTTAAATTTATTGTTGGTCATTGTTTTTTTTTTTATAATGATCATGTCAAAAATTTGAAGATGTTTTTGGTACAAATCAGTTGGACTCCCATGGCGTTGGATTTTTAATCTTTTCCAGGGTCATTCTTCAGTATCTGTTTCTGAGACTTTAAAAATTGTCGCCTGCGAGTAAGTCTTTTCACTTTTACATTTATGCACATTATATGGCTATGATGGATTTAAATTGCGGTCAGTTATTGGAATAACGGCCATCATATAGCGGTAGCGGTGGCATCCGAAACCTCTATTGCACGATTGCGATACCCACAATGACCACAATAGTGTCTATTACGTCCGCAATCGCGAATGCAACCGAAAATGTAACCACAGCCGCAATTGAAGTCCGTGGCTATAATTACTCTCTGTATCGAGTCTAATTTGATAAAGCATGATATTCAGGGAACAACTGAAAAAATTATCATCTATTGAGAAGGATCTAGATGCTGCTAAGCAAGAAGGTTTTGTTTCAAAGGAGCATTCGGGAAATGATGGTACTCATTCCAAGAAAAGGCTTTTAGCTGTTATTGGCATCGTCACAACATTTGGATGGAAGAAAAACTGAGATGCACTACGGAAAGCTTGGATGTAATCTGGTAATTAATCATTCTCTTGACTAGTTTTATCACTTATAGTGTGTTATTTTAAAGCAATGAACCATGCCGATACAGTAGGCTCCAAGTGCTTTTTATTTACCGTCTTCTTGTACTAATGGCAATGGCTATAGCATACATCTATTTATCTATCCATCATTCTATTGGGGTTAAGTGGCATTAGAATACATGCTTTATGAGTGACACATGGAGGATTGTTGTCTGCAACAGCTAATATGAAGTTGCACACAAACTTATTAACTGTTTTCATGTCCACTGTAAGTTAGAAGCTAAGGTTGCTTTAGCTTTTAACTAAAAGGCCAAATGATCAAAGAAAACTATTTTGTTGTAATTTAAGATGGCTGCTTAATATTAATTGCTCCAAATGTGTCCCAAAGTCAGAAACTTGGGCGGATGAGAATAGATGCAATATGAACATGTCTTCACTCTAAATGAGCTTGAAAGAATGGTTTCCTTCTCTAGTATGGTTGATGGATATGTGGATTCCAATTTATTTCCCTCCATTACGTTATTCATAGATTTTCTAAATTTCTTGCTGCCTAATTATCATATCCTCTGATAGTATTTAAACTGAAAATATAATATCTGCAGGTGCGGCTTTGAAAAAATTGGAAGAAGAGAAGGGAATTGTTGTGCGATTCATAATAGGAAAAAGGTTTGTATTTGGTTCCTCTTATCAAGTATCACATTTCTGTTTATTGAATTGTATATTACTGGCAGTGCAAATCGTGGAGATAGTTTAGACAGGGAGATCAGAGATGAAAACAGCCAGACTAATGACTTCATTATTTTGGTATGCTGACCTGCTATATCAATCTATTTCTTGCATACCTCAGAGGTTTCGACTTTAAATACATGGATTTTAAGATTATATTGGATTTTTCTGAATGGAATTGTATCTCCTAGAAGTTATTGTAAACTAGCTTAAAAATTATAGTAACTTTATGATATCTTTTATTCTAATTGTGACTTGATTCATGTGTTCTGGATGTTATTCCTGTTGAATCATCATGTTAGCGGCAAATATCATTTTCCTGTGTCACAACAGGATGGAGTGGAGGCACCTGAAGAACGTTCTAAGAAGATAAAGTTTTTCTTTGCTCATGCTGTAGAGAGCTGGGATTCAGAGTTCTATGTTAAGGTCAACGATGATGTTTACGTTAATATTGGTATGTAACCGTTGTTAGTTCTTCAGGTAATGTTTAAGGTACTAATCACATAATTTCTTTATACGGAAGTTTAATTTCTCCCTCATCTTCTAGAACTTTCCCCTTTAATATATCACAATATCAATTGTAGAATGCCTTAATTCCAAAAAGTTGTTCTGAGTAGTATCAGTTTCAATAATATCTGAAGTTTCTAGTCATTAGTATGAACCATTGTTGCAGAAAACATGACAGACAGTGACGATCAGCTAAAAGTGTTGAGGTGTAAGGGTTGTCTTGGTTAACTGAAAATGCGTATCGCTATAGAACTAAATAATTCTTCTCAGCCTTTACAGATACAATAATTTTTATAGTTGGTCCTCTGATTGTATACAGATGCTCTAGGAGCAAAACTTTCTGCTCATTTGGATAAGCCTCGTGTTTATATGGGGTGTATGAAATCAGGAGAAGTTTTCTCTGAACCGTGAGTATAATTGTTTCATCTGATGATTACTTATATACATTGATTGAGATCGGCTCCTTCCCAACTTTCTTTTCTGAAGATTTATGATCCCTTCTTTTAATGTTCTTTTACAAATTTATAGGACCCACAAATGGTATGAACCAGATTGGTGGAAATTTGGTGATTCTAAATCGTGAGTAGCAAAGAATCCCCTTTGTTTCTCCTCTCCTATACTTACAGAAGTTCAGTAATGACTCAGAAGGCTTGTGTTAAATAGCAAGTATGTTAAATCTATGGTTTTTTCAACCATAAATACAATGTAAACAGGCCAAATACTCAGAATTTAGTCCTTGAAACTTATCATATGGTATTATCATGCGCCAAGTATTCTGGTTCTTTTACAGCTGTGTGTCCCTCCTATCCCAAATCGGTGTACATTTTTGGTAAGATGGGCATCTCCCCATCGCCAACGCCTTTCTCTCTCAGTTTCTTCGAAACTAGGCAGTTTCTTCGAAACTAGGCAGTTTCTTCGAAACTAGGCAGCTTCTTCTCTGACTCCTCCGGTTCGAAATATCTAATTCTTTTCTCTTGACTCTGACCTTCAACGTTTCCATCAACTTCCTCGGTCATTGAATCAAAATCCAAAGCCCATTTAGCAATTGAATCCGACCCGTTTCTTTCAACGCCCAACTCATCAAAGCAATAACTCAATTCATTTTCCTCTTCAAAAGAACCCTTGTACAAGGATCCCGATTTCGACTCCTCAACTACATGGGGCTCCAATGTACCAAAATCCAGGGCTTCAAATGGGGATGTATTTTCCGAAATCGTTTTCACCTTCTCCAATCATTTAAATTTTCTTTCTTGACTAAGAGAAGATGTCTCGTCGGAAGGCAAAATAAGCTCTAGATCCTCGTTGTTGTCCATGTCGGCGAAAATATAATTATTCTTTCGCGGCCAGGAGATAGGAGAAGATGTCGTGTTGGGGGTTTTCAAGGAAGAATTAGGGAAGAAGGGGGAAGATAGGGAAGAAGGGTTCAAAAGAATTAGGGATCGGCCAGGAGATATGAGGGACATATAATTATTCTTTCGCGGCATTTACATGAAAAAATGCCACTAATGTACGTGATTTTGCGGCGTTTTTATAACAAATGCCGCTAATGTACAAGTCTATAGCAGCGTTTTCCCAAAAGTGCCAGTAATGCATGAGTTTATAGCGGCGTTTTTAATAAAACAATAGTATAGTACGAGATTTTAGCGGCGTTTACATGAAAAAATGCCACTAATGTACTTGATTTTACGGCATTTTTATAACAAACGCCACTATTGTACAAGTCTATAGCGGCGTTTCTCTAAAAGCGCCAGTAATGATGAGTTTATAGCGGCGTTTTAATAAAATGCCAGTATAGTGTGAGATTTTAGTGGCGTTTTTACACAAACGCCACTATATATCTGGCTATTGCGGCTTTTTTTACATAAATGCCACTAAAGTACGAGTTTTTAGTGACGTTTTTCGAAAAACGCCACTATATATTTGGATATCGCGACGTTTGTCCAAAAACGCCGCTATATGTAAAATATTACTGGCGTTTTCTATAAAAATGCCTCTACAACCGCCGCTAAAAACAAATTTTGCTATAGTGAAAAAAGAATTTAAATCCATGAACTGCAAAATCTAGCTGTTACTTACAGGAAAGCTAAACTGTATGAACTAGATTTGGAGGTTGATAATAAGATGAACACGCCAATTTTTAAGGTGAATTCTTATACACACATCAGGTGGTCAGACGACACTTAGTTTACCAGCTCCAACTACACAAAGAAGTCTTCATGTTGTAATTATGAATAAACAAAACCTAATTAATTATAGGAGAGCAAATAACTTGCTTCAAGTTTGGGGAAAAGTTTGGACCTGCTCATCAATGCAAATTGAAGCAGCTTAACATGATGGAAGAGGAGGAGGTCAGTGCACCAATAGTAAAAGAGAAGCTACACATAGCTGAATTGACAAATGAGGTGTTTTGTTAGGATGGAGAACTAGAAGATTTCTATTAATGCATAATTAGTAATGCAAGTCACGATACTCTCAGAATCAGTGGGAAGACCACTGAACATTTTAATGGACTGTGGGAGTACTCATAGTTTTGTGACACTAGGTGTAATGCTAGTAGTTTTTGGGTTAATCCGAGTGAGTTTTAGATGAATCCAATAGTCCATTATGAAGATTTGAGCCAAATGTTAGATTAATTAGATGTAATTTGGGTTTGATTGACCTTAAAAACAGTATTTTTGAATATTGTAACCCCCTAGACCCTGTCTGTAAGATAGACCCAAACCTAACGGTCACATATCCCATTCAGAGGTTTTTTTTATATAACTTATAGAACGTTAAATATAATATAGAACATAATATTAATAATACAGATATGTCCAAAACGGTAATAAAATACATGTCACCAAACATAACCGAAAAACATATAAAAATATATGTTCGTACAAAATAAAGTAGTTGATTTCTCCTGATGCCAAATCTGCTAGCTTACGGTCTGTTGTTATCTAAAAAAGGTTAAAATTTACAGAATGAGCTAAAAAGCCCAGTGTGTCCCATACAGTGTATAACATATACATAACAAAATAATTCAGATAAGATAAAACAATTTATCAAATATATTTTAATAACATGCACACTACCCCCATCCAATCACCAAATTGTGTAGGTTCACCTGAACCGTACACCGCCTATACACCAGTAAGGCTTAACCCATGCACAAAGTAGAGGAGCCTAGGAAAACTGTAAGGTTTATCCTTGCACACAGCAAAGGGACCTGGGAAACTGTAAGGCTTACCCTTGCATACAGCAAAGGGACCTGGTAAACTGTAAGGCTTACCTTCGCACACAGCAAAGGGGTCTGGGAAACTGTAAGGCTTACCCTTGCACACAGCAAAGGGACCTGGTAAACTGTAAGGCTTACCTCCGCACACAGCAAAGGGACCTGATAATACTTCCTTCAATCGTACCCCAAATGACAAAATAAACATGTATGCATTGGAGTAAAAACAGTAATTAATCCATTAAATATGGAAATGTTCCATATTTAGAAATCATGTACCAAAAATACTATAACTATAAACCATATAAAAATTATACGGTAAATCAGACATTTAATAAACATTATTCAAAATATCGGATATTTCCTCATAAAGTATATTATATTCTCATAATATAAATCAGTTCGGATATATAGTTTATAACTGTAAGATAACACTGGTAGGGAAACACACCTGTAACAGTCTGAGAAATCAGATAGGGAAGCTTATTACTGGTTTTGTCGATCACGCTCTGCTGCAGTGCTAGATCCTACGAATTGAAAAAATCCTTATTGGAATTCTAATAAAAAAATAATCTTAATCTTTACTTAAATAATATACGGAAACCTACGAGTAGTTCTTGTAATACGCGGTTCGGACTGATATGAAGAACGGACAACACCGGACCTGACTGATCCTTGCTCAGGTGAAACACGAGTACCTTCATAAAATATCTTACTTAATCAATTTCTTAACCATATCTCAAATAAATAATCAAAATACTAAAATACTGAGCCTTTTTGGGTTCACAAGCTTGATTCGGGAATTTCGGGTCAGAATTTGGCAAAACAAACTTCGGAATCAAATTCAGGACGTCGAAAAACATAAAGTATGACCTTTCGAAATTTCGAATTCTTGGTCAAAATTAAAGTCAACAAGTTTGACTGACGATTTGGAGACTTTTAGGTTTGAATTTAGCAAAACGGACCCCAAAAACGGATTCGGGACGGCAAAAACTATCAGGATAGGTATTTTCGAAAAAGATTAACGGTCGTTTAATAGTCGGTCAAAGCCAGTCAAAGGAGGTCAACAAACTGTCAAACATTTTACACAAATAGCACCCTTTTTAAAATAATTGCCAAAATAGCCAAAATAGCACTTTTGAATTAATTCCCAAAATAGCATCAATTTCGAATTAATTCTCAAAAATTACCAAAATAGCACCCAATTTCAAATTAATTCCCAAAATAGCACCAAAATCGAATAAATTCCCAGAATAGCACCGGTCAACGGGTCGGGTCGTGTCAATGGTTCGGGTCAACGGGTCGGGTCGTGACCGGTCAAAACCGGTTCAAAACCGGTTAAACCGGTTTTCAGATTCCACTCGCCCTGCGGCAGCGCGTGCGACGTCCTCCGGGGCTCTAAAAATCACGGAAAAATTTCTAAAAATTATTTTGAGCGATTTCGAGATACTTACAAAGATCGGTTCAAATTTTTGAACGGCGGAGAGCTCAATTTAGACTCGGCCGAATCTTTGACTAATCCACCTCCCCACGTGTCGCCGTCGACGGAGACCGAGGATGACACCGGTGGACTCGGAATGACACAATGAACACGATGGTGCGGGAGGTGTCGTAAACGGAGCAACGATCGGTGATGAATTTAGGATTTTCTAGGCGATTGAGCTAAAAAAAACGTCGATGCTTTGACTTGAAATTCACGGTGTTTGGCAGCGTTTCGCTTCAATTAAATTGAAGGGATTGTTCCTGACTCGATAACGAACACGATGGTGCTTTCAAAACGGCGATCGGAATTAAAACGGCGTCGGGATCGTCGTAGGAAGTTGAGGTAGGAGAAGGGAAATTTGGGCGTGGTTTTCTGTTTTCAAAACAGAAAACCACGTATTCATATATATAAACCAAAACATACTTAACATATAAGGGTAAATTCAGGGCTTGATCTCTGAATTTTCTTTTAACTCTAAAACAAACTACAAGTTTAAAGAACTTTCAATTTAGTCCCCAAAGTTTACCAATTTTCATAATTAACCTCAAATTTCAATTAAACATTATTTTGAAATTTTCGGGTTGTTACAATTCTCCCCCTCTACAAGAAATTTCGTCCTCGAAATTTACCTTATGAAAACAGATGAGAAAATTGAACCTCCATTTACTCCAATGTCTCCCAAGTAGCTTCTGAGGGGCTACGATTACTCCACTGCATTTTGACCATTGAAATACGCCTATTCCGAAGAACTCGTTCATCTCTTTCTAAAACCTGAACAGGCTCCTCCTCATATGACAAATCAGGTCTCAGCTCTACCTCATCAACCTGAATGATGTGATCTGGATCTGGACGGTATCGCCTTAACATAGACACATGAAAAACATCATGAATACGACTGAGCTGTGGAGGTAACTCAAACTGATAAGCAACAGGTCCAACTTTCTTCAGTCTGACAGTATCTTCAGTCTCTCGAACCAAGTCTGGACCCAAAGTTTTTCTATCATGCAACTCTGTCCAACATATAGGAGTATGACATCTACGTCCATATAGAGCCTCATACGGTGCCATGCGAATACTCGCCTGATAACTATTATTGTAAGCAAACTCAGCTAACGGCAAGAAATCTTCCCAACTACCACGGAAATCAATCACACAACCTCGTAACATATCCTCCAACACCTGAATTACTCGCTCAGACTGTCCATCAGTTTGAGGATGAAAAGTTGTACTGAAATTCAAACGAGTGCCCAGAGCCTCGTGCAAAGCTTTCCAGAACCTAGAAGTGAATCTCGAATCTCGATCAGATATGATAACAACGGAACACCATGAAGTCTAACGATCTCAGAAATGTACAACTTAGCCAGTTTATCCAGAGAATAATTAACCCGAATAGGGATAAAGTGCACTGACTTGGTGAGTCGATCAACAATCACCCAGATAGAATCCTTTTTAGAAGGAGTTAGAGGAAGACCAGTAACGAAGTCCATCGTAATGCGCTCCTATTTCCACTCAGGAATCTTAATTGACTGTAACAATCCAAACGGATGCTGGTGCTCTGCCTTAACCTGCTGACAAGTCAAACACCTCGCCACAAAATCTGAAATATTTTTCTTCATACCAGTCCAAAAGTAGCGCTCTTTGAGATTATTGTACATTTTGTCCCCACCAGGATGCATAGCATAAGAACTACTATGAGCCTCTTGAAGAATAACCCGTCTCAACTCATCATCTTTAGGGACGCAGTAACGACCGTGAAAACACAAAATACCATCCTGATCCACATTATACTCCGAACTCGATCCTTGCTTAACTTGTTCAATAATGGGAAGCAACGAGCTATCAAGGAGTTGTTTAGCCTTAATCTCCTCGGCCAAAGTAGGTTTAACCTGTAACTCTGCTAACAAACTATTATCATCAAATAAACTCAAGTTGGCAAATAAGGCTCTGAGATCTGATTTCGCCTTACGACTCAAGGCGTCTGCCACTACATTAGCCTTCCCTGGATGATATTCTATCTCAAAATCATAGTCCTTTAAAAGCTGCAACCAGCGACGTTGTCTCAAATTCAATTCTTTCTGAGTAAGCAGATACTTCAGACTCTTATGATCAGTGTAGATATAACACTTTTCTCCGTAGAGGTAGTGTCTCCAAATCTTTAAAGCAAAAACCACAGCAGCTAATTCCAGATCGTGAGTAGGATAGTTACGCTCATGCGGCCTTAACTGACGTGACACATAAGCAATAACTTTCCTATCTTGCATCAAAACACATCCTAATCCAGAATAAGAAGCATCACTGTAGACAGAAAAATCCTTCCCAGATTCAGGCTGAATCAACACTGGGGCTTGAGTTAGAACAGTCTTCAATTTCTCAAAGCTAGCTTGTTGGTCCTCAGACCAGACAAATGGAACATCTTTCCTCGATAGTTTTGTTAGAGGAGTTGCAATAAGGGAGAACCCCTCAATGAAACGACGGTAATAACCAGCTAAGCCCAAGAAACTACGGATCTCAGAGACGTTTCTGGGTTGCTTCCAGTTCAGAATAGCCTCCACTTTGCTCGGATCCACCTGAATGCCATCAGCAGAGACGATATGTCCAAGAAAAGTCACTTCACTGAGCCAGAACTCACACTTGCTCAACTTAGCGTATAGTTTATTCTCCCTTAGAGTATGAAGAACAATCCTTAAATGCTCCTCATGTTCTGCTTCACTTTTAGAATACACTAGTATGTCATCAATGAATACAACTACAAACTGGTCCAAATAAGGTCGAAACACCCTATGCATCAGATCCATAAAAGCAGCAGGGGCATTAGTTAACCCGAATGACATCACTAAAAACTCATAGTGCCCATATCGAGTACGGAAAGCAGTTTTCGGAATACCCGAATCTTTCACTTTGAGTTGATAATAACCAGATCTCAAGTCTATCTTTGAAAAGATAGAAGCCCCTCGAAATTGGTCAAATAGATCATCGATCCTGGGCAGAGGATATTTATTTTTAACAGTGAGCTTGTTCAGTTTTCTATAATCAATACAAAGTCTCAATGTCCATCTTTCTTCTTGACAAAGAGAACTGGAGCTCCCCACTGTGATACACTAGGTCGAATAAATCCCCTGTCCAACAACTCCTGAAGTTGAACTTTTAGTTCCTTAAGCTCCTTTGGGGCCATACGATAAGGAGCCATTGAAACCGGGGTGGAACCAGAATAGACTTCAATCACAAACTCGAGTTCTCTATCTTGAGGTAATCCAGGCAACTCTTCGGGAAAAACATCAGGCAATTCCTTGACAATTCGGATGCCTTCAATATCGGATTGCGATCTCCTAGTGTCCAAAATATAAGCAAGAAACGCCTCGGAACCCTTCCTGATAATCTTCTCCGCTACCAAGGCAGACACAACATTCGTCAGAAATCCACGTCGTTCCCCGATCATTACAATCTTTCGATTATCTGGGGTCTTCAGAACAACTCTCTTAGTCTCAAAATCAATATTTACTCGATGTTTGTCCAACCAATCTACGCCGAGAATCAAATCGAACTCTTCAAAGGGTAACTCCATCATGTCGGCCGGAAAAATCTCCCCATTGATCTCTATAGGGCACTCTAAAAATACGATCCAACACGATGGATTTGCCTAAGGGACTTTGAACTATCACTGAACGCTCAGTATTCTCAACAAGAATATTTAGACCCTTAGAAACGGAATGTGATATATAGGAATTTGTAGAGCCACTATCAAACAATGCAAAGTATGGAACATAATGAATAGTAACAGTACCTGCAGTCACATTAGGCCCATCACGATCTTGTCGAAGTCTAGCAGTGTAAACCAATGCAGGTTGTCTGGCCTCAGATCTGACTAGACCCCTACTCTGAGATGCTCGGCCTCTACTAGCTAATCCAGGTGCTCTCTCTTGAGTACTACCACCCGCAGGAGTCTGAACAGTTATCTGAGTATGAGCGGGAGTACGAGCTGGCGTCTGAACTGAACGATCTCGTTCTGACAGTCCTTCATGAAATGGTCACCGGAACCACATCTAAAACATGTCCCCAATTTCAGCCTGCACTGACCATAATGACATCTTCCACAGTACACACATGTCGGTATAGGTTGCAGCCTAGAAGATCCACCATGTCTAGAAGAACGTACGGCTGAAGAACAGGATGCCACAGGCCTGACACTTGCACCACCTCTCTGAAAGAATTCACCCCTGCCTCTCTTGTTGGGATGTGCAGAAGAATCTATAGAACCATAAGACCTCCTAAATCGGGTTTGAGCTCGATCACTATCTCTCTTGTGCTCCATACTCAGTCGCTCTATTTCCTCAGCACTTTTGGCTATCTCAACCAAAGCATCAAAATTCCTCTCTCGGTGGGTAGCAACTCGACTCCTGATCTCATACCTGAGTCAATTCTCAAACCTCAAGCATCGATCTGTCTCTGTGTCAACAAGCCCAGGAGCATAACGGCTCAATCGGATGAACTCCACCTCGTAATTCATAACAGACATATTACCTTGCTCCAGATTCTGAAACTCCTGGCGTCGCTCCTGCAGATATCTCTCTTCGATGTAGCGACTCCGGAAGCGCGTCTTGAAAAGATCCCATGTTAATTGGTTCCTCGGAATACTACCAGAAATGGATTGCCACCATCTGAAGCTTTCTTTCTTCAACATAGTTAGGGCCCCTTTTAACTTTTGCTCAGGTATGAGGTTCATCTCATCCATAATCCTCTCTGTGTCCTCCAGCCAATACTCAGCGTCTGTCGGAGGTCCACCAGTAATACCCTCGAATGGAACTACACCAGCAGCAACTAGAGAATTTGAAATCTCCACTACAGTCATGTTACTAGGGGCTCTAGCAGCTCTCTGGAACATGCGGAAGATAGCTCTATTAATGGCGTCTTCATTCATCTCAGAATCCTCATCTTCAGTGACGGGAGGGTCTCTCATAGGAGTAAACTGATCATCATGAGAAATAGTTGGATCTACTTGCGGAACAGGAGGATCACGTGGTGACATCGGATCTTCTATCGTAACAGAAGGTCGAGTGACTCGCCCTCTACCACGTCCACGTCCTGTCCTACGACCTCTAGCAGCATTCATCGTTGGATCTATAAGGCTCTACAGAAAGAATTTGAAACATGTGTCAGATTAGCATCAGGGATCTCGAGAAAACTTTAAATCATAACATAAGGTGACATTTTTTTCCTTAAAAATCCAAAATTTAGGACCCATATACAGTCCGAGTGTTTAAAATCGAAAGCTCTGATACCACCAAATGTAACCCCCTAGACCCGGTCTGTAAGATAGACCCAAACCTAAGCGGGTCACATATCCCATTCAGAGGTTTTTTTTATAACTTATAGAACGTTAAATATAATATAGAACATAATATTAATAATACAGATATGTCCAAAACGGTAATAAAATACATGTCACCAAACATAACCGAAAAACATATAGAAATATATGTTCGTACAAAATAAAGTAGTTGATTTCTCCTGATGCCAAATCTGCTAGCTTACGGTCTGCTGTTATCTGAAAAAGGTTAAAATTTACAGAATGAGCTAAAAAGCCCAGTGTGTCCCATACAGTGTATAACATATACATAACAAAATAATTCAGATAAGATAAAACAATTTATCAAATATATTTTAATAACATGCACACTACCCCCCATCCAATCACCAAATTGTGTAGGTTCACCTGAACCGTACACCGCCTATACACCAGTAAGGCTTAACCCATGCACAAAGCAGAGGAGCCTAGGAAAACTGTAAGGTTTATCCTTGCACACAGCAAAGGGACCTGGGAAACTGTAAGGCTTACCCTTGCACACAGCAAAGGGACCTGGTAAACTGTAAGGCTTACCTTCGCACACAGCAAAGGGACCTGGTAAATTGTAAGGCTTACCTTCGCACACAGCAAAGGGACCTGGTAAACTGTAAGGCTTACCTTCGCACACAGCAAAGGGACCTGGGAAACTGTAAGGCTTACCCTTGCACACAGCAAAGGAACCTGGTAAACTGTAAGGCTTACCTTCGCACACAGCAAAGGGACCTGATAATACTTCCTTCAATCGTACCCCAAATGACAAAATAAACATGTATGCATTGGAGTAAAAACAATAATTAATCCATTAAATATGGAAATGTTCTATATTTAGAAATCATGTACCAAAAATACTATAACTATAAACCATATAAAATTATACGGTAAATCAGACATTTAATAAACATTATTCAAAATACCGGTATTTCCTCATAAAGTATATTATATTCTCATAATATAAATCAGTTCGGATATATAGTTTATAACTGTAAGATAACACTGGTAGGGAAACACACCTGTAACAGTCTGAGAAATCAGATAGGGAACCTTATTACTGGTTTTGTCGATCACGCTCTGCTGCAGCGCTAGATCCTACGAATTGGAAAATTCCTTATTGGAATTCTAATAAAAAAATAATCTTAATCTTTACTTAAATAATATACGGAAACCTACGGGTAGTTCTTGTAATACGCGGTTCGGACTGATATGAAGAACGGACAACACCGGACCTGACTGATCCTTGTTCAGGTGAAACACGAGTACCTTCATAAAATATCTTACTTAATCAATTTCTTAACCATATCTCAAATAAATAATCAAAATACTAAAATACTGAGCCTTTTTGGTTCACAAGCTTGATTCGGGAATTTCGGGTCAGAATTTGGCAAAACAAACTTCGGAATCAAATTCAGGACGTCGAAAAACATAAAGTATGACCTTCCGAAATTTCGAATTCTTGGTCAAAATTAAAGTCAACAGGTTTGACTGATGATTTGGAGACTTTCAGGTTTGAATTTAGCAAAACAGACCCCAAAAATGGATTCGGGACGTCAAAAATTATAAGGATATGTATTTTCGAAAAAGATTAAAGGTAGTCAACAAACTGTCAAATATTTTACACAAATAGCACCCTTTTTAAAATAATTTCCAAAATAGCACCCTTTTTGAATTAATTTCCAAAATAACACCAATTTCAAATTAATTCCCCGAATAGCACTTTTTTCAAAAAAAAATTACCAAAATAGCACCCATTTCGAATTAATTCCTAAAATATCACTAAAATCGAATAAATTCCCAGAATAGCACTGGTCAACGGGTCGGGTCGTAACCGGTCAAAACCGGTTAAACCGGTTTCCAGATTCCACTCGCCCTGCGGCGGCGCGTGTGGCGCGTTCGACGTTCTCCGGGGCTCTAAAAATCACGAAAAAGTTTCTAAAAATTATTTTGAGCGATTTTGAGATTCTTTCAAAGATCGGTTCAAATTTTTGAACGCGGAGAGCTCGATTTAGACTCGGCCGAATCTTTGACTGATCCACCTCCCCACGTGCCGCCGTTGACGGAGACCGAGGATGACACCGGTGGACTCGGAACGGCTCAATGAACACGATGGTGCGGGAGGTGTCGTAAACGGAGCAACGATCGGCGATGAATTTAGGATTTTCTAGGCGATTGAGCTAAAAAAAACGTCGATGCTTTGACTTGAAATTCACGGTGTTTGGCAGCGTTTCGCTTCAATTAAATTGAAGGGATTGTTCCTGACTTGATAACGAACACGATGGTGCTTTCAAAACGGCGATCGGAATTCGGACGACGTCGGGATCATTGTCGGAAGTTGAGGTAGGGGAAGGGAAATTTGTGCGTGGTTTTCTGTTTTTTTCTGTTTTGATAATATAAACCAAAACATACCTAACATTTAAGGGTAAATTCAGGGCTTGGTCCCTGAATTTTCTTTTAACTCTAAAACAAGCTACAAGTTTAAAGAACTTCCAATTTAGTCCCAAATTTTACCAATTTTCATAATTAACCTCAAATTTCAATTAAACATTATTTTGAAATTTTCGGATTGTTACAAATATAAAGCAAAATATGAGGGATTAAAAGTGTAAATAGACTATTGTTGAAAAAGAGGCTGATAAGTTGGGATTATGTTGGTGCCTTGGACGTGGAGACTGAGAAGCTTTTGTTTTCTATTATCCAAATGAGATAAAACATCAATCAAATATCCCTCACAAATATTGATGAATCTATCATGTATCGGATTATGTACCTAAGTTATTAGATGTGTAATTACACCAATATTTTATGAATCTATCATGTATCAGATATTTATAAATCTCTATCTTGTATGATTATGTAATATCTTAAACCCGACTTGTAGTATGTGGTGGGTTTAAAATGTTAATATAAGTCTTGAAAATTCGATCATGCAACAAATCATTTTGAAATTGTGAAGTTAATAAATATTATGGGCCATATGGGAGAGCAGGAACAAAAATATCTTCGATCCTGAGATGATCAAAAGGGAATCAATATTAGACAAAGGTAAAAGAATAACTCAGGCCATCACTTACGCAACCCTGGGCCAGGGTAAAAAAATATTAATATAATATACTTTTTAATTTTTTTGAATTAGGGGTTCAATATTTTAATTTCACCCCGAGCCAAAAAAATAATAGACCGGCCCTGAGAACACCCTTACACAAAGAATCAACCGGGGTCAGAAAAATCCTTCCACCTGGCAACCAACCGGGACTAATTGGAAAGCAACCACAGGAGAGTCCACCTGTGGAGGTTTAGCTCTGAACCATACAGGTGAATGGCTATGGGAATTTTCTAAAAAGGTAGGCTTCTGCTCTACCTTGGAAGCGGGAGAAAAGCAAGTAATCGTCGAGGTTGACAATAGCGAAGCCGTGAGATTGGTTCAAGAAGGATCGAACGAAGGGAAATCTCTAACCCTACTTCAACATATTGACTCAATATATCCCAAAGGATGCCAAGGAAACTGCGGACACCATGGCCAAGCATGCATGGTCCCTACAGAACGGACTACACAAATTCTCACAACCTCCAGGAATGTTAGTTGAAAGATTAGTACGATATATATTAGTCATTAGTTAGTTAGTGTCTAGCTTATTCGCTCCTTTTATATATAAAAAATAAAGGATATGATCTTACATATTTTGGTTTAAATTATAATGATCCACTCTTTATCAAATAAGAATGTGTAAATTACATTTCAATATTAATTATAATAATCAAAATTATGTTTAACTAAATTAATATACTCTCTTAAAACAAATTAATCTAGAATCAAACCTTAGATTCTATGAGAAAATTTACTGAGATTATATTTATGGAAGACCTATCACATGCAACTAATTCTTAGATGATGAGAGAAATTTATAGGAAAAAAACTCCAAGACGATGATTATAATTTACGTAGAAGTAATAGATTGCAATTAGTTTAACTGTTAAAAATTAAACTAGAATACACCTCGAAGTTACTTAATTATAGGTTTGGTAACAAAAATTTATTTAATTTTTCTTCTAAAATTTATATTAAATAAAATATTATTATAAACATATCACTATTTCGTTAAATATTAGATAAAATAGTGACATAATATGATATAATAATTTTAGTTTTTAAAACTTTATAAAACTTATTAATTTAATATTAATATAAAATAATTCAATAAATTAACTATTTATAACTAAAAAATTATTATTTAACTCAAATAAAATATTAAATGTTAACCTATAACTAATTGATATAGGATGATAAAATATTAAATTCTTAGGAACTTAAAGTTAACTTAATGTATAGTTTGAACACTTATTTTTAAATTAAACTAAAATATAAACATAATACGTGTCACTTAATGGGTTTTTTTAACGACCTTCATTGTATAGGCACCTAAAAATGTAATAGAAAAAACGTTACACAACTAAAAGTTTTAATTGAGAAAACTTTAGATACCTAAAATTAACTTAGGATATATTTTGAACACTTATTTTTACATTAATCCAAAAAAGAATTACAGAAATTTCGATTTTTATACTAACTTTTGCCCATTGTTCTATTTGCTTAGCAGTTTGCCCCTCCTCCCTCTCAAAATATTTGTAATGCTTATATAACAAGCGAAAAATACCCCAATAAGCCAGTGTATGGGAGAGCTTTTAATTGAGTCAAGTTAAGTTATAAAATTCGAGTTATTCGAGTTGACGAGTCATATTTTATAACTCGATTTGAATTTAAAAATTTTATAATCAAGTCAATTTTATAAAATATGAGTCGATCAAGTTGAGTCATTCGAGTTTCTGTTTTTAAATATAATTGTAAATATTTATAATATTATGATACTATTTGATTCTAATTTAAACGGTTTTCTATGATCGTATACAATACATATATATTTCATCATATTTTTAATAGCTTAATATAAAAATAAGTGATCAAATTATATCATTTTCCCTAAAGTGGTGCCCATTTTTCGATCAATCCAAGTGCAAAATGTTACAAATATTATTACTTTAGGTGCATCGTCTGTAACGTCATTTAAAAAACCCGTTAAGTAACACATGTTACAATATTGTTATTTTAATTTTAAAAAATTTATTAAAATAAAAAATAAAATTATATCTAAATACTCAAAATATTCAAAAAACTTTTAAAAAAGCCCCAAAATTTTAAAAACTCTAATTTCAACCCCTAAACCCATATTACCACTTGCACTTTGCCGCCGCCAAACTTCCACCCGACAACCAATAACCCCATGAAAATCCACCATAACAGGAGCCAATCGACGTAACCCCCGATGAACTACAACACTACAAATCGTGACTCCAAACGATCATGACGGTCAATCAACGATAAAGATAACGACGTTTGACTAGAAAAGTGGCAAGAACGACATCAGCGACAGTAGTCGTTGCTGAAAAGGATGACGTCAACGAGTTAAGATTAAAGATTTAAGATTTTTAGAGATTTGAGACTTTTTCGTAATTTAATAGAAATTAGAGTTTTTAAAAATATGAAGTATATAATAATATTTTAATTTTTAATTTTTTTTAAAAAAATTACTAGAACGTGACATGTGTCACTTAACGAAGTTTTTTAATGGGCGTTATGGTCGAGGCACCTATAAGTGGTAATAATTATAACGTTAGACAGCTGAATTGATCGAAAAAAGTTTGGACACCACTTTGAGAAAAACATTATAGTTTAAACACTTATTTTTATATTAAACATTTTTTAATATGTTATATACATATAATACAAAGTCGAATGACTAAACTCAAACTTAAAAACTAATTCACTAGTTATTAAAAAATTTGAGTTATTCGAATAATATTTTCTAACTCGACTAAAATTTAAAAAAATTTCGAATCAAATTTATAAAATTATAACTTAAAATTAGTTTAAATCAAATCGAATTAAAACCATCGATTTTTAGAATAAAATTTTGTAGTGTCTGATTTCATTGTCTTCAAATCAAAACCAACACCCAAGGAGCACCTGACTGGCTTATAGCTGAAATAAATCCAAATCTCATCTCTTACATTTCCTGTCTTTACTTCAACTGGTGTATTTCATTTTCCCTTCGGTTTCTCGTATCTACCGCCATTTTCAATAGTTACTACCCACGGAAGCCGGTGCCAATGCCGTAAACCTAAACGACAACAAACACAGTCCAAATATTATAATAATATAATTTCATGGCAACAACTACAACATCAATTTCTACAGAAACATCATATTCTCATCTCACGTTTCAAGTACTACTCGTTAAGCCCAAACGCTGCGACTGTAAAGAAACCACCATTTCTTGTTCTTCTGTCTCAACTGCCGCCGCTGCCAACAACTGCTCCGACTCCTGTTTTTCTGCTCGGAAACTTGATCCGCCCACTGTTGTTTCAGCTGATAGTTCTTCTGGTTTCCCTGCTTCCACTCCACCGCCTCCTCCGATTCCGTCTCTAGCTCTCCGAGTTCCAGACCAGGGTTCGGACGGCACTTTGTCGACTTTTAAGATCGGATATTCTCTGGGCAGTGTGTCACCCGTCATGGACTTCACAACGATTTCCAACGGTCACTCTCCGTCGAGTTTCACCAAGTTCAACTCCGCCCTCACGGCGGGTCTTTTAAATCCACATTCCCCGCCGCCTCCTCCGGACAAGACCCGATCCAGCCCGACCCTTTTTGAGATGATGGCTAACGAGCCCGATGTCCACCCGAGAACCCAAAACCAAGGCCAGATCCAGGTACCCATTTCAGCTTCCAGACAAAATCAACCGTTGCTTGTGATAGATAAGCAGACATTGACCATGCAACGGATTTCGGGTCTTTTATCGATCCGGAGCCCCGGAAACCAGTTTAACGATCCGGATTCGAGTGATATGAAGCTGACGTTGAGTTCCAAGGATGGCATTAATGTGTCCATGAACGTGCATCGACAAATAGTAGTGGCTCACAGTAGGTTCTTTGCAGTGAAGTTATCTGATCGATGGGCAAAACAGCTGAAAAATGGATCGACTGGGCCGTACATGGTGGAAATATCAGACTGTGATGATGTGGAGGCTTATATAGAGACCTTGAAATTGATGTATTGTGAAGATTTGAGGAAGAAGCTCATGCGAGAGGACGTTTCTAAGGTTCTTGGGATTTTGAAGGTAAATTGTTAGCCTTTGATTTTAGTTATTTTAATTTTTGAATTAGTAGTAAAAGTTTGAATTACTCAGTTGAATGTACGAGGTTGAAGAAGACAAAGTGGCTGTTGTTCTGCTTTGTCAGGTTTCAGCGGCAATTGGTTTTGATGCTGGGGTTCTATCTTGTTTGGAGTACTTAGAAGCTGCTCCTTGGGCTGAGGATGAAGAAGAGAAAGTGGCTTCTTTATTGGCGGAGCTCCGCCTTGAGAATGTTGGAGCAGGGGAAGTTTTGAAGAGGGTTTCTGTCGAAGGTACTAATGGAACAGATGACTACAGCGAGAATGAAGAAGTGCTTCTCAAGCTATTACATGTTGTTCTCGAAGGCAAAGACGAGAAGGCAAGGTGTGAAATGAAAGGATTGGTGTTGAAGATGCTTCGTGAGAATTCATCTCAGAGCGATATCCGGAAAGAGTCATTGTATTCAGCTTGTGATGGCTGTTTGGAGCATCTTCAGAACCATTTTCTCCGAGCAGCTTCATCGGATTTAACTGATGCGAGTCAGATTGCAAGACAAGCAGATAATTTGCATTGGATTCTTGATATTTTGATTGATAGGCAGATTGCTGAGGATTTTCTAAAATCATGGGCTTCTCAATCCGAATTATCGAATGCTCATTCTAAAGTTCCAGCTGTTCATAGGTACGAGGTTAGCCGAGTGACTGCACGGCTATTTGTTGGAATTGGAAAGTGGCAACTATTGGCATCAAAGGAAGTAAGGTGCTTGCTTTTGCAAACATGGCTGGTGCCGTTTTACGACGATTTTGTGTGGTTGAGGAGGGCATCGAAAGGCCTCGATAGGCATTTAATCGAGGACAGTCTAAGTAACACAATACTCACCTTGCCTCTGGCTTGGCAACAAGACATTCTGCTTGCTTGGTTCAATAGATTCTTGAACTCCGGCGAAGATTGTCCAAACATTCAAAGAGCCTTTGCAACTTGGTGGAGGAGGCTTTCTCAAGACGCAGCAGCGGCGGTGAACAAGAACTACAACCACATGTTACAACCGTAACCATTGAGAATTCATAAAGCTCCCCATATTTATGGTGCAGAAACAAGTGGTACCTTTAACCAATGGCTCATCTTTTGTCATCTTCTACTCGAAACCGGGTCTCACAATTGTTTGTGGGAGTGTTATAGCCAGGTTTAGTATGGAAGAAGGCAACAGTCCTTTAGGTTAAATTGATGTTGAAAATAAAACTATATAGAAATCAGCTTTTATGTTGTATTTAGTGAACTAGGTCACTAGAATTGAACCAAAGGATCATTTTTGATCGGCCTGCAGGTCTTTACATCAGTGAATTAATCTGCTTGTGTTTTTGGCTTGCTTTCTCACATTTATTTCAGCACTTATTTTTAAATGCGACTCAAACTCTTTGAACATCTTTGCCAGTTATTTTAGATTAAAAAAAGATAAATTATAATAAATGCTATTTTTGTTTAGTCGAATTTTGAAAATTATTTAAAATAAATCAATCCATATTTTAAAATAAATCAATCCATACTAATAAATTATTTAAAATAAATCAATCCATACAACTACAATAATAAATCAATTCTTATTTTAAAATAAATCAATCCATTCTAATAAATTATTTAAAATAAATCAATCCATACTAATAAATTATTTAAAATAAATCAATCCATACAACTACAATAATAAATCAATCCTTATTTTAAAATAAATCAATCCATACTAATAAATTATTTAAAATAAATCAATCCATACAACTACAATAATAAATCAATCCATATTTAAAAATAAATCAATCCATACTAATAAATTATTTAAAATAAATCAATCCATATTTTAAAATAAATCAATCCATATTATTAAATTATTTAAAATAAATCAATCCATACAACTACAATAATAAATCAATCCATATTTTAAAATAAATCAATCTATACTAATAAATTATTTTAAAATAAATCAATTCATATTTTATAATAATTTATTTTAAAATAATTATTTTATAATAAATTATTTTAAAATAAATTATTTTAAAATAAATTATTTTAAAATAAATTATTTTAAAATAAATTATTTTAAAATAAATTATTTTAAAATAAATTATTTTAAAATAAATTATTTTAAAATAAATTATTTTAAAATAAATTATTTTAAAATAAATAAGGTTATTAAATTATTTAAAATAAATAACCATATTTTATAATTATTCTTGAAGAGGTTTGAAGAACTTTGAAGACATAAAACCATGTCCACACCAAGAAGAGCTCGCGCAGACGTAAGAAGAGCTTATGTCTTCTAAAAAACAAACGGTCTGTGAAGCCTAATGTTTGCGCGTGGTCTACGCGGCGTAGACATAAGAGGTTTGAAGAGGTGGAACAGTGAAAACAAACACAGGCTAACTTTCTTTACATGAATAATGTGATGCTTTAATAAAAAGAATTAGTTTCTAATTTGACCTTATAAATTTGAAAATTAATTTGTCGGTCACTTCATATTTACCTATTATTGTTTGTTTGTTTCATTGTAGTTGGTTTTCTTAAAGATATTTTCTCATTTTTCAATGTTTGGTTGATAGAAAATGGATAATCAATGTAATTCATTTTCATGGTCAACATAATTTCATTAGCTTTTTCTAAAAAATGATTTACGATTTTCCGTAAGTCGTTTCCAAACTTTTCACTTCAAAATATAAATACTTAAATAATATAATTTTATGCATTTAATATTAATATACTATTTTATTATCACTTTAATAAAAATATTAATTGTTAAAATTATGTTAAATAAGAAAAAAAAGCAATAAGATGAACAACAAGAATAAAAGATATAAGCATAAGGAGAGAGAACTATATTATTATATCAATATGAGTTGTGTACAATGTTTTTTTCTTACCTCTATATTTATAGTCATATGTAGTAGATGTAATATACAACTCTAATACTAATGGATATTAGGGATCTAATAATAATGTATATCAAAATCTTATCTTATAGATAAAGATATACATCCACATAAATAAATATTCATAACACTCCCCTTTGGATGTCTATAAATATAATATGTCTCGACTAAACCTTACTAAGATAAAAACCCCGTGTGAAAAAAATCTTAATAAAGAAAAAAGAGTACACATATCTTTAATACGCTTTACATATTGCTTCATTAAAAACTTAGTGGGACAAAAACTTAGTTAAGGGAAAAAGAGTTCAACGTGTATTTACTCCCCTCATGATAATATCACATAAGATCTTTGAGTATTACAATTCAATACAATCTTCAAATGTTCAAGCAAACAATACATCAATGAACATAAATTTTCAAATTACCACTTGAACGGATTCTTCAAATATTTGTATTACTCGTCTTTTAAAGATAATGAAGAATAAAACTTTAGGGAAATATGTTTCCTTTGATGTATCCTTTTTTCAATTGATTTAATTTAAGTACTCGATCTACAGGTCGAGATAAAACTTGATTTCAATATTCTTTATTTCAAATTTTCTTTTAAACACTCAAGATGCTTTTGAAACTCTTCAAGAATTCTATTTTGAAGCTCTTCGAGAGTTTCAATTCAAAGTATAAAATAATTATCATAATTTGATCGTGGTATCTTTATAAAGACATATGAACAAGTAGGCTCTCATCGGTTCAAATATACCATACACACTTAGACCGGTTCATTCCATCTAAATTATTTAAACAAATATATTTGTACAAATTCCCAAGAAATTTTCAAATGCTTCCGACATTTTAATCTTTTAAGGATAAATATCACTATATAGGGATCCATAAATTGCCAGAGTAATAAAGTAATTGCATCCACCATGAAGCAAAAATCTTCATAATTCAAGTCGTGTTTTATATCTTATGACTACTCATTTTACACCTTTAGGTGTTTGGACTACATATCCATGTTTTGGAAATTGATTTAACTTCACTTGAATAATGTCTTTCTATTTTGGCTAATCATTTCCACATCCATACTCCTAGATATATTTCAATTCAAGATCCTCATTTATTTCTTTACTTATATAGAAGTATTGTTTGTAAAAATGTTGTCGATAATTTTTCTATTTTGGTTTCATTTTTTTTATCGTAATGACATAACTTATCGAGATCTCTTCATTATTTCCATTTTCATTTTTCAGGTACCTAAAACTCTTCTAAAGTTGTATTATTAGTTATGTCTTGGGTCTCGTAATGACATAATTTATCTAGATCTCTTCATTATTTCCATTTTCATTTTTAACTGTTGGAACCAATTCAACTATCATGCTTCGAGCATGATTTACATTCATTTTCTCTAACATGTTATCGTTCTAAGATTTTAATTAAAACTTAAGAGAATTTTCGTCTGATATATGAGATTTGATTACTCTCATTACATAACACTCATTTCCCGTATACGTCCCAGTACACGAGTCACAGATGTCACATGACTTTTAAAACATTTTCCTACTTGAAAACCAGTAAAATTTTGTTTCTTTAAATAAACAGTTTAATAATATAGTTTATAAAATGTCTTCAATTATATATTTATAAAATAACGTTTAAAATCTATCAAACAATATTTTAAGTTCAAATGTAATATAATACAACAACCCATATGTCAAATACATACCAGAGCATCAAAATATATCTAAGTACATGCCAACTAGTAACATCAAAATAAACATTTAGAGATGTCATACTGTTACTGATGAGGTAATCCTTGATAGATGATATCAGTTGCACTCCTTACTCTGATTATAATTGATTACCTACGCGTGAAACCATCACACGTTAAGTATTCACTTAGTGAGGCATAATAGTATATATGAGGCGTAACCAAAACATAAGTATGTCATAAAAGATCAACATATGAATTTAATCGTATAAATCATAATAATACATAAAACTGACTGGCAAACCAAGTTTCTTTCACATAACCTGCGAAACAATATTTAGTATGCCAAGCATACCCATCAATCAGTATTTTCCAAAATATCCATTTATTGCCCAATGTATGTCAAATGAGAATGCAAGGTACATGAGTTGCACATAAGTGCTAAAAGAAAGCATAGGTTTTGTTGTGACAACAACACTATAATAATATAACAAAATAGTAATTCATAAACTCATTATGAATACCATGGATGCAAACATAGTGCCAAAAGTACACAAAATATTGATACGAAATGGTAATTCACAACTCATTATGAATACCATGGATGCACACATAGTGCCGAAAGTACACAAAGTACTGATATGAAAATGCAACATATGCATTAAACAAAATCGATCGATAACCATCATACACAAAGTATGTCGAAATGCACGTACGACTCTCAATGCACATACAATATGCCTTTAAATCAAATTCGCAGATTAAACATTTATTCTAAAATATTGATAGCTGTTAAAATAATATAAATGTTCATTCATCTATTTTAGGACAATTTATACCCTAAAATTAGTCGTAAAATCATTTTCATGAACTTTATGAAAATATTTCAAAATACGATAAATCATGCTTTTATAAAAAAATATTCGAGGTTGACTCATCGCAAGTCCTCCTCATATCATATAAATACATAATAAATGCACTCACCTGGTATGCCTCACTATTATGCCTTATCATCGAAATCCAATTATTCTTGAACTTTTTCCTTGCATTTCGCTTTGCTCGTATCACGAGTTCGATCGTGATCTACACAAACATACATACAAAACATATACAATTATAAATACAATGTTAGTATCCTTACTAACATATTTATAAAATAATAATACTCAAAAGTACTATTCTTTTAAAATTCATCTTAACTTTTCCTTTTTATTCATAATGGGTCATTGTCATAAATTCTTCAATTCAAGTCCAAACAAGCACAATAAATTTTCATCATTTAATTTACAGCCCAATATCTCAACAATGCCATAATTACCACTTAAGCCACTAACTTTCTCAATATTCACCATTTTGTACTTAAACTTTGTCAACTTTCCAAAATGACTTTCACATTCTAACTTCAATTTCAGCCCTCAAACAATAATTTCCAGCAATGTACATAAATTATTGAGTAATTACACATTCATACCATAACTTTTCAAAATTATCGAATAGGTCCCTCAACTTTTGAAAAATTACAAAATGGACCCAAAAATTTTCTAAGGCTTGTAGAACCTATATCATTTCTAAGCCATGAGAATTTTCCACAATTTCCAAACCTATTTCCTCATGGTCGAATGCTTTAAGGGTGTAAATCTCATGATTTTCACTTGATTCAAGTATGAAACCAACCTCTATTCAATACTTCAAGACCTCTAGAATCAAACCCCTAACTTAATATCATCAAAATAAATCTTTCCCCAAAAGATAGGGTTTGGCTGATGTACAAGTGATTTTAATCAACAATCAAGCTTGTGTTTGATTCTACAAACTCAAAAACATCATAATCCTTCATTAATTTCATAAACCCTAATGTGAACACAAACCCTAAGATTTTAGATTTTTGAACACAAGCAAGATTAACATGCAATATTGGTACCAAATGATAGTGTTTTTCGCGTAGAACACTTTTCTATTTCAAGGCATAATCCAAAATCCAAAGGAAATTACTCAAAAATTGAAAAGAAAATTTTCTCTTACCTTGGTTGGGGTTCACAGAAATGGTGCTGGAATTATGAACAAGGTTTCATGAAGTTTTAGATGAATTTCATGTTAATTTACCTTTAATTTAAGCTTAAATGAATAAAATATTCATTTAATGAGAAATGTCAATTTTGCCATTAATGAAACTTGATAATTACCTTAATACCAAGCCAAATAAACCTGATCATCTTCCAAAGTCAAAGATGAACAAATTATTTTACCCTTTTTCCAATTTTATCAAGAAACATTCCAAAAATTATAATTTTGCCACTTTAATCCAACAATCCAAATTTAACATGGAAATAAATCTTCAAATCCAATGATCCATATTATTTTACATCATTTTAACATATGTAAATAACATTTTTAATCTTAATTTATCATCCTTCACTTTTTCTCAAAATGTTTATTCGATCCGATACAGATTTCTTACTGAACTTTAATCCTTTCTAGTTTCAACATAAATTCTGGATCAATAATCTGATTTTAATAAAACCCCGCTATCAATAGTAAACTATCCATTTATGGAATTATTTTTGGGAAAATTACCACTTAGGTCCCTAAACTTTTCCTAAGTTTATACTTTGGAACTTAACTTTTAATATTTATATTTTGGTCACTAACAAAAATTTGGGGGTATTACACATTAGGTCGGTAAATATTTTTGGCAGTTAACTTGTAATGAATTATCTTATGAACTTATAGTTCACATCACTATATACGAGGATCTAAATAAAATAATAATTCATTTATATTTTTCATCCATCTGATTTTTCTCTCCCATTGATGCAAAATAATAGGCAATTCATACCATAATTGAATCCCAAAACATTCAATGAGATAAGAATCATACTCTCTCTCTATATATTCTCAATCTACTTCATATGCCAATTTTGTGCATTTGTAGTGGATCACTATGAGTGCACAACCAAAATTTTATAATGAGAAATATATGGCTTCTGATAATAAGTCAATCATAAGGAGGATTATAATTTATTGGCTTGATGCGTATAAATTCTATATGTGAATTACCATATAGATACTGAAAGTTTTGTTCTCACTGTTGAAACGAATCTAAAAATTAGATATTTGATGTCTCGCCTTGACTAATTTGGGGGTTCCTTTTTAAATTGAAAAAAATATGGTTTGAGGAGTCACCACCAATATT
Organism: Hibiscus syriacus; assembly: GCF_006381635.1. NCBI lineage: Eukaryota > Viridiplantae > Streptophyta > Magnoliopsida > Malvales > Malvaceae > Hibiscus > Hibiscus syriacus. Next base: position 2,095,555 of record NW_024062911.1, on the reverse strand, counting down.
TGATTAGAGTGTGATTGGGCACCCAAAAAAAGGTTGTCATTTTAATAAAAATTTTATTTTATTTTTAATAAAATTAAAACAATAATTTTAGGTCTTCGTTCCAAAAATTAATTTCGGAAGTCAATTACGTGTGGGAAAGGTTAGCACACCTACAAAGCCCTAAATCAGTACCTAGTCGATTAATTAGTTGTCTTTACAATAAAACTTACAAATTCAAATTTAATTTAATTTGAGACCTCCTTTAAGCACATAAAAAGCGTTCCTTGAATTTAAGGATGAAAGATAACAATATTTAATTATTTCCTATCGAGACGAAAAGATCTCTCGTGCCTTAAAGCAACTAGTTCTCTTTCTAATCGAAATAAGGAAATATCACCATTCCATTCGAAAATTCATTATTAGCCCACGTTTCAAATGCATGATCGAAGATAAAAAAATAGAATAAAATTACCAACCCTTTTAGAAAGTACAAGGATGTTCGATTATTTAAAGATATCGAGATCAAACCTTTTATAAGTTATAGCGATATTTTCTCGAAAAATTTAAATAGACGAACATTTTTTTCTCGTTACCAAATTTTAGGTATGATCATATTGTAGGGTTTCATTTAGCAAATACCCTTCATTTGAAAATTATTGGAAATTGATTTCTTATACCTTAAGACAATCACTTCAACACGATCTAAAAATAAAAAAATATTACCCTTAATCCAATTATTTGATCAAGTGAAGTTATGTTTCATGAGGTTATCATACATGAATGTCATATGACCAAATATATTTAAAAAATGCCTTTAAATGTAAACTAAAAGAATATATATAAAAATGAGAATATGCATTTAACATCTACATGGCAAACAAATCGCACTTAGTATATAGATTGATATATACAGTAAGGTTATACGAAGTACACAATATATTTAGTAAATATAAATAAGAATAATATATAGATATAAAGGGGATTAAAACGTGAATAGCATAAAATACGACCACCAAATGTAAGATAAACATGAAATCAAAATAAATAAGTATCATGGACTGAAAAATAAGATGCGTAAAATAAAGGATTAAATCTGGAATTTACAAAACTTCAAAATAAGAACTAAAATGCTTTACTTTAAAAATGGGATTGGCCTTACAATGATTAACCCAAAAAATCCATGGACTAAGCTAGCCCAAAACGACAACACCTTGAATGCTTTAATAAAAGTTTATTTAGGTTTAACCTAAACCTAAACTTCATTTGTAACATAATCTTTTGCTGCCGCTCATCCTCTCTACACAGAAAAGTATCTGCGGTAACTTAATATACTACTTAAAAAAAACATTTAGTAAAAATGTTATCTAAAATATTATTTATTCTATCATAATGTTAATATTAGATGTTGCTTAAGTTTTATTTTTTTATCTAAAATGTTAATATTAGACGTTATCTAAAATATTATTTTTTTTATCTAAAATTAATTAAAAAAATTAATATTTTTAATAAAACAAATAATATTTTAAATAACACTTTACTAAAAATATTAAAAAAATAATAACATTTTATAATACCTATCCGTATATTAAGCTGACATACCGTAGCACAACTTCCCTCTCATTTATCTTCTTTTTAATAAGGAGGCTAAATGCCTAAATGAAACCCCCCGCCCCCCCCCCAAAAAAAAACCACCGTATATCAGCGACGATGGGGGTAAACGAAGTTTCCAATAGCCCCCCTTTTTCTTCTAAACTTAAAACCCCATAAACCAAATCCTCCAAAAACTCCAAAAAAAGGCTAAAAATGACCCTTTTAGACCCTAAAAAAGATGAACATAGAATTGGGTTTTCAAGAAAAGAGTTACGTTCTTTTCTCCGACGAAGGAAAATCGACGGATTTCGAAAGCAGAGGTGAGTTTCTTTTTCGGGTATTGTGGTGGTTGATGAAAAAAGAGAGCCCGTTTTTCAGTTTGGTTTTTGAGAGATATATATATATATCACCTAAAAAACTGAAAGAACCTCCTTTTAATTTTTGTTTTTCTGCTTGCATGTGCGTGCAGGGGAAAGGTGTAACCTTTGCCGTTGACTTCGGTTGCGTGGCTTCATCTGAGGGTTGAGAGCCTTCTCTCGACACAAATATGAAATCTTTGAGCGTTGAGGCCTCTGTCATCTCATATTGTCGTGGCAGAGAGGACAAAGCATGCGAGGGTGTGAGCGTTTGTACCATAGTACGATTGACGTGGCGTAGGGACCTCCAAGCAACCCTTCTAGCAGCACATGAGCTGAATGGTCTTTAGGGTTTCTGTCATTATCTTCATTTGGTCCAGTTGGGTTGTGTTGGGCCAACAAAATTTGGGGTATGAGGTATTGTAATTGAGTCTGTAAGGTTAATATAACTTAGCATTTAGTTTAAATTCCATTGATATATACATTATATGTATATATATATAATGTATATTTATTTGTATATATATATAATATATAAACACACGCACACATAACCATATGAATATATATATAATAATATATATGTATATATGCATAAGCACACGAATAATATATATATATATTCCTTATATAATATTCACAGTACATACACATATATATGTAGACACTTATTTTCGTCCGGGATTTTAAAGGGATTATTTAGTATATATGTATAATTTTTGAAGATATATAGTATATTTTTTAAAATATTTTCTGAAAACATATAATATATAATATTTAAATGATTTTTTAAACATATAATATATAGATTTTAAAAGATGGATTTTTAAAGCATATAATATATAGTTTTAAAAAAAAGGTTTTTGAAAACGTATATAATATAGTTTTGAAAGCATATATAGATATAGTTTTTAAAATGGTTTTTGAAAACATATATAATATATAATTTTTGAAAATATATTATATAGTTTTTGAAAATATAATATATATATTATATGTATATTATATATATATTATATGTATATTGTATATATATTATATTATATATTGTATTATAGTATAATATAGTGTATATATATATATTATTTATTACATTTTTATTTAACTTTTGTTTTGTTTTATTTGGTTCAACAGGGAGTCCAAGGTCCAAATCCAAGTCCAGAATGAGGGTATGAGGGAGCCCAACTGAGTAGGCGGGCCTGACCCAACAAGCTGACCCGGCTAAGAGTCCAGCAGGCAGAAGCCAAGTTCACTGACCTAGCGAACTAGGGTTTCAAATTTAAGTAAAGGTGCCATGCGTTCCCAGCGTAGGATCTGGCATCGATCAACGACCCAGATTGCATAATAATTAGGGTTTTTGAAACCAATCCAACCGATTCTGAACCATTGGATCTGTAACCAATCCAACGACCAAGACGAAATTCTGGTAGGTTCCAGAAGCTCGAGAGCCACCGATGAACGCGAGTGGGAATCACGCACCGACGAGATTACCAGTCGGTCGAGATTTCGACGTTTGAAATGCAAAGATCGAAGTAGCTCGAACTGAACCATCTGAGATTTTTGGTTAAACACAAACCATGAATAATTGAAAAATAACTCCAAAGATTGGAGCAACTCGAACTGAACCATTTGAGATCTCTGGTCAAACACGAACAACCGATAAATGGCCCCAAATACTCGAAAATACCCCGAGATGCTCGAAAACCACCACTGTCGGAGGGGTTATATAAACCCCACCATGCCATTGAACCACACAACAAGAAGAAATCAGAAATCCACCAAGAAGAAATAGAAATCCACCAAGAACAAAGCAGCAAATATCGAAGAAACACAAACAAAAATACAAAAAGTATCGAGCATCAAATATCACAAGGCAATCAAGTAAATCACAAGGAAAAAAACTAAAAATATAAAAGGCATCAAGGTCGAGCATTGGTCTCGGTTCGAAAAGGAGGAAAATCGTAAGTCGTCATCGAACAAAGGTAAGACCCAATAGGTTTTTCTTAGATCTACTTCGATAGAGGTGTTGTTTGGGCGTTTGAAGGTCGGTTTTGGGTCCAGGATGTTAAGAGGAAGCTTTAGGGTAGGCCTTTAGGTTTCTGACCACTGGATACAATGGTCGGAGTGGCGATCCGGCAATGGTGTCTCGTCAGGGATGGTGGCCGGTTATAGGCTGGTCGATTTTAAGTGGGAGAGAGTTTGAGAGAGTTTTGAAGGTTTTATTTTTAGAAATGGGTTAAAAATGATTTTTTTTTTGGATTTTAAGGGCTATTTATAGGGAGGGACATTATGCAATTATGAAATAGTTAAATTATTTCCGCAATCCCTCTAACTTTGATGTGTAATTCATTTTGGTCACTTGTTAAAAATTAGCCTTTAAATTTTAAATTATTTTAATTTAATCCTTGATTATATTTCTTATGTTTTGTAATTTGGTCCCTAATCTTTTGCTTTTCCTTTGCAGCTCACTTTTAGCATTAATTTGATCCATAAAATTCAATTTGTTTTAATTTGATCCTTTAATTTTTTCTTTTATTATTTTTTAAAAAAACATTTCTTTTAAAATTTAACATTTTCTTCATTTTGTATTTATTTCTCTTTTAACATTTTTTTATCTTACTTTATTCTTTCTTTTTCATCTTGATTTTAATTTTAATTTTAATTTTTTATTTCTTAATTTAACCTTTTTAAAAAATTTCTCTTTGATTTATTGAATATTTATTTTATTTTATAATCTAATGTTTTTAACTTTTTAGGGATAATTTTAATCGACCAAATGTAAGTAATTTGGATCGAATTTTAATTTTTAATTTAACTTTTATTTTTCTCAATTAAAATAACCGTGAAATTAAATTGGTACAGAAAGGGCAGTACAAGGGTGCTAATCCTTCATTAACTGTAATCGAATCCCGAATCCGATTTATTTCTGGTAAAACGCAGATCAGGTAAAATGGTAAATTAAGGTGTTCGGTCAACCTAATTTGTTTAAAATGATCGTGGAGACTCTAACACATTAAATTTAAGTCGAAGTCCGATTCTGGGCCCACCCGAAGGACGATTACAACAGCTTGGCGACTCCACTGGGGACAGGTAAGTGAGTCAGCCAAAATTAATTTTCGGTTGTCTTCATAAGCAAAAATTGCAAGTTTAAATTTTAATTTATCTTTTCGATCCTTATTTACCTTTGATTATTTTTTAAAATAAATAGTTGTACTGATATTTTTTTAATGATTTCATCTTTTCAAAATTAATCTCAAACTCTATACCTGAGCTCCAAACCCTTTCAGAAGTGGAGGTGAAAGTGACACCTTCATGAGAATTTATTCTCCGTATAGGCCTAGTAAGTAACCTTCAGGATTCATATACTTATGTCTTCGTGTGAATTTATTCTCCATAAATATATAAGGGAATGTATCATCTTGAGTTTAACTTGGTCCATATGAGCTTGTAATTAGCTTAGGACTGAGGGCCTGACAAGCCCAAGGGTGAACCAACAAGGAAAACTTTGGTACCTTTTTTTAGAACCTAAACCGGGATATTACAAAGAATTAGAGCCCACCCCAAAACTTCATTTCAAAACCTAGGTTGCTTGAGTTATTTCCTGCATATTTTTTGTTCAAGGTATGCGAACTAGAAATATATACGGCTAGGATTTATTCAAAAAATTAACATGTGGGATAGAGATAATGTCCGGGTAGGAATAATAAGCATGTGGGGTAGGAATTTTTATTTTTTATTATTATTAGTATTTTGATTATATTTTATCTTACTAACTTGTTTCTTTTTCATCTTTTTTCATTTTATTTTTTATCATTTGCATCATTTAAAGAGGTGTTGATCCGCAAAAATGTTCGTTAAACTCAAATAATTGCAATAATGGACAAAGGGGTTGTAATGCAAGAGGTGAAAAATGCAGAGGTATGACTATGGTCAGAGGAGACTCATAAGGAAAAGTGAGACAATCTGCAAAGTAACTATGTGTCATATATGGTTGGTTATGCTTCCGTCAGCCTAAAACATAATGATGTTCAAGAGTTGCGGAGCATTTGGGATAGCTGGAAAAATGACAGGAAACAAAGGTTCTGCCAGCGGTACGGTGATATCATACATCTGCTCAATGTCAAGATAGACGAGCCCCTAATTCAAGCCTTGGTGAAATTTTGGAATCCGGGGTACGGTTACTTTACGTTCAACCAAGAAGACATGTGACCACAGTTGAGGAGTATACCACTTTACTACATTGTGAAGGAATCAGAATGGATCAGGTCTACACTAAATATATCAAAAGTCAGCCTTTCAAGAATGGGTTGGCAAATGTTGCAGGGGTAGATGAAAAGTGGGTAATTGCTGGTTCAACACAAAGGTAAATGAGAAGGAATTACTTAGACCCACATCAAAAAATTAATGAAGAATCATCCAGATGAATGGAAGGTGATTAACCTTTTTACAATGGGTTTCTATGGCTTGGTCATTTTCCCAAAAACTTTGGGATACATCGAGGCACCTGTGGTGGAACTATTCGTACAACTGCATAAGTGAGTGAACCCTGCGCCAACAATCTTAGTTGAGACTTTTTGTTCACTAAACCATTACAGAAAGACTAGAGGAGGAAGATTTATAGGGTGCATATAACTTCTTCAGGTTTGGATCCATAGTCATTTTTGGAAGATTGGTGGGATTTCTAACCACCGATTCAACACCACATAATCTCATTTGGAGGAATTCCTTACACAAAAGTGACGAGAAGGAATTCCGAAAGAAAAATGGTAAAGGTATTCATGCACCTTAAAGATAAGGACATTGTCTGGAGAACCCCTTGGCTAACCCATAGTGACATCCTTTATTGATGTGAAGAATCAGAAATCGTAATATTACTTGGGTTATGGGGAGGAGTTGGTTATTCTGCACTTTTAGCACTTCGGTAGTATGTGCCACGTCAATTTTCGTAGTTACACATGAGATATTTGGATCAAAGTTTGCATACCATGAGGACAACTACAAGAAGAAGGTCAAAGATGTAGCTGAGTCATGGAAGAAGATATTTCATATAGATGTTGTAGCTGTTAAAGACATGTTTACTCCAAATTATATAGAATGAAGTAAGCTAAAGAAGAATGACACCATTCCCATACCATATCATGAAGATACTCGGACCTTGGAAGAACATCTTAAACCAGTTCCTTTCGAAATAGAGATAGCAAAGAAAGAATTCAAAGCTGAAAAGGAGGAGCTGAAACAAATACTAAGGGAACTCAAAGCTGAGAGGTTCCAATGGAAGTTGAATGCCGACACTCAAAAGGATCGAGCGGACAGGTTAGAAAAGGAACAGAATAAGTCTTCTTTGAGTTGGAAGATTTGAGAAATGGATATCAAGAGCAAGTTTAGAATAATTCTTGCTTAAAAAGGTATTTCGAATACTGGAAATGTGAAGCTAGTAGCTTGAAAAGGAAGTTTGAGGGATCAGATGAAAAAGAAACACTGGAAGAGCTGTTAAAGACTTCCCAAAGATATTTGTTAGAAAGCCAACACCAGATCAAGCGATTGAAGACTAAAGTAACTGATCTGGAGATGCTTCTTCAAAAACAACAAGAACATGATGGAAAAACCATAGCTAAGTTGGAGGCCATTGTAGACAAATTCAAGAAGCAAACAAATGAACTCCAAATAGTTCATTTTACGAAGGACTTCAGTGGCGTTTTCGTTGGGAGCAGACCCAGGAAAGGGTGAAAGCTAGAGATACGGTCATTCGAGACTTCTTAGAGCAAGTACAGAAAGCGGTACCCCACTTGCACGTTTGGTGAGAGAAGCCGGGGCGGTTCAATAAGGTATTCAGTCATTGACAAATGAAGGAAGAAGACTTGTTAACTTATTAGAAGTCGTTCGGGGTCTAGATGATTTAGTTAGAATGTACATTTGAGTTGTTTTTCTCTCTTAGAAATAACACTTTTGTCCCAATAAAGATTATTTATAATAATAGACACGTTTTTGGGTCAGTACCTTAAAACTTCATGCATCATGCATTCTTGCATATTTCACATTATTTTTCTTTTTCTTTTCATTTCTTTACATTCACATTAACTAACATAAAATGTCTCATAAAAAAAGGAACAAACATTAGACATATCAACTGAAGAATTGGATACACCTCATCCTTATAATGCCTACTCAAACAAAAGAAAAATGGAAGCTAAGATCGCTCAACTTGAAGAGAACATACTGAGATTACAAAGGAGCTTAAAGAAAAAATAAGTCAGAACAATTAAAGCACTTTAGAATCAATCACTAAAAGCCAAGAGTCTTTGGTTGATCAAATAGTCGCAAAGTTATCTGGCTTGAATCAAGCAAGTGCTCCGGGGGTAGGACATCTAAAGGAGTGATTACGCCACTTATCCCGCAGGTGGTTTTCTCACCAGGACTTCAAGGAGACTTATTCGCTGCAAAGAACAAGCCTCATATGTTGTAAAAGTAATAATCTAGATGATTACCATATACTAGATTTTGATGAAGATGACAAGGCAAAGAAAATGGAGGAAAATATCAAGCAGTTGGAAGACCAGATGAATATGGTTAAATAGGACAATGACTATTATGGAGTTGATGCTTTGGAATTAAGCCTAGTCCCATATTTGACTCTTCCTCCTAAATTTAAAGTCCCAAACTTTGAAAAGTTCGATGGGAACAGTTGCCATTCATATCACATTATCATGTTCTGTCGAAAGATGACAGTATATGTAGGGAATGACCAACTTCTAATTCACTGCTTCTAGGAAAGTTTGGCAGGTTCAGCTATCAGGTGGTACAATCAGCTGGACCACTCACATTCGAACATGGAAAGATCTTGCCAAGTCATTCTTGGAATAATACAAGCATGTAAATGATATGAGGTCGGATCATGTTATATTACAAAGTATGGAAAAGAAGTATAACGAAAGTTTTTGACAGTATGCACAACGATGGAGAGATTTAGCTGTGTAGGTTCATCTGCCCTTGGATAAAAAGAGACAAAGAAGCTCTTCGTACACATTTTGAAGGCTCCTTACTTCGGTCACCTGGTTACAATTATGTTTGAAAATTTCTTTGATTTGGTTATGGATGGAAAGATGGTGGAAATGTCCATTAAGCAAGGAAAAATTAAAGAATGTGAGCCTAGCAGAAGACCTCCTATGAAGAAAAGAGAAGGAGATATCAATAACATCATTGATTTCAACACTAGCAAAAGAGTTATGATCTCCAAATCAAAACCACCTGCAGCTGTACCGTCAGGTGCTTCTAAGCAAGACTCAAGGGAACCAATAAAAGAAAGAGAAAGGAAACATTTTGATTATATTCCCATGACCTGTAAGGAACTCTATCAATAGCTCTTTGACACGTATGTGATGTCACCTTATCCAGTGGAACCTTTAAAGCCCCATACCCCAAGTGGTATGATGAAAATGCACATTGTGAATATCATGGTGGAGTTCTGGGGTATGCTATCGAGAACTGCCTCGCATTTAAAAGAATCTTGCAATGGTTACACAAAAAGATTTGGATTCATTTCAATAATTCAGAATCACCTAACGTTGCACAAAACCCTCTATCTAACCACCAAGAAAGTGGAGTTAATGCAATCATCGATAAGAGGGTAAGAGAGTTAAAACAAGTGTTTCAGAAGTGAAGTTGGCCTAGGTATGGAGGTAGATGGTAAAGGTAGGATTTCTTGCATCACATTCTAGCACATCGAAATACGAAGGTGTTAACAATTATTGTTATCACGATGAAGAAAGACATGATGTGTAAGAATGTTAAGAATTTAAAGCTTTGATCCAGCTCATGATGGATAGGAAAGAGCGGGAATTCTACGAGAAAGTCAAGGAATCTCTAGAAATTGATGTTTGTGTGACTGAAGATTCATCTGATAGGGGATATAGTGCACTCGACCCTTGATAATCACCCCTAAGGCAAAAGCAACAGATAAAGCACCGAAAAAAGTAGTTATTGTGGAACCAAAACCTTTTCCTTACAAGGACACAAACAAGTGCCTTGGAAGTATAAATTCCAAGTGAGCTTTATTAAAGAAGATATTAATGAGGTAGGGAATTTTGTTGGGAAGTACTATTCCCAAAAGTTTAGCTTGCCTCAGAGAATGCTTGAACCATTCGAAGGGGATATACCAACAATAAATGAGCCAATAAAGGAAGAAGAGGTTGTAGAGTTCTTAAAATTTCTAAAACACAGTGAGTACAATATTGTAGAGCAATTACATAGCCTTCCAACATGCATTTCAATGTTGGCACTACTTTGAGTTCGGAGGCACTACTTCTGAGTTCAGAGGTACATAGAAAGTCACCTCTGAAGGTCTTAAATCATACATTTATGACAAAAGACATACCAATCAATAAGATGGATCGACTGGTTAACAACATCCAAGCTGATAATCTCATCCCATTTTCTGATGATGAGATTCTGGCCGGAGAAAGGGGTCGAGCTAAAGCATTACACATCACCACTCATTGTAAAGGATATACTTTGCCAAGTGTATTAATCGAAAATGACTCTGCCCTTAATGTAATGCCTTTGGTCATTCTTAAGAGGCTGCCAATGGATACTTCCCACATGAGAACAAGCCAGAGCGTGTTTTGAGCTTTTTATGGGACAAAGAGAGAGGTGCTCAACCAATTATAACGTAGAGTTCCTGGTGATGGACATTATGTCTTCTTACAATAGACTTTTAGGAAGTTCTTGGATTCATCAAGTTGGGACAAGGCCATCAACACTGCACCAAAAAGTCAAGTTTGTTATCGACGAAACTCTAATAATTATCAATACTGAAGAAGATATAGTGACAAGTGTGACCACTGACGCCCCTTACATTGATGTTAACGAAGAGGCCCTGGAGTGCTCAATCTGATCACTGGAGTTTGTTAACGCCACATTTATGGCTGAAGGAGGTAAGATTTCAAAACTCAGGCTTTCAGAATGCACCAAAATGGAAATCAAGTAGACTTTGGGGAGCAGTGCAAAGATAAGAAAAGGCTTTGGGAGATATTTACAAGGAAAAGTCAGCCCCAGTTTTCCTATTGTCAAGTTAGATCAGTTTGGGCTTGGATTTCAGCCCAGTCATCAACAGAGAAGAAAGGAGAATGTCGAACTATATTTTGATATAACAATTAAGGCAAATTATTTTTGGACTTGAATTCAATTTGTTCAAAGTTTCAAAGTTTTAAAAAATAATTCAAAGTCCATTTTACATGGAATTGAGCACAAAATATATTTCTGTGCAAGAAGTATTGATAATGTTCTTACAGTATCATACCACTTGAACAAGATTGGTACTGTTCATATGGTACCAATACCAAAGGCAAGGTAAGTATCGATACTCAAAAGAAGTATCGATACTACAAACATTGCTTAAATTTCAGAATGCAAAAATGGTACCGATACCCAAAGGGGTATCGATACTACTTCATATAGTAGTATTAATACCATAGGCTTAGTATCGATACTGTCAGCCCTAATGGATAGTAACAGATAGTTGATTTAAAAATAAAAAAGGTAGTACCGATACTCCCTTTAGGAGTACCGATACCCTCTGTATTGGGCAATTTTATTTTGCAAGAAAATTGATCCCTAACAGCTCCAAAACACTTATAACGGCTAGAAACGACCACAACTTCATTCCAAACATATAAATACAAGTTGAGGACACTTTAAGAAGGGTTTGAACACCTATCTAAGCAATCAAATACAAGAGAAGAATTTTCCATTCTTAATTTTCTATTTTCTTGTAAATATTGTGTTTTAGTGAGCTTCAATTTGTAAACACCTACCTTGTAAGGGTTTTCTTGTTTACACTATCTTTCCTTTTACAAAAGGGGATAGGCTCTATATTAGCCAAGTGAAAATATAGGGAGTGTAAAGGTTATCTATTTGTCCTTGAAAAAGAAAGAACAAATTAGTGAATTTGTTAGAAAATCCTAAGTGAGAAGCTTAGGTAGTGGAAGTAGACTTGGTTGATAAGTCGAACCACTATAAATCATTGTGTCAAATTTCTCTATCTTTTACTCTCTTTACTCTCTAAACAAATTATTACCAATTCACCCCTCTTGCAACTTTTTCAGTTGTTCAATTGAGACTCTTCGATCATAACAATTGGTATCAGAGCTTGACTTGTTAGAAGGTGTTACATCCTTGAGACAATCGTCAAAAAGCTCTACAGATTCTTGATGAATCTGACAAAGAAATGGTTTCAATCTCCGGTGCCTATTACATTAGAGATTCATAACCGGTCAACAAGTCACCTTACTTCAATGGAGCAAATTATGCCTATTGGAAGAATATGATGATGTTCTTCATTCAAGCCAATGATCTAGGAGCTTGGAACTCAATCATGAAGGGTTACTCCACTCACTCGGTGAGATAGACGATTAGAGTGATACAGAGAAGAAAAGTTCCAGCTCAATGCTAAGGCTATGCACATCCTCTTTTATGCATTAGACCCATATGAATATGGAAGAGTCTCCTCTTTTTCTAATGCAAATGAGATATTGGATAATCTCCAAGTCACTCATGAAGGAACCAATGAAGTGAGAGAAACCAAGATAAGCCTTCTCAACCATATCTATAAAAATTTCAAGATGAAACCGGATGAAGATATCAAAGCTATAACGGATAGATTTTTCGTGATTGTCAACGGTCTAAAGGGATTTGGAGAAGTAATCCCTAACGAAAAGCTTGTGAGGAAGATGATATACTCTTTTCCAAAGTCTTTGCAATCGAAGAAGACAACGATCATTGAGGCTAAGAATCTAAAAGTCTCTCATTCTCGATGAGTTGATTGGTTCTCTTTCACTCATGAGTTGATGGTGAAGGAAGATGAAGATGATGAAGAAAATAATGATAAGAAGAAGGAGGAAAAGAAGAATGAGGTAGGCATTACCTTCAAATCCACCAAAGAGAGGAATCAAGATTCAAATGAAGAGGTGGATGAAGACGATGACGAAGAAGAAGAGATGACCAAGCTCTTAAAAAGGTTTAAGAGATTCATGACTTCCAAGGAAGTGAAGCATGAATCAAGCAAAAAGAAGAATCTCTCGGCGTGCTTCGAATGTCAAAGAATATGGCATGTCAAGTATGAATGTCCCCTCCTAAAGAAGAAGGGATCAAGCAATAAAAAGGTACTTGTGGCGGTTTGGAGTGATGAAGATGACTCCAATAATGAAGATGAAGTAGCCAACCTATGTCTCATGGCAATCGAAAAAGATTCAATAGTAACTTCTAACTCAAATAAATTTGATTCTTATTCTTTTGATGAGTTACAAGTTGCTTATAATGAGCTGTATTTGGAATTTGAGACCATGAATTCCAAATATAAGAAATTAATTTCCAAACATAAAGTTGAAAATGATTTGGTTTGAAAGAAAAAATTGATTTTGAAAAAAAATGAAATTTTGAAAAATGATTTAGAACTTTCAAAAGTCAAAATCAATGATTTAGAAAAAGAAAAATTTGATTCGAAAGTTAAGCTTGAGAGCTTAACAAAAGAAAAGAATTAATTTCTCAAAACAACTCATTATGCTTAAAAATGGAAAAATGCTCACATTGCCATTTTTATGGTCACTTGGAACATACTTGTCCTTTGAAGAAAGGAAAATGTTTTAAAATTAGACAAGTATGGGTTCCTAAGGGAACAAGGGGCATTGAAACTAACGTTCAAGGATCCAAATCAATTTGCATACCGAAATCTACTTAAATGTCTCTTGTAGGTGTGTCGGAGCAATGGTGGTGAAAATGAAGATATTCAAATGCTCTAGCCACACTTGAAAAGGAATGGGTAACCTCTAAGCGTAAGCTTTTTGATTATTTGGTTGCTCATTTTGTTTATGCATGCATGAGTTTTGAACTTAATTGATTTTGTGTTGATTTTCTATCTCATGTATGTTAAAAGGAAATTCTGATGAACATTTTAAAGTTTTAATGATTTTTCATAATTTTTAGTTCATCATAATGAATTTTTGGTCAAAATTGGGTTTAAATACAAATAATATCTCTCTAACAATTGATATCAATTTTCAAAATGCTTTGATTTTAATTTTTTTAAGTTTTTAACCTAAATTAAAATGTTTATGCATGTAATTTAAAAATGAAAATGATATCTCTTTAAACAATTGATATCAAAATTTTCAAAAACATAACATTTTTGGAAGGCTTTATGCATGTGCACTTAATTTCAACATTTGGTATGATATAAAGTTTATTTTAGACTTGGATACATTGAATTTCATGTGTTACTAATATGTTTGCTATTATTGTTGAAATTCAATTTTGTTTAAGTGTCAAGCTTTTAAAGTTAAATTTTTGTTTGGAATGCACTTTTTGAGGGGGAGTTTTTTATTTTTCAAATCATTTTATGACAAATTTGCCACTTACTCTCCAATGTTATTTTTGAACTTTAAAGTTGAATTATTTTTTATATAACAAAAATGTGGAGAAGTATGGTTTGAAAATTTCAATTTCTTAATGAAAAAGGGAGAACTGAATATTTTCAAAACTTTTTCAAACAATTAGTATATTTTCATTAAATATTTTATTAAGGGGGAGTCTTGCCAAAAACAATTTTTCAAATGTTTTGTTATATAAAAAAGGGGGAGATTGTTGAACTATATTTTGATATAACAATTAAGGAAAAATATTTTGGACTTCAATTGAATTTGTTCAAAGTTTTCAAAAATAATTCAAAGTCCATTTTACTTGGAATTGAGCACAAAATACGTTTCTGTGCAAGAAGGACCGATACTGTTCTTACAGTATCGTTTCCACTTGAACAATACCGATACTGTTCATATGGTTCCGATACCAAAGGTAAGGGAAGTATCGATGATCACAAGGAGTATTGATACTAGCAACATTGCTCAAATTCCAGAATGCAAAAATGATACTATACCCAAAGGGGTGCTGATACTACTTCATATAGTAGTATCAATACTATAGACTTAGTATTGATACCATCAGGCCCCAACGACTATAACATCTAGTTGATTTAAAAATTACAAAGGTAGTACCGATACTCCCTTTAGGTGTATAGATACCCTCTTTACTGGGCAGTTTTATTTTGCACAAAAATTGATCCCCAACGCTCCAAAACGCTTCTAACGGCTAGAAACGACCACAACTCCATTCCAACATATAAATACAAGTTGAGGACACTTGAAGAAGGGTTAACACACCTATCCAAGCAATCAAACACAAGATAAGAATTTTCCATTCTTATTTTTCTATTCTCTTGTGAATATTGTGTTTTAGTGAGCTTTAATTTGTAAACACCTACCTTGTAAGGGTTTTCTTGTTTACACTATCTTTCCTTTTGTAAAAGGGGTTTGACTCTATCTTAGACAAGTGAAAAGATAGGGAGTGTAAAGGTTATCTCTTTGTACTTGAAATAGAAAGAACAAATTAGTGAATTTGTTAGAAAATCCTAAGTGAGGAGCTTAGGTAGTGGAAATAGACTTGGTTGATAAGTCGAACCACTATAAATCCTTATGTCAAATTTCTCTATCTATTACTCTCCTTACTCCCAAAACAAATTATTACCAATTCACCCCTTTGTAACTTTTTTGGTTGTTCAATTGAGCCTCTTTGATCATAACAGATTCAAAAATGCCAAGAAAGAAGAAGGGAAAGATTAACTGATGAAGAAATTCAAGGTGAGCCAATGTTTTTTCCTCCCATTCACAACACATTTAGGTTTGGTGGCTATGCTTTTGAATAAGAAATGATTATGGCCTTACCTGATATAGAAGAAGCTCTTAAAGACTTGAGCATCAATGCTATAACAACGGATAACACTTAAGTTGTTGATAGATTTGGAATCCGTCCTTTACCTCCAAGGTTTGTGCTTAACAACTGGACAGATGAAGAACTACATGTGGTGATCTTTTGTAAGGGTTAATAAATTGTTTTTATTTATATTTCAATAAATGATACAATTTTCCTTTCTAGTAAACATTTCTTCATTCTTCATTTCATTTTATTCGTATTTAATTTTATTTCTTCATTTCATATGGGATACTTTCCTCTCCCATATACATATTTATCTTTTCCTTTGAGGTCCTTAGATATTAATGATATGGACAATGATGATTCTGACCCGGAGGTGGATTTTGAGTAGCTCAAGTGTCTTGGGGAAGTCAATGAGTGTGACCACGAAGAAGAGTGCAACTTACCTTCAGAGTTATTAAGAATGGTAGAGAAATAAGACAAACAAATATTTCCACATGAATAAGAAATCGAAGTTTTGAATTTGGGCACGAAAGAGGAAAATAAGGAAGTTAAAATTGGCACAACACTCATGTCTGAAGTAAGATGAAACTTGATAAACTTACTTCAGGAGTACAAATACGTGTTTGCATGGTCATATCAAGACATTCCTGGTCTAGACACATATATGGTAGTCCACAAACTACCCATCAAGTCATAATGAAAACCTGTACAACAAAAGTTAAGGAGGATAAGACCTGAAATGTTCCTTAAAATAAGAAAAGAAGTCAAGAAGTAGTTTGATGATGAATTTCTTCAAAAGGCCAAGTATCCGGAGTGGATGGCTAACGTAGTGTCGAGGATGAAAAAGTACGCATGTGCGTTGACCATCGAGACCTCAATAAGGTAAGTCATAAAGACAACTTCCGCTTACTGCATAGATACTATGGTGGATAACTCGGTGAGAAATGTTTTCTTCTCATTCATGGATGGATTCTCAAGATACAACCAGATTAAAATGCATCTAGATGACATGGAGAAAACAACATTAATCATAATGTGGGGAATATTTTGTTACAAGGTGATGTCCTTCGGATTAAATAATGCTAGGGTAACATACCAAAGAGCTTTGGTGACCTTATTTCATGACATGATGCATAAGGAGATTGAAGTTTATGTTGATGACATGATTTTCAAAGAACAAACTAAAAATGAACATGCTGAGAATATGAGAAAACGCTTCCAAAGATTGAGAAAGTTTCAAATGAGATTGAATCCCAATAAGTGTACCTTCGGAATAACATCTGGAAAACTGTTGGGCTTCGTTGTTAGAAGGAAATTTATTGAGGTTGATCCAAATAAAGTCAAATATATCCAAGATCTACCTCCCCCACGAACATAAAAAGAAGTTAGAGGTTTTCTGGGTAGACTAAACTACATTGCTCGGTTCATATCTCAGTTGACTAATAAATGTGATCCAATTTTTCGTCTTCTTTGAAAGAACAATTATGAAACATGGGATAAGGACTGCCAAACTACATTTGAAAAACATAAAAGAGTATTTGTCACACACTCCTGTCTTAATGTCTCCTATCCCAGAAAAACCTTTATTTCTTTATCTGTCCATCTTTGAGAATTCGATGGGATGTACCTTGGGCCAACATTATAAGTCTGAAAGAAAAGAAAGAGTCATTTATTACCACATTATGAGCAAGAAGTCCTCTGATTGCGAGGTTATATATCCACCCATTGAAAAAGTTTGCTATACTTTAGTCTGGGCTACATGAAGGCTCAAAAATACATGATGTACCACACCACTTAGTTGATTTTCAAGTTAGATCCGCTAAAATACATGATGGTTAGTTGATTTTCAAGTTATATCCTCTAAAATACATGATGGGTGTGTCTGATCTCTCTAGAAGGTTAGCCCGATGGCAGATGTTATTATCTAAATTCGACATTGAATTTGCGAGCTAAAAGACTTTAAAGGGAAGTGCCATATTAGACTTCTTAGCGTGCAAAACTTTTGAAAATTATGAGCCGTTGGCCTTTGATTTGCTAGATGAAGACTTGATGGCCATATCTTTAGTAGAAGCAAACACCTCCATATGTGTCCCTTGGGAAATGCATTTCGACGGTGCATCAAATTTGTTAGGGTATGGCATTGGAGTTATCCTAGTCTCACCTAAAGGAAATCATTACCTGTTCATTAGCATATTGAACTTTGATTGCACTAACAACATGACGAAATATGAAGCTTGTGTTTTAGGGATTCGATCTGTTATTGGACAAAATATAAAGACTTTGTGGGTATAAGGAGATTCTACCTTAGTGATCTATCAACTCCGTCGAGATTGGGAGACAAAAGATGTCAAGATGGTGGAATACAGAAAGCTCATATTAGATCTACTTGAAGAGTTTAACGAAGTCACTTTCCATTACGTTCCTTGAGAAGAAAACTAAATGGCCGATGCCTTAGCTACCTCGGTAGCAACATTCAAGGTTGGTAGGGAATTTGACATGATACCAATCGATATGTTTTCATACGAGTACCTTTCTCATTGCTACCAAATCGAAGAGGTAAAATACACCAAACCTTGGTACCATGATATTTTACAATATATTAAAAGTCAAGGTTATCCAGAAGAAGCCACCAAAACTGAAAAAAGAACAATCAGAATAATGGTGGCCAAATATGTTCTTGATGGGGAAATCTTATACAAGAAAATCCATGATCAAGTCTTGTTAAGATGTGTAGATGCAGAAGAAGCAAGGATGATCTTGGAGGAGGTACATGACGGAGTTTGTGTAACTCATGCAAATGGACATATGATGGCAAGAAAAGTTATGAGATATTGATACTTCTGGTCCACATTAGAGAGTGACTGCATCAACTATGCTAGAAGATGTCATAAGTGTAAGTTTATGGGGATAAAATAAATGTTCCGCCTCATCCTCTTAATGTGATGATGACATTGTGGTCTTTTTCTATTTGGGGCATGGATTTCATTGGACAAATCCATCCAAAAGTTTCAAACGGTCATTGGTTCATTCTTTTAGCAATTGACTATTTTACCAAATGGGTAGAGGTTGCATCATATGCCAGTGTCACTCAGTCCACTATTTGTAAATTCTTGAAAAAAGAGATCATATGTTGGTATGGTTTACCAGAAAGGATCATTACCAATAATGCAACCAACTTAAACAACAAAATGATGGATGCTGCATGAGAACAATTCAACATAAAACATCACAGCTCTACAGCTTATCGACCAAAGATGAATGGAGGAGTAGAAGTAGCAAATAAAAATATCAATAAAATAGTGGAGAAAACGACTGAGACATATAAAGATTGGCACGAGAAGTTATCTTTTGCCTTGCTTGCTTACCAAAATTCGGTGCAAACTTCGACTGGGGCAACCCCATTTTCATTAGCATATAGGATGGAGGCAATATTGCCCATTGAGGTGGAGATCCCATAACTTTGGGTTTTGTCAGAAGTTAAACTAGATGATGCACAATGGGTGCAATGTAACACCCATATCCCGTATATCTTTCCGTACACGAGATATGGATGTCACATCACGTTTTTAAAATATTTTTTCATTTGAAAAACCGTAAAATTTTGTTTCAATTTTTAACAACCTCAAAGCATGCTATTCATATAAGCAAAATACTAAAACAATCAATTTAAATACATTACAAAATATTTAATGTAGTTCCATTACATGCCAACTAAGTTTTCAAAAGGAATAAGATTGTCCTAACGTTACTGATGGGTCAACCTTAATTGATGATCGCTGCTGCTACTATTGTACTCTTTACGCAACTAATCTTTGACTTTACCTATGCGTGAAATCAACACACGTTAAGTATTTACTTAGTGAGACATAATATTTAAAGAAATCTTTATGTATACATAAGTATGTCATATTTATTTAGTTCGTACTAAATCATATATTCTTTAAGGATCCTATAATCCTCCTAAGTTAAACCGTATTCCATTCATAATTATCTTAATTATTTTTAGTATGCCTAGCATATCTATCTTTCTTTATATTTTTCTTTTATTTTATTTATCTCTTTAGTCATTATTGTTTATTTTCATTGAGAGCATCCCTTCATACTTATAATGTACCGTTATGCATTTTCATTTATGGCATTCTTTCATGCCAATAATGCAATCATATGCATTTCAATTATGAAATTCTTTTATACCGATAATGCACCAATATGCATTTCAATTATGGCATCCTTTTGTGCCGATAATGCACCCATATGCATTTCATTTATGATATTCTTTCATGCCTTTTTATATACTATTATACGTTTCATTTATGGCATCCTTTCATGCCTTTTATAAGCTATTATACATTTCATTTATCGCATCCTTTCATGCCTTTTTATACACTAATATACATTTCAATTATGGCATCATTTCATGCATTTTATACACTATTATACACTTCATTTATTGCATCATTTCATGCCTTTTATATAACGTTATACATTGTTATACATCTAGTCTTTTACTCAAATGTATTTAACCTTTCATCTAAGTTGCATGATTGACACTTGTCTACCAAATGCACAGCTAGGCCATTTATATTTTACTCAATGGTCTTTAACCGTTCATCTAACTGGCATAATTGACACCTTTCTGGCAAATGCATAGCTAGGCCATTTATCTTTTACTCAACGGTCTTTAACCGTTCATCTAACGACATAATTGACACCTTTGTGTCAAATGCACAGTTAGGCCTCAAAGGCACTTAGCCTTTCATCTAACTGTCATAATTGACATATTTCTTTCAAATGCATAGTTAGGCCTCAAAGGCACTTAGCCTTTCACCTAACTGGCATAATTGACACCTTTCTGTCAAATGCACAGTTAGGCCTCAAAGGCACTTAGCCTTTCATCTAACTGACATAATTGACACCTTTATGTCAAATGCACAGTTAGGCCTCAAAGGCACTTAGCCTTTCATCTAACTGTCATAATTGACACCTTTCTGTCAAATGCAAAGTTAGGCCTCAAAGGCACTTAGCCTTTCATCTAACTAGCATAATTGACACCTTTCTGTCAAATGCACAGTTAGGCCTCAAAGGAACTTAGCCTTTCATCTAACTGGCATAATTGACACCTTTCTATCAAATGCACAGTTATGCCTATTAATCTTTTATTTTAGACCAGTTTCTACTATAATAATTATTCATAATATCAATTAACTATTTCAATCATTATACATTCTATGGTTTATACTTATAGTGCCCATGCAATAATCCCAAAATCTTACTATAATTTACATGGATTACTCACCCATTACTAATACGGTAATTCACATTCTTATTATGAACTTCTGATAATTTCACATATATTTCCCATACAAAAATTAATACACTTAGTATGGATTTCTTAGTTTGCACACATAGTGCCCATACGAAAATTCATACACTTAGTATGAATTTTTTAGTTTTACACACATAGTGCCCATACGAAAATTCATACACTTAGTATGAATTTCTTAGTTTTGCGCACAAAGTGCCCATACCAAAATTCATACACTTGGTATGGATTTCTTAAGTTTTTGCACGCTTAGTGCCATTTGGTAATCACCATACTTACATTAATAAATCATACAACTATGACTACCATAGCAAATACGTACATAATTAAATGCACTTACCTGGATTGTCTCGCTATTATATCCAAAATGCAAAGTTGATCACTCCGGTACTTTGCCTTTGTCTTTAGTTTTGCTTGACTCAGGAGCTTGATTTCGATTTACTCAAGCATCTAATAACGACACGTACAATATCAATTGTTAGTATATTTCCTAATAATTATACTCAAACGCTATTCAAAAGTACATATTATTAACCTTTTATAACAATATCAACCTATTTTTAACATTTCTGGCTCACTAGTATCGATACCCCCATCATGGTATCGATACTCTATTATGATACCGATATCATTTTTTCATTTTATGATCAATGGTATCGATACCATCGTCATGGCATCGATACTCCCCTCTTGGTATCGATACCACTTGAATAGGTATCGATACTATTCAACAGATTCCATTGATTTCAAGCCTATAGTATCGATACTGTTATATCAGTACCCATACCAGTGCCCAGAATTTCTAGTTTTTAGCCTGATTATCACCCAAATGGGGTCAAATTTTGGTATGTTTATACCATACAATATTATTAAGCTCTTATTTACCTATCCATACTAACTTTCTTTCATTTAGTTTCTTAAAACATCTAAAATCTTCCAAGAATATTCAATTCTAAGAATCACAACACTTTTTCTAGTATTTTATTAATCCTATCCAATACTTCTAATCTTTCATTTACCTATTTGACAAGTCAATTCTACAAATAAACATCAACAAACACTCATATATCAACATATCATTTAAAAACTTATTTTCTTAAATCTCTAATATTTCTTCCATTTCATAGTTTTAATCTCATATAACATTTCCTTAAGCTTAGATAACACTTAAGTTTGCAAGAACCAACCATAATCAAAAGGAAACACTAACCAATTAAAATTTACCTTTGCTATGGGGGAGAGCTATTTCCACAAGAAGAAGAAAAGAGAGATGGCCTTTTCATAACCTAAATTCCCTTTCCCCCTTTTTTCTTTAATACTTTATAGAAAATGAATTTTAAATTCATTTTCCCCTTAAAGGACCAAAATGCCCTCTTAATTAATCTATTGATACAATTTAGTTCAAAACACTATTCTAAATCATTTTCTCATCTTTTACCAATTATTCAAATAAATCTTCAAATTTTAATTCTTTTTAATTTAGTCTCTGACCTAATATTTGGGGTATTACATACAAACTCGATATGATCAAATGAACCTAATAGAATAAAAAAGATTGAAAGCCATTTACCATAGTCAACTCTACCAAAACTGAATGATCCGAGGACACAACAATAAGCTGTGCCCAAGAGTATTCGATGAAGGAGATCTTGTACTGAAAAAGATATGACCAATCCAAAAGGACTTCAGAGGAATGTGGATGCCAAATTGAGAAGGTCCTTATATCGTGAAAAAGGCCTTCTCCAGAAGAGAACTTATCTTGACAGAAATGGACGAGCCGAAACTACCAATTATTGTAAACTCTGATGCAATCAAGAAATATTTCACTTATGGTGCGTTTGGTTCACGGAATGTAAGATTACAGATGGAAATAAAATATTACCAGGGAATAGGATTACTGAGAATGTTGTATTTTATGTTTGGTTGGTTTAGCAGGAATGTAAAATTACCGTGTTTGGTTAAAGGAATAAAAGATTATTGGAATATATATTTGACCAAATTGTCCTTATTATATATATTTTTTAACAAGTTGGAAAATATTTATATATTTTCTTTAAAAAATTTAAATTCATAAAATTTATATAATTTTTTTACAAAATTGAAAATATAAAAAGGTTTAATTAAAAGCTAAAATTTTATTTTAACCCCTGAACTTCATATAAAATTTTAATTATAGATTTTTTTTGTAAATCTAAAATAGTTTAAGGATAAATTTGTAATTTAACCTTCGTAGAATTTTTATTATTCAATTATAGAATAATGATATTTTTGAAAGAAAACAATTAAGGGCATTTTAGTCCAAAACGTCGGTAATCCAACAATACCTAAGGAAAGGGAGGTAATGACATTCCCGGTAATATACCCCAAAAAATTCACTATCGGTAATGTAAGATTACCGGGAATGACATTCTCGACCAACCAAACGGGGGAATGTGGATTCCATTCCCATGGGAATCTCACATTCCCCCAACCAAACACACCCTTAGGGTGAATACCCAAATGGGCGCTCTATGTTGAAGGCAAAAAAAATGTTTAGAGTGAAAACCTGAAAGGGCACTCTAAATTGAAAAATAAAATAAAAACAAAAAATAAGGTGGGTCCAAGATGAAAACCTGCAAAAGGCGTCTTGAAACCAAGGGAGAATCCAAGTTGAAAACTCGAAAGGGTGGCTTGGGTAATGAACCAGGATTCATGCATGTGTAATTCATGCCACTTAATGGGATAGACCCTCATTTTAAAGCTATCCAAAGTAACTTTCTTATACGTTAAGACAATCACTTTACGACGATATTAAAATGAATAAATATTACCCTTAGTCAAATTATTTTGATTCGAGTCAAGAACTGCTTATGAGGATATCATGCAAATTAATATATAACAAAACAAATCAGTTACTAAAATAACATAACATAAAATCAACATGCAAAAATTGAAATAAAACAACATGCAAATAGACTAAAATAAAAACAAACAAAACATTATGTCAAAAATTAAAATAAAATAAAGTGCCCAAGTGACTAAAATGAACATTTTTAATATTAAATATTAAAATTACAAAGGATAAAAATAAATGAAACATGGAGGCAAATTAAAATAAAATAAAATTGCATGGTTAGATTAAATTAAATAAAAAACAGATCATAGGTCAAAATATAACACATGTCAAACTACATATACCATTTCATAATTATTCCTTTTTTATAAGTATAAAATATGCTTTTAAAGAAAATTGGTTAAATTAAAAATTCAATATAGAAACATTTAAAAAATTAAATCATCACTACACATGACCAAAATGTAAAAACACACCTAAATAAGGGGGACTACACAAAAAATAACACAAAAATACATAGCATGCATCAGAAAATGGTAAATAATAATTTTAGTCCCTACAGGTGACCAACATGCAAAAACACGGTAAATTATGGGGGACTAAATAACAAATAACCCTAAATATATATAAGATGCATAAAAACGAGTAAATAACAGGTTCAGTCTTTACAGATGACTAACATGCAAAAACACGCTTAAGTTAGGGGGACCTAAGCTTGATTTTACCCTAAAGTTCCCCTATATAATCTATTTTATATCTTTTTTTATTTCAAACTGAAATTATAAAAAAATTCCTAAAAGCTTTTCTTTCTCTCTTCTTCTCTTCGGTCGGCCCACTACCGGCCACCTTACAACTTCTCCGTCTTCCGTCTGATCGCCATTTCGGTCGTCACACACGGTTGTCAAAACCCCTAAATCAACCTTTAAATACTCCTTTCACTCCGATCTACCCATCTAATCTTAGATCTAGGGCTAAAACCACATAAAAGAACCCCTAAAGAGCCCGAAAAAATCTCGACCCTTTGGTTCTCGGCCGCTCCGGCCACCGGGAAGACGAACCAACCCTCTGGTTGACTGCCCTCTCTAAGGTATATAGATCTACTCTCCTCTTCTGGTTTTTGTTTCATGCAAGCCTAGTTTTTTTTTTTATATTTTTTATCCTTATTTTGAAACTGAAAGTAAATAAAAAGGATACCTTAAACTTTTTTTTATTTTTTTTTGCTTCTGGAAACTAAAGAGGAGGAACCCCTTCTTTTTACATTAGTTTGGGTTTTATAACCCTTGTTGATTTTATAGATTTCTCTTTCTTTTCAAAACAAATGAAATTATTAAAACTTTACGTGTCTGGGGCTGCTTGTTGTAGAGGTTGGAGTGGCATGTTGGAGTAGTAGGGCTACTGGAGCATGGTTGGTAGAAGCGGAGGTGGCTGGGGATTGGTGCAGCAAGGCGGCGACAGCTAACTATGAACCTTAGGGTTTTAAACCCTAGTTCATTTGGGTCAATCTAGACTGTCAGATCTGCCCCTGATATGATGGATATCATCTGGCGACTGGAGGCACAAAGAGAAAACCCTAAATGGTTATTAATATAGGCCATTGGATCTCTCCCAGATCCAACGAACATGATAGTGCAGCGCCAAAAGAAGAGAAGAGAGCCTAGGGTTTTTTGCTTGGGCTCGGGTTTTGGGTTTGGTAGCTAGGCTCGGGTCTGGGTGTAATTTTCGGGCCCGATTTGCTTTGTAGTTGGGGCCTGAGTGTAATGGACCCAATTGGGTTTTGTTGTAACCTGAAAATAATAATAATAATAAAGATAATAATAATAATAATAATAATAAAGATAATAATAATAATATTAATAATAATAATATCAAAGAAATGGGTTGACGCCACAAGCAAAGTTTGATAAGTCGATAGAGTTCTAGAAAGACAAAGAGAAGTGAAATCTCACTATATTGCACTTAAATTGATAGTCGATGGGTCCTTTTAAAATGAAAAAGTGATGGCTTATTTATAGGCTTACAAAATGGCATGAAATGGAACCCCTAATGGCTGAAAGGGTGGCCGGTCATATGTCAAGAGATATGAGCCTTTAGAGAATCAACATGTTCTTTAAGGACATTACTTGTATCCATTCATGTTTTTCACCCATCCTCATTGGTGAAGAATGCCTTGTTTTACTTGTATCCTTTCACGAATTTCACATTTATGAAGAGCCTTGAATGAAGAGTGGTGTCTCTTGAAATGGTTTCCATTCATCCAACCTTTTCATGAAGAGGTATGATTAAACATTGTGAATTTTGGAGGTACCTTTTGAGATGAATGAACATGTCCCTTAGAAGGAACCTCTTGGTGAAACATCATGTCTCTTCGAAAGACATCTCTTGGTGAAGCATCATATCTTTTTGAAAACATCTCTTGGTGAAGCATCATGCCCTTTGGAGAAGCACCTCATGGTGAAGAATCATGTCCTTTGAAGAAACATCTCTTGGTGGAACATCATGTCCTATGGAGAAGCATCATGTCTTTTGAAGAAGCATCTCTTGGTGAAAGATCATGTCCTTTGAAGAAGCATCTCTTGGTGAAGAATCATGCTCTTTACATAATCATCTCTTGGTGAAGCATCATGGTTCCTCATATATACTTCTTTGTGAAAAGGTATGAAATGAAAGTGCACAACTCTTTCTTTCACCTTGTAGCCGTTAGAGTGAAGAAATGTATCTCTCCCCTCGTTGCCGTTGGAAGTGAAGGGAAGACACTTTTTCTCTGTGTAGCCATTGGAAGCATTGAAGAAACATGACCTTTGGTTTGAATTGCATCTCCTTATCATCTTTCTAGCCGTTGGTCACACCTTGCAAGCAAAAAATAAAATAATAAATAAATAAATAACTTCATAAGAACATGTATTATTTAATTATAAAATATAACATACCAACATTTATGTATATATTCATGCACGGCTAATGTATGATATATATATACGTGTGTGTGTGACAATCCTATGCATAATATATGTAACGCCTAACATATGCATGGAAAGTGAAATATGAAAACTATATGATATTCAAATATATAGAATACATGAATGGAGATCCTAATCATATAATATGCAGTTCATAACATAAAATGAATGGAAATTTATCATAATAAATTAACATATAATATGCATATTAAAAGTAATCATAATATCATAAATATAAATGAGACAAATGACATGATT
This sequence comes from Hibiscus syriacus, assembly GCF_006381635.1. Classification (NCBI taxonomy): domain Eukaryota; kingdom Viridiplantae; phylum Streptophyta; class Magnoliopsida; order Malvales; family Malvaceae; genus Hibiscus; species Hibiscus syriacus. Next base: position 2,068,501 of record NW_024062911.1, on the reverse strand, counting down.
ATCTAAACTTAGATTTTTGATGTGAATTTAAATGATAAATGAGACAAATGTATCTCTGTTGAGGCGTTCAGTGATGATCCATAGTCTTCACAAATGATATGATGAAGTAGACAAATTTAGTTTTGGTCAATTGTTTAGGAAATTGTCCTCTAAAGAGGAAAGTTTCCGACCTTTAATAACACTAAGACTATGACATGTTCTTCTTGACAAGTTTTAAAATTTCTATAGTAAATGTGATATGACGTTACTTTCATGTTTGAACTAGGAATTTTGGAAATGCATTTTAGTACTGAAATTAGTTAATAGTTTATAATTTAGTCTCTAGAATATCTTATATATTCAAATGAAGTCTAATTTCAAGTCAATTGGGTTGTAATTTTGCATGATGCCTATATGCATGCTGATTGATGCTTGATAGCTTAATATTTATATTTTAGTGTGTTTCCGTAGGATTTATGTGAAAAGATGTAAATATCCCAAAATATCATTACTGATTTAGTGAGAATTTTTGCATGATCCGAGTTTGTACTTGGTTGATAATGATGAATGTTCTTACGTTGTATGATTTTATGAAAATTTTAAATTTTATTTATGCTCAAACGAATTCCTTAAGAGAAAATCGATGATTACTTTGACATCCGATCTCAAGTTTGGATTGTCTCATTCAGGTATCGGGTGTAGGAAAAGTTGAGTTGCTACAACTAATCACCGACAAGACACCAAAATCAGCAACAACTCCAACAAAAGACTGAAATAGCATATAAGAAGACGGAGAAGATTCATAGAAAAAACGGAATAAGGGTCCTCAAAGAAATTAAATCTATGAAAAGTAACCAAAACAATGGTGAGAAAAGTTCAAGTTAAATTAGTATCATGAATTAAATGATAACGGTTCGGTAAAAATATTTAATTATATTTTTCATTCATTAAATTAGTGACACGTGACATCATTTGATTGGATGAAAAATTTATTAAATGAAAATATTATAAAAATCGAATCACACAGTGACACATCATAAAATTTATTTTGGGTGTCAAATTTAGAAATTATATGAAGATTTTTTGAAATGAGAAAAATTGAGTTTTAAAGCTTTTATTGTTAATTTTTTTAATATGTATAGTCAATTTTTTTAAAGGATGTCAAACTATTTATAGAATGGGTGTCATTTTATTCTTTTATATTAAATATATATATATATATTGGCTCCGCCAGTGCCTCTTTAGTACTTTTGGTGCTTAATTTTTTTTATCAAGATAAATGTCTAATGTTTTATTTTGATACTATTTTAAAGTTAAAGCATCAATATTCATTAAAAAGCTATCATCTATTGAATACATTATACATGACACGTGGCTTGATTTTTTATTTTCTTGATCTTTTAAGAAATAAACTTTAAAATCTTTAATTTTCTAAAATCCTTAAATTACTGAAAACCCATAAAATCTCTAAATTTGGAATCTTCAAAGTCCATTTAACTTCGCCGAACCACCACTACTTATCATGTCCATCATCAGACCTACATTGGTCGATCGCCCCTTACTATCGCACTAAATCCCAAAATTAGTTGATTTTTGAAAACCCATAAAATCCACAAATTCTTAATAAAACCCTAAATCTCTTCTTCAAACATCCCATAATCAGCCACAAGAGCCCATCTTTTCTACCACCGGTTTCCGACTACTGAATACCTACTCTTTGTCCCCTCAAATTGACAAACGAGACATTATGAAACTAATAAAAAAAATGACTGCAAATTGACTTGTGGGTAGACAAGAGGAGACTCGTGGCTCCTGGGTTGTTCATTGTTGCGATGGATGAGTGGCGTATAACGTCATAAATCAATGAGATGATGAAATATTTTAAGGTTTTAAATTTTAAAAAATAGAGATTTTAAGGTTAAAATTTTGAATTATTTTAAATATAAATGAAAGTAAATTTTAAAAATAAATCATATATCAATCAATAATTGGGTGATAGTATTTTTAACATATGTTGACAATAAAATTTTCAAATAATAACATAATAAATGTAAAATATCTTATTGAACAAAACAATTTAAAAGTTAAAAAATAATATAATTTAAATACTTATTCTTTAATAAACCTTATGTAAAATATATATTTCAATTATAAAATAAATTTTTGAGTATGACTTGTGAAGTTGACAATTTCGATGAAATAATTAGAGGAAAAGGCACTGATAGGATTCGAATTATTTATTCACCCGGTGAAAATAACTTTTTCAAAAAGTAAAAAAAAGTAAAGCTTGTCATTAATTGTTTGGCAACTGTATACGTTGTAAATTTTTCATTCGATTAAATTTGTTTATTTTTTATTTTTAAAATTATCTTAATCAAAATGTATTATTAGAAATGATAGTTTCGTCACACTCAATAAGCACGGATGAACACTGTTGATGATTAGCACCATTAAATTAATTTATAAAATATTAAATTATAAAGTACTAAACATATAATTATAAATTAGCTAAAAGTTTAAATGTAATTTAATTAAAAATACAATATTTATAAAGCATTTGTTTTTAGGTAAACTATATCATTCACAACCTAACTATTTACCCCTTTTACTTTAATCATCGATTTTTTAATATTGTCAATAGGGTCAACTAACTATTTAAATCTTTTCAACCAAGCCACATACCGTTAAATATTAACGGATGAGATGGCGTGACAGTTAATAAAATTTTTATAATTGCACATTTAGTCATCATTACTTACACATTCTATTAATTTGGTCATAACTTTTATTTAATTCAATAAATTTAATCCTCAATCTAATGGTGACATGTGTCACTGTGTGATTCGATTTTTATAATATTTTCATTTAATAAATTTTCCATCCAATCTAATGGTACCACATGTCACTAATTTAATGAATGGAAAATAAATTAATCAATAAGTGTTGCTGGTGGGGTTTGAACCTGGGACACAAGCAAAAAAATTGAACACCTTGACCAATAAGTTAGACCACTAAATTTGTTTAATACATAGAACATAATCTATATAATTTATAATATGGTTAATGATAATAAATAACCTTATAAGGACTCAAACATGAAATAATTGAATAGTATAAAAATATATATAAACAAATATTATAATTGATTAATAAATGAATATGTTTTATTTATATTTTAAATCACATTTAATGTAAAAATTAAAATAAAAGTGAATTTAATATGCTCTAATTGAAATATATCATTTTACATATTTTAAATTAATAAATTGTCTTCATTTTTCTAATTTTATTGAATTGAAATGCATCATATCGTATATTTTTTAAATACTATAACATCGATCGGATTCTAATCTTATTTAGCAACTCTATATTGAAATAGACTAATTCAATAAAATCAAGTTTCCTTTAAAATTTTCTTCAAATATAGAGTGAATAAATAATAAAATATAAAATTCGTACAACGACCTTATAAACAAATCATGCATAAGTTAAAATACTTACTACGATAAGCCTGAACTATCAAGGAAATACTAAGTCAACGAAACTCTTCGTTAGATTTCAATTGTAATATATTAATATTATTTTCATTTTCATTTTTTCAATAAAATGATTTGAAATATAAATAAAATGCATTCATGTATTAATCATTTATAATATATATTTATATATATCATATTAGTGTATTATTCAATTATTCTATGTTGGAGTTCTTATTAGGTCATTTTCCCTTTTTTATTTCCATTAACTATATATATTATGTCGTGATAGGTTTGTCATTTGAATGGTGCAGCCCAATAGTTTGGGCGTTTGTTTACTCTCGTTACGTCTTGGGTTCAAACCCCACCAACAGAGATTATTGATTCAATATATTTTCTATTCATTCAATTGATGACAATTAGCACAATTTGATTGGATAGAAAATTTATTTATTAAATAAAAATATTAAGAAAAAATACAATCACATAGTGACACTTGTCACCATCTGATTGAAGATTAAATTTATTGAATTAATTAAAAGTTAGGACCAAATTAATAGAATGTGTAAGTAATGAGGACTAAATGTGTAATTATAAAATTTTTATTAAATGCTACGTCATCTCCTCCATTAATATTTAACGGTAGGTGGCTTGGTTGACAAGATTTAAATAGTTAGGTGACCCGCTTGACAAAATTAAAAAATAGTAGTTAAAGTAAAAGGGGTAAATATTTAAGTGATTAATAGTATAGTTTACCCAGAAAACTAATGTTTTATAAATATTGTATTGTAATTAAATTACATTTAGATTTTTAAGTAATTTATAATTATACGTTTAATACTTTATAATTTAACATTTAATAAATTAATTTAACGGTGCTCATCGTTAACGGTGCTCATCCACGCTCAACGAGAGTTGTAGAATTTTTCTATTAGAAATATAATCAAATATGAGTTGAGTAGCTCGTGAACAGCTCGAACTCGACTTGATCAAAGCTCGATAAAAACTTGACTTGAGATGACTCGATTCGAGACCTTAACAAGTTGATTTGAGCAAAGTCCAGCTCGACTTGATAAGTTCGCGAGCAACTCGTTAATTTTTTATATAATTTTTTCAATAGTTGTCTTAAAAAATTATTTCAAACAAAAAAAATACTAATTTACTAATAGATAATAAAAAGATGATGAATTGTTATTCTTAAACAACGGGGAAAATACTAAATTATTAATTAATATTTTACTATACTTAAAAATCAAACCATATTTATTATTTTAATGTATTTGTGGATTGTTACTTTTGAGTTTATACTTTGAAATTGTTTCATACACTCTTTTGATAATATTTTTTGTTAAATTTATTAATTTATTTTTATATTAAGATTTGTATAGTATTAATAGATTTTACCTATAATTAAGAAAATAAGGTAAAAATTTTGGCGAGCTTAACGAGCAACGAGTCGAGAAACAAATTTCTTAACGAGCACGAGTCGAGCAGTATCCAACTAGCAATCGAATCGCTCAATAAGCACCCCATTAAATAACAACATTTATATTTTTTTACCTTTATTTGTCATATTCCTTTATACCTATTAAAACAAATCTATTAATCACTTTTTATGGATAATTTTGTTATTTCTCTCTTTTATATAACTTAATACACGGTCAAACTTATCTCCTAAGATTTGTGCTTAGTTAACTTAAAAAAAAATTATGGGACGGAAGAATATATCATTTTAAAATTTGGTAAATTACATTAATCATCACTAAAATATCATTTCATTCCTATTTTGTTCATTATGGTTTATTTTTTAATTTAATTACTGAAATTTCAAATTACTCTTATTTTGGTCACTCCATAATGACAAGGATGATTTTAATATTTTTAATTATGATATTACATATTTTATTAATATAGTTGGGATAAAGTACACAAATGGTCATCCAACTATAGGATACTATTTTGTTGAGTCTCTTGACTATTAAATGTTACGAAATGGCCCCCTGACTATAGGGAGTTGCTTTGTTGAGTTCATCGACTATTAAAAGTTACAAAATGATCACCTGACTATTCATTATGTTTCAAACTCTTTCTTTTCTATTAAAAAATTAGCAGTGTTCTGACCTGGTCGTTAACATACTGACTGATAATCGTTTGAGATTATGAGATCAGATTTTATTATATCTTAGTAAATAGGTTAACGTCTAGCTCAGATTATCGTCAATATTTTAACGGAAAAGGGCGTGTTTAAACATTATGAATAGTCAGGTGATCATTTTATAACTTTTAATAGTCGAGGGACTCAACAAAGCAACTCCCTATAGTTGGGAGATCATTCTGTAACTTTTAATAGTCGGGAGACTCAAAAAAGTAGTATCCTATAGTCTGTGGACCATTTGTGTACTTTACCCTATTTTTTTGGCAAATAAATTATGATAAAAAAATAAAATCAAGACCCCAAATCATACCTCATAAACCATAAATCTAAATCTTAAACCCAAAATCATACCCCCATCCTCACACTCAACAATCACACCTTCATCGGCCACAACAAAGAGTTCATAACCAATGGTTGTCGTCTACATTACCCCCCTAACCCACCTGTGCGCCAGTACCTATTCTCTATCGTTGTTTTTGATGAATCTTTTGAATGTAGGAGGTCATCTAGGGTTCATTTTAGCTTGTAATTTTGGTGTTATTTTTAAAAGTTTATTGGGGTTGCAAATTTGGTATTCATTTTTTTTTTTTATAAATTGTTGGCGTCTTTAAATCATCATCCGGTCTGGGCCACTCACACAAGAATAAATCTAAGGTTCAATATCCAAATTTTGAAATTTTATTTGAATCGAAGCAAGAAGATCCATGAAACCCTTATATTCCTTGTGTTCCACGTAAGTAAGATCTCAACCAGTGACGTACGTAGAAATTTATGTTAATGAGTGTGAACTTAAGAAGTTATGTTAAAAATTTTAGGTGTGCGAAATTAGATAATCAATAGAAAATATAAAAAATTAAAATATAAGATAATTTAAAAAATTTTAAGGGTGCGGTCTCGTTTCATCCCTGATCTCAACAAGTTTGCTCCTTAATCCATATTTTTTTATTTGGAATTGGATGGCTTCTTCTAGGGTACCCAATCTACAACCACTAAGCGGCGAAGGAGTGTTTGATTTGAGTGAGACCGGTGAGGGTTGGAGTGGGGATATGATTTTGGGTTTAAGGATTGAGTATGATTTAGAGGTTTAGGGTTTAAGTATAAAATTTATGGTATGATTTTAGGGTTTCAATTTTATTTTTATTCTAATCGTATGCGACAAAAATATTAATAAAATATATAATGTCATAATAAAAATAATATTAAAATAATTAATGTCTTTACAGAATGATTAAAACATAAGTAATTTGAAAGTTTAATAATTAAACTTAAACAATAAAAATAGTTGAGTGATGAATAATATAGTTTATCATTTAAAATTTGATCAACATATAAATTTTATTTTATTTTATTTTATTTTTCTAAAAGAATGAGCTCTTATGCATGAAAATAATATTTGAGCACAAGTCAATTATAATTATTCATCGTAAATAAATAAATAAATAATATCCACATCATTTTGAGTTGGTTTAAAATTTACTCAATGAAATTATGCGCAATGTATCTTATTAAAGAAATTAAATTCGACCAAAATAGTATCTTGTCAGTTTTTGGTTTAATTTGTTGGAATAATAATTATTTAAAAATTAATTACTATATAATAGCAACTAAAAAAGTTATTTAACCAAATAAAATTCTTTTTATCACATAACGTAGAGGTATCTTTATCATATATAATAAAGTGTGTTAAGCTTTGGGGATGGATAAAGATAAGTGTCTCTCATGAAAAATATTCAAATTTAATAATTTAATGAAATTTTATATTATTTAATGAAATTATTAATTATTATTTTTTTTTATTTTTCTTGTGTTTTAATTAACTTTTATTTTCTAATCTTAATTAATTTGAATAATTCATGTTTAGATAATTTATTTTTGTATTTGATATTTTTAATAAGGGTAAACTATGATTTTAGTACAAAAACTATCAATTTTGATTCGTTTTAGTGCCTATACTTTTAATTTTTCAAAATCATGCCTAAAGTTTACTTTTTGTTTCATTTTAATATCTCATCGTTATGTTTTGGGGAAAAAAATGAAAGTCTAGGTATCAAAATACGTTTAGTACCTAAATCATACTTAAGTTTAGAAAAAAAAATTATGGTACTAAAACGAATCAAAACTGATAGTTTGGGTACTAAACGCCTTAAGTTTTTAACTATGGGATGCTAAAATGAAACAAAAACTATAGGTATGGTTGTGAAAAAATTAATAGTTTAGGTACTAAATTGGACCAAAACGAATAGTTTAGATACTAAATGTGTAATTTACCCTTTAATAAATAGTGGTTAAATAATACATGTTTAAATAATTAATAATAAATTAATTCGTCTTATAAGTATTTAAATTAGTTTGATAAATACTTGAAACATATTTGTTATTAAAATAGAAATATAATTTCTTACGTTAGAATTATTGAGATTGGTATTTACAACAAAAGTGAAAAATATATCTTCTAGCTCAATAAAAGATGTCTATGCGAATCAATTTCACAATACGATCCTCGTCAGTTTTATTTTTTTTTTGTATTAGACGATCTTCAATAGGATCATCGTTATCATCGTCATCGTCACTTGCAGTCTACCATGTGGCTATTTGACTTAACTGACACCCTTTGACTCTAATATTCCCTATCTAACACTGATTGACCAATATTTCCCGAAATAACACTCTTTCGGCTGAGGTAGCAGAAATGCGCATCCCTAAGGGCGCGCTTTACCTGAATTTTAGCTGATTGGGATGTAAGGCGCATCCCTGGGGATGCACTTTCCCGGGGTTTTGCTGAATCGGATGCCACGTTGATTTTTTTTAATAAATATTTAATTTTTATTGTTATTATAAATTAGTAATATATTATGGAAAGTGTTTCGGCTATAATTTAAGAATTATCGAAGGTATTTTTTAAATGTGTGTTAAAGATGGAGTGAATTTAGGTTGAAGTGTTATATGTTTAAGGGACTTTGGCATTCACCCATTCCACACGACATTAATCGGATGGAACTATACGATGTCCGACTCTCGGACAATGGAACAATAGATGAAAACCAGCTTTGATCGTATTGTAGTTCTAGGAAAAATGTATGAAATTATAATATTACACGTATGGTTATTTATCTATTTTTTTCTATTTTGATTATCGATCTATCAATTTTATCACTTAATTATTTAAATGTTATCAATCAAGTCATCTTTTTTCAATATTTAACGCAAATATTGATGCATCAGTTAATAAAATTAGTATAATTACACATTTAATCTTCAATACTTACATATTTTATCAATTTAGTCTTAATTTTAATTTAATTTAATAAATTTAATCCTTCAATCAGAACATGAAATGTGTCATCGTATACATAAAGTTTTTTTTCTAACTTTTAATTTGTTTAATTTAATATTTTTTCTCTAATTAGAAGGTGGAATTATTATAATATTTAAAATTAATAATAAATTTTTTATAATAAATAACATTAATTATTATATTGAATAATTATAATTAATCGTTTTAAAAAATTACCAATAAAAATAATTTATATAATATTAACCAAATATCATAAAATAATTTTTAAATACTAATTTAAAAAAAATTATAATTTATTTAGGTGTACATACATTGGGAAATTATAAAAATGCAATTACATTTAAATATTAGAAACAAAAGCATTCATTGAAATAGAATATTAATTACATAAGGGTTAACAGTTATGTGATGATAACAGAGCTGAACATTTTTTCTATTGTACCCGATATTTCTGCAATGCCCACATCTTTTTTGTTCTGTTGACTTCTCCCGAATATTCATATCACAATGTATTCTAGTGGATTTTGGACGACCTGAGTCCCTCAATAGCAACGGATCTGGTACAATTGTAAGCCAAGTTTGAATCTCATCCAGGTCTCTTTCAATACCTATGGGCGGAAACTCAAATTCATATACCTTGAATACTTGTGAAAGTTGGTATACGGGATCAACATAATTTTTGTAGTACAAATGCAAATGTGAGCAAGCTGCAATAACATGAGAGCATGGATATTTGAGTGCTTGAAAGAAACCACAATCACACCACCTCTCTTGCATATTAACTCTGAAAGAGTTAGCTTCAATCTCTTGCAGCAGACGTGGAATTTTGGTTACACGAAACAATTCACGGGTACGAGAAAAATTTGTAACCAACATCCCATTTGATGCAACCACTATTTTCTGTAAATCAACTACTAGTCTTGGGTGGTAAATATGGTCGTTCTACATCCAAGTAAGAGCTTGTCCACCAAGCTTTGCAAAGAGTTAACCCAAACGAAAATAAGTCATTTTGATCAACGCCGTGACTGGTAAATGACGCGCCCCCTTTAAGGTTGAATTGATTGCTTCAGCCAAGTTGGTTGTCATATGACCATAGAGATACCCCCCCGTCATACGCATTTTTCCACATTTCTTTGCTGATGTCCATAACGTACTCGCACCCCTTCTTATTTTTGCCAAACAATTCTTGTAGCATAGACTCAAACCTTTGAGGTAAGAGTTCGTAACCTAAGCCATTAGGAATATGTAATAGTTAATATGAAGTATAAATAAGTAATACGAAAATGATTAAAAAATTAGAAAAAAGTAACGTACCCATGCGCACGACTAACTGACGTTCATTGTTCTTCTTGTATTTTCCATAATAGTTTGCAGCAATATGACTGACACAATAACGATGTTGAACATGTGGAGGTTTCCATATTGGACCCAAAAAGTCCATTACTGCTTTTATTTCGGCTCCTCGGTCTGAAATAATGCATACTCATTCCCTTGTGACAACATGTAAACGTAAATTTTTAAGGAAAAAAACCCAAGACTCAGTGTCTTCTCCTTGAACGAGGGCAAATGCAACAGGAAGAATATTGCGGTTACCATCTTGGACCACAACCAATAATAAAACTTGCTTGTATTTCCCATACAAGAAAATACCATCAATTTGGACAAATGGTTTACAGTACTTCTCTGCATTAATACACTGAGGGTAAGCCCAAAAGACACGATAGAATTGGCAGCGATCGCGAACCACTCAATCATTCACGTAATGATGTTGAGTTTCGAACTCAACAATTGTCCCGGGATTAAGTCTCTGCATAACATGATACCAACTGGGCAGCTCATTGTAAGAAGAATCCCATTCGCCATGAAGTTTGACAATAGCATTCTGTTTTGGCAACCAATCTTTCTTATAGGAGACAGTGTACCCATATAGTGATTGTATAGAAAAAATCAACACTACAACAGATATATGAGAGCTTTGCTTCATAATGGGCATGATTTCTTGGCAAATAATGTTGGAGTCCAAGTTGGGATGATCCTGGTTTATACCTCTTGCACAACACGTATGAGGATTGTTGTATCTGGTTTATACCAAGCTTCCTCTTTGATGCACGAACCATCCATTTACATCCGTTGTCACATTGGATGCAGTAGCAGACATATTTCTCCATGGTAGATCAATCAACTCGGGACTAAACTGAGTTATGAATATTGTAACTCTTTATTGTCATCATTGCTTCCTCTTTCGATGCGAACTCCATTCCAATATGTAAATCACCGTCATTGACTGATGATTGAAGTCCATAGTTGCCAACATCAGGGAGATCCGAAAATTCAGGCTCGTACATTGCATCATAATCAGCCCCATAAATATGTGCAGGAAGTTTAGTTGTCTTCCTCATAATCATCATAGTGTACGTTAAACTGTGGTGAGTCAGGTTCAACGAATAATCCCATTTCAGCACCATCTGCACCTGGTTCCCGAAGAGGTTCTTCTGGTGGAGATGAGGGTTCCTCATATAATCCAATGTTGAAATTAAAGAAGTTGTCGATTGTGTGTCCTCCCCTTGAACTTGAGGCCATTGTATCATGTGGGTTATGAACAGACTGTCGTCTCGATGGTATTTCCATGTGTAAGTCAAAAACAGTGGCAGATGAATGTCTTCCCCTTGAAGTGGAAGAGATGTTGCCATATGGATTATTGGTGAAGCCACGTGGGTTGAGATCATAAGTTGTTGCTGATGAATGCCTTCCTATTGAACTTGATGGCCTGGTATCTGGCGTTAGATTTGCCATTAATGATGTGAAATCATTACAGATCAGTTGTGTCAGACTATCAACTTGATAAGCTTTATATGCAATACCAAAGTGAGAGGAATATGAGAGACCACGAAAAACATGAACATCAATAAAGTGGCATACATTTCAATAAGAGATTGTGAACTTCCCATATGAGCATAAACCATCATAGAAACATCATCATCATTAGAAAGCTGAAATGATGTATATATGAGTGAAAAAAGTACAGTAGGAAATCTATACTGAAGTAAAGATAGTCTTCTCCAGCCTGCTACACAAATCTTTAACGAATTTTTTGTGATTAACTCCTCAAGAGTGATGTTTCTCTTCAAGGTTAAGGGGATATAATGATCTGATTAAAAAATAACCCCCTCTTCAGCTTCCTTAATTTCTCCATCATATAAAACAACAGCAGAAAGATGACTCATTTTCAAAGAATAGAGGATTGATATTTTTGAGAAATTTAGAGTTTGAGAATTTGAAAACTTGGGAGCTGAAGTTTGTTTTGAAAGTTTATAATACGTTGCATATAATAGTGTCTATAACCGGGGTACTATTCACGTGAAGGCGCTTTCCCGGAGGTGCGCCTTCCATTATTTTGTCAGAGAATATGTTACCATTGTCCTATTATGTCACTCATGTCCCTCGGGGGCACTATTCATGTTAGTAACTATTATGTTTAAGGGGACTTGGCAAAGTGGTCAAAGCGCGTTTCCGGGGGCGCACCCTCCATTATTTTGTCAGATAATATGTTATAATTGCCCTATTATGTCACTCATGTCCCTCGGGGGCACTATTCATGTCAGTACCTATTATGTTTGAGGGGGCTTGGCAAAGTGGTGAAAGCGCATTTCTGGGGGGGCACCTTCCATTATTTTTTCAGAGAATATGTTATCATTGCCCTATTATGTCACTCATGTCCCTCGGGGGCACTATTAATGTCAGTACCTATTATGTTTGAGGGGACTTGGCAAAGTGGTGAAAGCGCGTTTCCGGGGGCGTGTCTTCCATTATTTTGTCAGAGAATATGTTATCATTGCCCTATTATGTCACTCATGTCCCTCGGGGGCACTATTTATATTAGTACCTATTATGTTTGAGGGGACTTGGCAAAGTGGTGAAAGCGCGTTTCCGGGGACGCGCCTTCCATTATTTTGTCAAAGAATATGTTATCATTGCCCTATTATGTCACTCATGTCCCTCGGGGCACTATTCATGCCAGTACCTATTATGTTTGAGGGGACTTGGCAAAGTGGTGAAAGCGTGTTTTCGGGGGTGCACCTTCCATTATTTTGTCAGATAATATGTTATCATTGCCCTATTATGTCACTCATGTCCCTCGGGGGCACTATTCATGTCAGTACCTATTATGTTTGAGGGGACATAGCAAAGTGGTGAAAGCGTGTTCCCGGAGAGGGGCGCATTCGATTGTTATGTCAGAGAATATGTTATAATTGCCCTATCATGTGAGTCATGTCCCCGGAGACACAACAAAGTGGTGAAATCGGGTAAATTATAACATAAATTTAAGTTCTTTTTGGAAGTTCAGCAAGTTAAGGATAAAATCATATATATGAATAAATTTAAGTTCATAACTTAAATTAAAACATTATGTGAAGTTTGAATAAATTGGATAAAATGTTATGGATAAATTGAAATAATGTGAAGTGATAAGTTGGTTGTTACATTGAAAATGTATAGAATGAGCATTGAAATGTTTTTACGAATTATTTTCTATTGTGCGCCTTTGTTAATGGGATTATAACACGTGGGTTTTAATGTATATGTTTTATAATAATGCTCATTAAGTACTGTGGAATTACTTTTTAAATAATTTTACAAGAAAATGTGATTTAATTTCAATTTAAGTACTGTGAACTATAATTTGAATATAACTTTTAATTTCGAATACAATTTTAAATTTCAATTGGAATAATAAGTTGAATTTGTATTTTAAAAACATTTAACAAACATTTAATGTTAAATATGAATAAAAAATAACATTAAAAATATTGTTGTAACAACCATTAAACATTTAAATAACATAAAAAATTACATAAATTTCTAAAATATAACTATTTAAATAACATTAAATATAAATGGATCACCGATGTCGTCTTCTCGAATGAGTTCCACATGGCGGTGGTTGTCTATTTCGCTGAGGATTTCTTCGTGGAACTTGTTCTTCAGTCTCCTCATCTTCACTATCATCATCATCATCAGCATTTTCTTCATTTGGCATAGATGACGCTGAAGGGCATGTATAAAATAACGACCCTGAAAGAGTGCTATTAACAATCCCACCGTTCATAGAGAATTGAGAAAACTGTGAAAACATTGGCATCGATGTCTGTGATCCAGATGGAGATTGAGGTGTCCGTGGAGAAGCACCACCAGCCAAATAAGAAGCATATGAACCATATGTTGGATCATTAAACATAGTCCTATATGCACCTCCATAGGGTGTCATAAAACCCTGCGGGCTAGGCATGTAACCTGGCGGGCTAGGAATGTAACCTTGCGGGCTAGGAATGTCACCCTGCGGAGATGGCATATGAACTGGTGGTCTTGGCATATACACTTACGGAGATGACATCTGAACTAGAGGGCTGGGTATGTACCCCTGTGACATCATCATTGGTGGATATGGATGTTGTGGTGGGACTGATGCCGAATTGGTAGCACCTTCTCTCCGTCCACGAGTCGAGGGATTATGATATTAAGATGGTGGACGTCTATCTCGGCGCCTATGAATGCTAACCCCTCCTGCTTCCATTGAAAGTAGAAACAGTTTCCCGTTTTCATTAAACCACTCGATATAGTTATTCGTAACCATATGACTAGTTTCAGCGTAAAATTGTTGAGGGGGTAACTATGCATACCGGTTCTCCCAAATCGCAATCCAATCTCTGTGTCTCTCCACCCAGATGACCTCTTTCTTTCCTCGTCTGTCTATGTTATGCACGTCATCTAAATTCCTAGGTTCTCTGGGAATATATTGCGTACAACAAAACTGATGGAGCACACGATCAACCGGATGCCACTCAACAATCGCATAACATATAAGAGGTACAACTGACATCCATACATCTAATGACCCACTCAGGTGGGGTGGGATGCAAGCTTTTACTTCATCGCTCGCATAAGGTATCCACTGAAACTGAAATATAAATATACAATTCAAATAAATATATTCTAATTATATCTAACATTTTAAATTAAAATATTCATATTTAAACAGATTTAAAAACATACCTCAAACCCAGCTTTTGTATCAATAAGTAAACAGATTTCCGCTAGTTCAGAAGGGATATCTCTATGATTTCTTCTTTTCATCGACTACCTATGAAATATAATATAAACTAAATATCACCCTATTTAATTAAAAATATTTAAATCAAAATTTAGTTCAGAAATTACCTCAATAATAAGGGAAATATGTATGGCTCATTAACAATTGGGCATAAGAAAGGCATGCGGAACCACGACCATGATTGCAGAAGCAAGAGACATCCACCGATAGCATTTTTTTATAATTCTTTGTACGACACATTTCTCTAAAGAGAAATGCCAAAACTACAGCGCCCCAACTATATCTTCCAGCTTCATCAAAATCAACCAGATGACGCAACCACATCAAATATACTTGGTTGCGAGATTTGTCGGAAATCAATATTCCTCTAATGATTCATAGAATATAAGCCCAAGCTCATGCCTTTGCTTCATCATCAGAAGCATTTTCATTCAAAACTTCAAAATTAACTTTCAGCCATGATAAAACTATTCTACCTCCATTAAACTCTGGCGGAGTAGCTCCAAGATACTCCATGCACATTGACTGCTAATCACCATCGGCCATACTACACATAATATTTCCGTTGACGGGAAGCCCCAGATGCATGGAGACATCCTCCAATGTAATTGTAAACTCTCCACATGGAAGATGAAATGTGTGTGTCTCAGGCCTCCACCTCTCAATCAATGTAGAAATTAGGACATGTTCGAGTTTGCAACCAACAATAATATGTACAATATACCCGAACCCGGTAGAAGACAAATATGGCAAAATAATTGTTGGTATCGGTATACGTGGGTTTTTAATAAATGTCTCTAAAATACGATCATTTTCCTAATTAATAAGCATTTAAAAAATTTAAAATTAATATAAATTCATGATAGATTTAAATTAAAATAATAATAATATTAACATAAATTAAAAAAATTATTACCATATCACTAAAATGTCTGGAGATATGGTTTGTATCTAATTGCAGCAACATTTTGCTTTCCATTATAACTATAGACAAAAAATATAATTAGCACAAATAATAATTAATTAATAAATTTAAAATAAATAATAATTATATAAATATTATTTTAATAAAAAATAATATTTATATAAATATAATAATAAAAAATATAACAATTATTTAAAAAAAATACTAACTTAAACAAAAATTTATTACCACTAATAAGAAATTTAAAACTCAAATGAAAGGAGAATTTGAGTTATATAAGAGAGGAAAAGATGTTTTGGTGTGAAAAATGAAGGGGGTTGAAGGGGTTTATATAGGGGAGGAGGAGGGTGGTAGTTGAGGAAAAAGTTGATGCGCATTTATGATGTTTAATGAAAGGCGCATCCCCAGGGATGCGCCTTACCCCCGTGACATCCGACTCAGCAAAACCCCGTGAAAGCTCGTCCCCAGGGATGAACCTTACCCGTATGGCATCCCAGTCAGCTAAAACCCAGGTAAAGCGCGTCCCCAGGGATGCACCATTATGCCACCTCAACCGAAAGGGTGTTACTTTGGGAAATATTGGTCAATCGGTGTTAGATAGGGAATATTAAGGTTAAAGGGAGTCAGTTATGTCAAATCACCTTACCATGTATCATGGTGTATTAATGGCGTAGATTGGTTCATTGGCATGCATAAGTTGTACAATAATAGATGATGTCATGTGAAGAATAATAATTACATAAGCATCTGATCAAAAACCTCATCTCTAAATGGAATCGACATAGGTGAATAGGAGGTCGGTACGACTATTTGAATATGATTTTTCGAGTAATTATTGTAGACATTCGTTTTTGTCTGGGTCAAAAAAAATATTATTATTATTATTATTAATTTAATATTATTACAAATTTTGCTTGCAGGCCTATCAGTCAAATACAAAAGCCCAATACCAGTGACCCAATTACAAGGTCAAAAATAAAAATCCTGGAGCCCAAATTTACAAGACCCAGATCATCAACCCAGTACCAGATTCGACCCGGAAGAGGACCTGATCCAGACTTGACCCGAATGAGACCCGAACTGATCCAGGAGATGACCAGTTCAACTAGGGTTTTAACCCTAAATGGTTTCTAGCACTGCCTAACAGCTCAGTACCACCGAACGCCTCTTTACCGCAAAGCCTTAGAACCTCCAATCCACTGGTCGTCATTGCTTACGTCAACTTCAACCAAATCATCAAAAACCAGCACCAAATCATCCACTAAAATAAAATAATGAAACAAATACTGGAAAATCCGGATTTGATTTCACTCTACCTAATCGACCACTAAAAATCAACTATAAAATAAGAGATGAAGCATTCGAACAGGGGCTCTGATTGGAAAAAAATGTAAAAGAGGCCCTCGATTCGAACTAAAAACATATTGTAGGGAATTTTCTCCCCATTTTTTCTCAAGAAATCAATACAAGAAAAATATCATATTTCTAAGGTAGTTTTTTTATGTTTTCCAGCATATTCGAACAAAAACAAAATTAGAGAATAAGATAATCGAAGATTTGTTTACCTGAGAGATGTGTAGGTGGCTGGTTTTGGGTAGGTTTGGCCCTCGGTTGAGTATAGAAGGTCGAGAGGGGTGTTGCCTTTAGTATTCAGTCGTTTAGGTTTCGGGGTAAATAAGAAATCGAAGCTTTTCATTTTATTTAGGGACAGTGGAGCCTTCTCAGTGGTGGCTAGCACTGTTTGGAGTGGTAAATGGCCACCAACACGTGGTGGGCGGTGTTGTTTGTGAGAGCTTCACTCTCTCAGCCGCAAGTGGAAAGCAAGGAGAGAAAGAGATTCGATAGGGAGGGGTTTAGATTAAGTTTTAGGTTATATATTAGGTTTAGGGTTAATTATTTATTAAGCCCCTCTAATTTAGCCGCTTATTTCTATTCTAGTCACCTGTTTTAGGGTTAAATAGCCATGTAGGCCCTTGGTCCTTTATAGTCTCAAAATTCAGGCATTGGAATGAAGTTTACATTATTTCGTTTTTAGCCTCTATCTTTCCACGTTCATATCTTAGTCACCAGTTTACTTATTATACCATTTTTGTTTATATTTAACTTTGATCACAATGTGTGTAATTATTTTATTTTAGTCATTGTCTTGTTTTGGGTTTAATTAGTATTTTCTCCTTTATGTTTCTTGTTATTTTATTTTAGTCCTCTATATTAGTTCTGGGTTATTTTCATATTTAGTGCCTATAATATTTATTATTTTGATGTTAGCTTTATTTTTTTATATTTGTGGTTCACCTTCTGAATTTCTATTTTGCTATTTTAGTCTTTTAAATTTTTGTTTTAGATGTTTTAGCCTTTTCAATTTCTGTTTTTACCATTTTAATTCTTTAAGTTCATGTTTATTGTTAGATCTATTATTCGAGTAAAATAATTTCTTTAATTAATTAATTTGAAGCAAGTTAATCAATATTTAATAAATGGATCATATTTTAACTTTATATTTGATTCAGGGTTTCTACCATTACGACAACGTGTAAGGAAACAATACCAATTTTGGGCAATGTGGGGGTGTTAATCCTTCCCCACGTGTAAACGACTCCCAAACCCGTTTTAATTGAATCTTTGGTAAACGCAGACCAACTTTTGTCTTAAAAATGATTTTTCTTAAAATTGTTTTTAAAAGATGTTTTTAGGTATTCAACCTACCTAACCCAAAGGTTGATGGCGACTCTATCCAATTTTTTCCAAATTAATCTAAAACCCCAAATTTTCTAAAATTAAAAGTCGTAACTGTTTTAAAACAATAAACAAATTGTTCCGCCTAAAAATGGTTATGACAGCTTGGTGACTCCGCTGGGGATTCTTTTTAGAAAGTCAGACTGTATATCGGTTACACATTGTCGTTTAATGGAAATTATGAATTCGAGTCTTCAGTTAACTTATGATCATTTTATTGAAGTTTTTAATTGCTTCATTTTTAATTGTCAGACTAACATTTGAATTTTTTCTTTCAGCTTTATCCAAGTTTTTGTTGAGAGTTTTTATTTGTTCATCTTCTAAGTCAAAGGTAGATACGCTCCTCCTCACACACATCACATACATTGGCATAATATAAGCTCTAGACACGAGCTTCGATCCAAATAAGTCAGGGTGAATGCTTTACTCTCGTAAGAATTTATTCTTCGTATGAGTTTTAGCAAACAACCCATGGGATACATACTTTATACCTTCGTAGGGATTTATTCCTCGTATGGGCATAAGGCAGTGAATCCCATCGAATTGAAATCGTTCCATTCTAAACCTGTAATGGGTGAGGATCGAGGGTTTGGCAGCCCAAGGGGGTACCAACATCAAGGACAATTCGAGTACCATTTTTCTGTTAGAGCCTAAACCATGCATATAGTGAACCATAGAACTGTCACCTTAGGTATAGGCATATCAAACCTCTAGCCGTCAGTAGGTACCCAAAATAAGTGTACACAAAGGAGGAGCGTTTATAAACCCTTATCTTTTGCTTTAAGTTCGTAAAATATATTTTATTTTCGATTAAAAGCATGCGAACTAGATATCATGCGGTTAGGATTATTTTCTTGAAATAATTATTTCGGGTAGATAGCATGTCCGGATAGGAATGCTATTTAATTAAAGCATGTTTAGGTAGATATCATGACGGGGTAGGTGTTTTATTCATCTTTGAATAACATTTTATCTGTATCGATTATCTTACATGTACTAAATAATTTCTTTTCTTTTATTTGTGTACACTAACTTATTTCTTTTCTTTAGATTGTGTCATTTTTCATCATTCTTTGCATTGCATTGCATTGACATGATATAATGCAAAAAGTATTGATCTGCAAAG
The DNA here is from genome assembly GCF_006381635.1 of Hibiscus syriacus. NCBI lineage: Eukaryota > Viridiplantae > Streptophyta > Magnoliopsida > Malvales > Malvaceae > Hibiscus > Hibiscus syriacus. The sequence goes on along the minus strand of NW_024062911.1, from coordinate 2,048,700 downwards.
GGATATCCATAAGAAAATTTTCTCAAAGAAGAGATAAAAGTTTTCAATCAAGCGGTTGCGTACACAGACATGAATTGAGGGCTAAAAGAAGTTCAGAATACCAGAATGAGACTTACTTGAAGATCATGAAACACTGAAATGATGATCCATTGGGTCAATGAGTAATCCAGCAGTGGAGTCTTCTCTACAATCATGTCATCACTAGTCATTAAGAAGCGACGTACTAAATTCAGCACCGTCGAGGCATTAATGGAGTTAGTTTACAAAGCATTGAGGGGAATCAGTTCCAAATATGAAAATCTGAGATGAAACAGTAAGCTCAACGATCGTGTAGCATTTGAGACTGAAATGATGATTCATTCATCAGAGTAACTCAATAGTAGATTCTTATCTACGATCATCTAATTGCTAGGAGCGATGCATTGACTTCCGCACTGACTTCCACTTTAGATGTAATGAATGACAAACTTCATTGGATCAAGTGGGATGTAGAAAACAACACTGTAAAGCCATATGACAGTGACCCATACCAATTTTATTCCTTGAATCCTTGCAAATCCCCAGTTTGCATATACATCAATTAAAGTAGCAACCAACTGTGCAATAAAAAAGGCAGTGACCAGTAACAGTCCGAGACGCTCAACATAAGATCAATTACGTGATCTAGTCACAAAAAAATTAGAGGCTGGCTCACAATGCTTACTTGTAAATATAAGACACCCATCATTTGATCCTCCCTGTCCCTTAGAGACCTTACACCAAATTTTTCTGAGAAGAAGTCAGTATCATCTATAACCCAGAAGAAAACGACAATCATCAATGCCAAGTAGCCTTCAAACACAATTTCGGTGGCAAAAGAATTCTTTCAGTTCCTTCTATCAGGAAAGACATACACTTTACTCTATCCTTTGAGATTTTCATGATGGTTCCATCGTTTAGAATGGAAATGATGAAAACCATGAATGGCAAAAAATAGAACTTCTAGATGAGAGCAATAAACATAAACTCAAACACAATACGGATAGTGATGTAGACTTCATATATAGTGTAGTTCTTCACCCTCTGGAAAATGGCTCTGCTAGTTAACGTCGCATTGATAATAATACTTAGTCCAGGTTTTGTAAGAACAATATCTGAAGCACTCCGTTCCGCATCAGTAGCATCGGCCATAGCGATACCATTATTAGCCTTCTTCAAAGAAGGAGCACCGTTAATATCATCTCCAGTCATTCCACAAGTATGCTTAATCTCTTGCAACTTCTTCACAATTTCGTATTTGTGCTCCAGAAAGATGCCAACAAACCCATATGCCTTCTTAATCAACTCTTCCATAGGGAGAGCAGCTATGCTTGCATCCTTGTCTTGACCAAGAAAAGAAACAGATGGATACATGTTTGTTCCCATTCCAAGTCGTCGGCCAGTCTCCTTTGCAATGGCAAGTTGATCACCCGTAATGATCTTGACATTGACACCAAGATTAAAAGCTCTATGAATGGTCTCTGCACTATCATACCTTGGAGAATCAAACAGAGGCAATAAACCAACAAATTACCAAGAAGTACCAGCATATTCTTTTGTTTTTACTGCACTTGTTGTCTTGCAACACCTCATGACCGAAGTCCAAGATCCGCTAACTTATAGAATGAACCTTATTCTTAACACATTATTTTGCATTGCAAAGGGTTAAGATATGTTCAGAAGCACCTTTGCTTGCTCGGTGCCAGTTACCATTTGAATCAAGATAAGTCAAAGCAGTTCTCTTGTCTACATGATTAAAAAGCAAGAAGTGCACCTATCTGATACCAGATCTTGCCTTCTTTGGATCAAACAATCATTTCAACAATGGCAACATCAATGACATATTGATTTTCAGTTCTAGAGGCTCTTGCTGCAAGCAGGACAACATGCACCTTATTGACATCCTTTGCAAACACCTCAATCAAGTTTCTCTCAAAACTCAGTTTGTTAAGAGTCATCATCACTACAAAGGACATCCATACCGATCATTTCTTCAAAACCAGTCATTCACTTGGTAATAGCACCCTGCTGAGACAGCATGTGAGATTCGATTACCATGGTCATCATTTTCAAGGACAAAGATCTAAAACGAAATAGTGGTAATCTTCAGACTCAACTATCTAAGAAAAAGGCATGTCTGTAAAGTGTACTGTCTGTAATGTGAATGCTTTTATGACTGGTGAAAATTATTCTACGATATTCATCGTTGGGATTAATATTTTTGCATCTGCATTTGCATCTTTGTATTTTGTATATGCATTTCATTTTTAAGCATTTTCATAAAAAATGGAGCTAATTCATGGATGATTAGATGAAGTGGTCCTAACCACGTGACACCACATGGAAGCAAGAAGCTAAAATCAGTACAATTAGAGCTTGTTTAGCTGGTTGTAGGACTGAGCCTTCTAGAACGATCTGAGGAAAGAGTCTCCATATCCCAAGGGCTACGATGTTGATCTCTTGTGCAACTACCATATAGGAAGCTTCAAACATTCCGCTGAGAATTGTAAAGCAATGAAGCACAAGATCCATAACCTGATGGATTCAGGGGCATGAACAATCAAAGAAGAATGGGGGTATGACATTTACCACATTGAAATGAGAGCATTGTTTTGTTTGAAAAAGCTTTTGTTCCGTCTTTCATAATTGTTTAATCTTTTAAACAATTGAATTTATGCTACCTTCTAAGGTTGAATAATTGAGCAAATTTTAATTTTTAGTTCTTCGAATATCAAATGAATTAAGGATTCTTTTAATTCTTCAAGAATTATGGATTTTTGACATGTGGCAAGATATTTACTTGAACATGAACCTTCCTACCATAAGACGCAACTTGGGGCATCTCGCATCAATTTTCTGAAGTTGAGCTTGTATGATCGAGGCATGCTGAGAGCAAGAAGCAGAAAAGAGGAGAATTATTTCAAAATAATTCTATCATGCATTAATTACATTTTTTTTCATGTGAATAAAACTTAATCCTAAAAACCTATCCCCTTGGGGATAACTCTTCTGCAAGGAATTTCATGTATGAGATGATGAACGACTTTGTTTCATTTATCTATATATATATATATATATCCCTTGTTGTCCCCTTTTGAGCCTATAGTATTTTTCTTCTGATTCAACCCTAACCAAGGATCACCCTCCACCCTGGGGGCAAGGTGAAGGAAATCTGCTCACATGAGTGAAGACATCAATCCAGAGGAGATACTAAAAGGTGAACCAAATGCCAAGTGCTAAGATCCAATCAAAACGAAGAGAAAAGAAGTAAAGAAAGAGCAAAAAGGAAAAAAGCAAAGAACAAAAATCAAAAAGAAAAGAAACAAAGAAAAAGGGGACAATAAGCACATGTAAAGAATTCCTTGAGTCAAGCGCATCAAGCTCCAAACCATGAGATTAATTAAGCACGATCATTCTAGAATCACTGCACTCGAAGATCGAAAGAACATCAAGAGAAAGACATGTGAGCAGATTCAAGTCGAGCAATACAAGATTGAAAGCATCAGAATGAATTGATCTTTGGTTTAATCACCCTTAAACAATTGTTTGGGCCTACTTATCCATTTCTTTCATAACCATGAACCATACCTACATTACGTGCCTTAAAAGTCTATTCTAATCATACATGGATTTCTAAACAGAAGAGACTATCTTCAGATTTCATCCCGCACATCAGGATTAATCTTTATTTGTAAAAGGTTTTCTAAAATCTTTAATGCTTGATAGAGAAAAATAACAAAGGGGGTTCAAGTCATAAATTTTGAATAACGTTTTGAAACCAAAGGAGGATTTAAGTTGAAAACTTGAAAAAGAGGCTCGAATATACAAATTCCTTGATAAGGTATCGCACAATCCGAGTGTGACCATGAGAGTTGAGAGCCGGAGACACTTCCAGTAGAGGAGCATACAATCTACCCCATCAGATCAGTGAACATAAAAGAAACAAGAAGACATTGATCAAAAATAATAACCTGAGACATTGTACCCTTTCCTTGCCTAACCATTTCCCAAAGATAGCTTTGATCTTGACACTTGTCAAATAGCTATAATTTATTGAAGGATTAACATTGCAATTAATTCTTTGATATCCAATGAACTCTAGTTTTATGATTTGTCACAATTATAAAACCTAGAAAGGATCAATATTTTCAAATCTTTGATTAAACATTTTTCAAAACTCTTCTAATTGATATTTTCTGATAAAAGAAGAAGAGAAACACTTTTCAAACATGACAACCTCTCTTGAGTGGATCTTGGTATTTGACATGTGGCTCTTAGACACAAAGCTCATACTTAGAATTAGTGTTGAAGCAATAGATGATGAACAATGGGGCATATTTGAAGATTCAACATCAAATATTGAGGTATCTTTGGAGATTCAATATTGAATATCGGGGAATCTTCGAGGATTCAACATCCTGATGCGAACTATCAGATCTTCTGAAGGCATTTCCTCCACCAGTAGGAACAAGAAGATTATAAATATCCTTTGATGTTGTTTCTCTCGAAACAAAATGTTGTCTCACTTAAGACAATTTTCTTTCAAAACAAATTTTGTCTCATTTGAGACATAAAGAATCTTTGAGTTTGTTTCTTAGGAAACAAAATTTTCTCACTTTTGAGATAGCTTCTTTTGAAACATCATCTCTGAATCGTTTCTTTTGAAACCAAAATCCCTAGATAAGATTCATGAACAGATGAGCAGTTGCAACCCTAGATAACTAAGACTTATCATAGTATGAGAAGTGTTATCACCTTTAGATGGCCAAGACTCATGAATAGATGAGTAGTGTCATCACCTGACCAGATCTCCTCATTATATAGGAGCTATGTCAACTTAGATAACCAGTCGTCCCCATCATAGTGGAATAGTGTTATCACCCTTAGATGGCCAAGACTCATGAACAGATGAGCAGTGTCATCACATGGCCAGATCTTCTCATTATGTAGGAGTTGTGTCAACTTAGATAACCAGCCATCCCCAGCAGAGTGGAACCGTGTTATCACTCTTAGATGGTCAAGACTCATGAATAGATGAGCAGTGTCATCAAATGATCAGATGTCCTCATTATATAGGAGTCGTGTCAATCCTAGATAACCAAGACTTATCATAGTATGAGCAGTGTTATCACCCTTAAATGGCCAAGACTCATGAACAGATGAGCAGTGTCATCACTTGACTAGATTTTCTCATTATGTAGGAGTAGTGTTACCCTTAGACGACCAAAACCGTTCATTGTGTATGAGCAGTGTCGTTTCCCAACAACAAACAACAAATCTCAAAACCAAAAAAAGAGAACCGAACAAAAATTGGTTGTCTTTTTCGTTTTTGCCCTATTCTTGTTAACACAAGAATGTGCAAAGAGGGGCAGCTGTAGACACTCGATTTTGTCCGGGTCGAAAAAATATTATTAAATATTATTATTATTATTATTATTAATTTAATATTATTAAAAATTTTGCTTGCAGGCCTATCAGTCAAATACCAAATTTCAATACCAGTGACCCAATTACAAGGCCAAAAATAAAAATCCTGGAGCCCAAATTTACAAGACCCAGATCAGCAACCTAGCACCAGATTCGACCGGGAAGAGGACTTGATCTAGACCCGACCCGAATGAGACCCAAACCGATACAGGAGATGACCCGTTAAACTAGGGTTTTAACCCTAAATAGTTTCCAGCACCGCCGAACGCCTCTTCACCGTCGAGCCTTCGAACCTCCAAGCCACTGGTCGTCATTACCTACGTCAACTTCAACCAAATCATCAAAAATCAGCACAAAATCATCCACTAAAATAAAATAATGAAACAAATACCGAAAAATCCGGATTTTATTTCACTCTACCTAATCGACCACTAAAAATCAACTATAAAATAAGAGAGGAAGTATTCGAACAGGGGGCTCTGATTGGGAAAAATGTAAGAGATGCCCTCGATTCGAACTAAAAATAGATTATAGGGAATTTTCTCCCCATTTTTTCTCAAGAAATCAATACAAGCAAAATATCATATTTCTAAGGTATTTTTTTATGTTTTCCAGCATATTCAAACAAAAACAAAATTAGAGAATAAGAGAATCGAAGATTTGTTTACCTGAGAGATGTGTAGGTGGCCGGTTTTGGGAAGGTTTGACCCTCGGTTGAGTATAGAAGGTCGAGAGGGGTGTTGCCTTTAGTATTTGGGTCGTTTAGGTTTCGGGGTAGAGAAGAAATCAAAGCTTTTTGTTTTATTTAGGGACAGTAGAGCCTCCTCGGTGGTGGCTAGCAGCATATGGAGTGGTAAATGGCCACCAACACGTGGTGGCCGGTGTTGTTTGTGAGAGCTTCACTTGCTCGACCACAAGTCAAAAGCAAGGAGAAAAAGAGATTTGATGGGGTTAGTTTAAGTTTTAGGTTATACATAAGGTTTAGGGTTAATTACTTATTAAGCCCCTCTAATTTAGCCGCTTATTTCTATTCTAGTCACCCGTTTTAGGATCAAATAGCCATTTAGGCCCTTGGTCCTTTGTAGTCTCAAGATTCGGGCATTGGAATGAAGTTTACATTATTTCGTTTTAGCCTCTATCTTTCCACGTTCATATCTTAGTCACCAGTTTACTTATTATACCATTTTGTTTATATTGACTTTGGTCACGATATGTGTAATTATTTTATTTTAGTCACGGTCTTGTGTTGGGTTTAATTAGTATTTGCTCCTTTATGTTTCTTGTTATTTTATTTTAGTCCTCTATATTAGTTTTGGGTTTTCTCATATTTAGTGCCTATAATATTTATTATTTTGATGTTAGCTCTGTTTTTTATATTTATGGTTCAACCCTCTGAATTTCTGTTTTGCTATTTTAGTCTTTTAAATTTTTGTTTTAGTTGTTTTAGCCTTTTCAGTTTTTGTTTTTACCATTTTAATCCTTTAAGTTCATGTTTTTTGCTAGATCTATTATTCGAGTAAAATAATTTCTTTAATTAATTAATTCGAAGCAAGTTAATCATATTTAATAAATGAATCATATTTTAACTTGATATTTGATTCAAGGTTTCCACCATTACGATAACGTGTAAGCGAAACAGTACCAATTTTGGGCGTTGTGGGGGTGCTAATCATTCCCCACGTGTAACCGACTCGCGAACCCGTTTTAATTGAATATTTGAAAAACACAAATCAACTTGTCTTAAAAAACGATTTTCTTAAAATTATTTTTAAAAGACGTTTTTATGTATTCAACCTACCTAACCCAAAGGTTGATAGCGACTTTATCCAATTTTTCCCAAATTAATCTAAAACCCCCAATTTTCTAAAATTAAAAGTCGTAACCGTTTTAAAACAATAAACAAATTGTTCCGCCTAAAAATGATTATGACAATTATCATTTTCATCATTATTAAATGATTTATGAAGTTGTAAAGTATTTAAATGATCTTTGTACAATCTGGCTTTTTGAACATGATATCAAATATTTCTTCGAACTTATTTATACTGAGTATATCAAATGATTTTGAATATTGAGTATTTTTTCTGAAATTGATTTTAAAGATCGAGTCGAGCTTTTATAAGTACTCGATTTAATTTTAAAGCGGATTTATTGATATAGTTATATACATTTACGTCTTTATGAAGTAGAATATCAAGTTATTAGCCCAAAATTATTTTGATAATACCAAAGTATGAAATCGATGTTATCTATGTTATGCAGTATACATGTTTAATCGATTTATGAATTTATTATATTTTTATATACGTGTATAAATAAGCGTGTTCGATTTGTAGATAGTGAATTCTGATTGGTTGGCTTTAAATAAAATATTACTCTTTCTGTTCTACTAAATGTGTCTCTTTCGGTTTTTAAAATAGTCTCATCAAGATGTTTTATTAAAAAAGTCAACAAATAACAACACTTATATTTCTTTTTTTACCCTTGTATTTATTATCCTTTTACATCTATCAAAATAAATCTATTAATAATTTTTTAGAGATAATTTTATCATTTTTCTTGATCAAATATATCTCCTAAAATTATGTAGTATTATTTTTATATTGAGTGCCCTTATATCCTTGTGTGAATTGGGCTTGGTGTTCCAAACATTTAGGAACCCTAAATCACTTTGCAAACCATTTTCACCCGACCATTTTTCGGTCACCAAATTAGTAATCGGTTCGACAATCAACTCAACCTTGATTCAATTTTTGTATGTCACCGACCAGCCCTAGTAAGACACCCATCGACCTCCAATAGTGCACCCTTCATAGCCCCTTTAGCGGCCCGGGTGAGCCCTTGTGTGGTCTCTCATACCTTCCAACAATCACCCACTGACGAGAATGAAAACAGTAGTACCGACCACCTTCTAGCACGAGCGGTAGTCACCTATAAAGGGAAAACAACAATTTTAATAAAAACAAACCAATCAACAAAGAAAAGAAAAAAAGATGGAACACCGACGAAGTCGGGGTCTCGATTTTCGACAATTCTGATGATGACTCGTTCATTTGAGCAGTGAAAATCATTAGAGTATCGAGGCAAGCAACATATATTGGATGCAGCGCCATCCAACGATGGACGAGGGAGATCAAGGAGGTTGAAGCTAGTGTTGATTGAATCTTCTCCCATTAGATTTGTGGAAAATGATGGCAATCTAAGGAAACAAACCTCATATTTCGCTGTAATAGATCGAAAAGGTTCAGTCTTGGTACCTAGGATCTCGTTCGGTGATCAACGATGGTGGCTGGTGAATGAACGACAAGAACTCCGACGAGATGATATAGAGATTTCTGGTGGCTAGGTGAGAGAAGAAAGAAAAATGAAATTAGGTTTCCAGAAGTTGAGTTATATACCCAGCCAAAACAATGAGTTTGGCCTAGGAAAACTTAAGGATGAAATCGTGACGTTAGAAGGCATGACCCGTGCTCGACCCGCATGATCCGACCCACCCAAAGCATGACCTACATGTTCCTCTTAAAAGGGGGTAATTACATCTCCATCTCTATTAGTTTGAATTGTAATTAAATTTTGTCTTATTTATGCTATGTAAACGTGATTCCAACCCTGATAGTTTCAATTTGATCGATTTAGTCCATAGAATTCATTAATTGGATATTAATGAATTATTTTATTATTGAGGGAAATTAGTTGGGGCTACGTTTGTGTTGTGGAACATCATTTTTCGTGGGAAAAAGTATCAGAGGCTTCGTATTAAAGTCGATAAGTCAAATTTGGGAAATCTAGACTAGTACCCTCAAACTCCGATGTGTATCAGGATTTTCATAATTATTATGATGTCATGCTTGTCATGTGTGATCTTTCGATCAATTATGCGAATAGTGATAGGGTAAAGTTACATAATACCTATAGTTGTGAATAGTGCCTAATTATATTTCGAAACGCGTACGAAAATGTAATCCTTTAAGGAAATATAATAAGACTTTAGTGATTGCCAATTAGAATTTAATGGAAATTCAAAATACTCTTGAGTGAGTAAAATGACCAAAATGTCCTTAGTCATAATACGTGCTAATGAAGGACTAAGAGTATACAGAAAAAGATATGAAGACAGAGATAAATATTTAAGTACTCTTCCATAAGCTTTAATAAGCCTAATACTTTTGTGAGTGTGGTCAATTACTGAAATACCATTAGAGGGTTAAAATTACTAAATTACCCTTATGGGCTTAAGTGAACGAAATAAATTATACTAAGGAAAGAGATTAAGCTATCTTAAGTGTGAAAAGATAATATACCCTTATGTGCAAGACAATGACCAAACTACTCTGTAAGATTCTGAAATACCTCAAAGGTTAAAATATTAAATTGATAATGTTGTGAAAAGAAGAAGAAAATTTGTAAAAAAGAGAATATCAAATTACCCTTGTGACTAAAAAACAACTAAAAGACCGTTAAGATGAAAATGACCAGAACACTTTAGGTTTAGGGTTTAAGGTTTAAGATTTACTATTTAGGTTTAGGGTTTAAGAATATGCCCATTTGAGTGATATAAGGCTAAAATATCCCCAAAAATGAAAAATTACGAAAATGTTGTTATGGGTAGTAAAGGACTATGCAAGAGTTAAGAATGCCTAATAGTGTGTTATAATGCATTAATGAATATGGTAATACATCATTTGTTGCATTATGACTTGTGAGGCTTGTGGTAAGCCATTATGTATGTATGTTCCCTATTTAGGTTGATTAGATTGTTCATACCATTGTGTGAGATTATGATATTTTATACCATGCACATCGAAATATTATGATATAAATTGCCTAAGTAATTTTGCAAGAGCATTAGGGTATAGTTGGCATACCATAGAGTTTAGCAACTGCATTAGGGTATAGGTGCATTGTGACACTACGATGCCTTGTGTAGTACTTTAGTACATTGTGGGCATTCACACCATTCTATTGACTCGTGTATACTAAGTTAGCTCTTCTACTTACTCCGGGCACTCTTGTGACATGAATTTGATTATAGCATGTGTTAACACCCAAAAAAGTTTGGTTAGTAACCAAAATGAATAAAATGAAAGTTGGGTAACCAAAGTGTAAACTTGTAAAAGTTTAAGGAACCAAAATGGTAATTTATAAAAATATGTATTTTGTTCCATAAATGATTTACCCCCAAGAATGATGTTTTGGTTTCACTCATAATTTTGCTACGGAATTTATGTTAAAAGCTATAAAATGTCAAAGTTCGGGAAAATTTTAGGTAATAGGAATGAATAAAAAATTCAACAAAATTTTCTAGCTGATAAATCAAGGGAGAATATGTCATTTACTAAGTTAATAATTCTAGAATTTAAAATGACCATTGGATTTAATTTGATTTCCATATTAAATCTTAGCTATTGTATTAAAAAAGACAATATGTAATTATGGAACTTTACAAGGGTGAAGTTGTAAACCACTAACTCTATTATTTAATTTCAACCATTGGGTTATAGATTTGACATGTGGGATGATTATAATCATTGGATCTTAAGGGTAAAGTGGCCATTTGGATTAAAATGAATTTTAAATTCATTTTAAGTTATAAAAATCTAAAAAAGGATTAAAATGAAAGAAAAGAAAAATCAAGATTCTTCTTCACCTTCTTCTTCCCACTGTGAGTTACCAAGAACACCTAGGTAAGTTTTGAATTTTATTTTTAAACATTTTTTGTTAGAATTAAGATTAAGACATGGAATACAATTTTATTCTCCATTGCATTCTCTTTAATTTGGTATCATTTGTTCACGTTGTTCATGCTAATAACCCTAAATTCATGAATATAGTGAATGAAGGGATGATGGAATTTGATGTTTCAAGACTTAAAAATGATGAAATAGGTGTTATGTTGAATTGATGCTTCAAATGATGAAAATAATTTAGTTTCCCTTTATAGACCAATTCAACATATTAAAAGTTAAGGGATTGATTTTTCGAATTGATTTTTATGTTGTATTTGATGAGAACATTATTTTGTATGCCATATCATGTTTATTCATGCTTGAAAATGACGACACTTTAAAAAATGTTGAAGAATTTTATTCTAAGTTTTAAATTGATGAAGGCTATGGTAGAAAATTACAATACGTGCTTAAATGTGTTGTTTGGAACTTGAAAACACCTTGGAAGTTGTGAATCATCTTCGGCCATGAGGGTTCTTTAAGGAAACAATTATGGAAAAATTTAAGTGACTTTTTTATGATATTTGTTATTATTCAATGATCAATTTGGTGATTTAATCATTGAATTTCAAATTAAAATGTGAAGTTCCTATGATTAGTACTTAAAGCCTTAAAAGAGAAAAATTAAGGGTCTAAGGTAGAATTATGAAATTAAATGTGAGTTCATGTAATTCAAGGTGGAAATGAAATGTAGGAAACATTGTAATTACATTGTTGTATTGAAATGAATTTTATGAATTTTTCTACACTATATGCACATGGGTTAGGTGAATTCTAACATGTGATTTTGATTGTTTGTGTTATATATGTGATGTGTTAATAGACATCAATCAAAATCGAGATCAAACTAGCAACAAAGAAAAGGAAAAAGATCAAGTTTAAAGCTTAGAGAGACTTATATTTTGACTTGTATAAAAAGTATCAATGTGAGTGGAATGCATATAACATAATACATGGATGTTTTAAACATCATTAGGAAGAATTACGATAACTCTACCTTGTTTATATTGGCATGAAATTTATTTCATTGATAATATACTTGACATGTTCTAAGTATATCAAAAGTTGAATATAAAATGCATGAATCACTAATTTATATATAATATTATATTATGAATGTTATTTAAGGTATGAACTGTCCAATGTTGAATTATATTGATATACATTACCATGGATGAAATAAATATTGACTATATGCCCAAGTATGTCAATGAGGGACATAGGTATAGTTGGCATGTAATAGAGTCCAACAACACTCTACATATTCATTTTAGCACTAAAGTGTATATTAGGACACTTAGTGCAGGATGATAGGCACTACCTTCCAATGCAAATTTGGGAGCTTTGGTGCATATGAGAGCACTACCCTATAGTGCATCTTCAATTTTGACCATGTACCTAGGGTTCTCATATATATGTATACTTCGAACTATGGCATATTATATAATAAATTATTAACATGTGATTCAACTTATGAGCTTACAGAATAAATGGAAAGTATATTGGTAAAAAATTATATACATTGTTTATTTCATGTTAATATATATATATATAACATGATGATAATACATGTCAAGTGATCATGATGCATTTAGTATTGTTATCTCTTTATATATAGTTGTATTACATTGATTATCATTATTACTTTACTAAGTGTATACTTAGCATGTGTTGATTTTCACGCGTAGGTAAAGAGCGGAAATCAGAGTAAGGAGTACTTGACATGTTACCTATTGAGGAGTATATCTACAATGTCAGTAATGACATCTATTCGATATCTTTTAACTTTACTAGTTGGTATGTATATGTTAATAGTAGTTGGCTTGAAGTAGCTTAGACATAGCTTGTAATAACTTATAAACTAGTTTATGTTGGTAAAATGAATGATGGATAGTTATATTAGTGTTTGGAATTGTTAAACGAATTATAGGTTTATTATGATAAATTATAATAAAAATGGATCTATAGAATAAAGTTGAATTTAGATAGTTTTAGGGAGTTATACTATTTATGTAATAGTTATGAATTATTAAGTTTCTACTTGAAATAGAATTTAGTATGATTTTCGAATAATTAGATATTGCCTTTATACGATAAACTTGATAAATTGTTTTATGGTTAATAAAAATAGATTAAAATGTGTGGTGTTAAGTGATAATTGTATAAATAGTTATTAGTGAATGTTAATATTCAATTTTTGATATTTTGACTTGTATTTGGGTATTGAATACAAAAATAGGTTTTACATTTATTGGTGTCAGGGTTACAAGTTTAACGGTTTTGGACATGAATTGGGGTTGTAGTGAGTTAGAATTATATGCATGCCATTAGAATGTCGTTGTAACACCCCAACCCGTACCTAACCCGGATACGAGTTCGAGATATCACATTGACTTTTTAAAACAATATTCTTACAAAATAACAAAACGATTGAACATATTTTAAGAAAATGATAATATACTGTTGGATTATGTTTGTTATAACAAATTTAAGGAAAAATACATTTTTATGAACATTAATATACGGTATGAACAGTACTGTGAACAATAATGAACAATACCATGAATAGTGCTACAGTGTACCGATGCATTTACCATTTACATAAATACGTTTTAAAACATTACAAACCCAATCATATGATTTTACAAAACCGATTAGAGCATATCGGATTCAAATCTTCATTTACATGCTAACCACCATCAGTATTACAAAATACATATTATTCAATTCTTTTCTGATCTGATCTTTGGAAAGGAGGAACTGACCTGTCTTGCATCAATCTTCCTCTTCTCGAAACCTACGTGTATCTAAGTCGTTGGCTTAGTGAGGCATATAATACATATAACAAACCATAGAACATTTAATATAACAGAATGAATATATACCATCCTTATCAACATCAACATCATTATCATGAAATACATTTCATTTAGAAATACACACAGTATCACATATAAATCTTGTAAATACTTTTGATATCTTTTTTAGGCCCATGTACATTACTGAGAACTTAGGGTATACGAGTACTATGAGGTTGTGCACACTTATGCTATCACCATAGCTCATATAATAATCTGTCCATATGTCCCAAAGAACATAGGTAAAATGTCCATATGTCTCGAAGAACATAGGTAAATTGTCCATATTTCCCGAAAGACATAGGTAATCCTGTCTATATGTTCCGAAGAACATAGGTAATACTGTCCATATGTCCCGAAAGACATAGGTAATTCTTGACTCTTGGCATGCCAACTATACCTATAGCTCTCATATCAAATAACATGGGCATTCTCATTCATATCATTTAACATATTCACATGCACATTTCATTTTTCATATGATTTCATAATCATATGTCACTTAGCTTATAACACTTCTCTTGTGTTCATATGACATGTAAATCATTGTCATCTCTTGTTCTCATATGTTTCCCATACATCACATATATCACATATTCATATAGGCTCACGGTTTTTTATCACCTATCATGACATTTCACATATACACTTTTATATCACATAAACTCATATCTTCTTATCACATAGTTTCTTATTAGATCATTCACATCATATAACTTATTGTCAAATAATCTCATATCACATATACTACATTCACATACTTCAATATCATTAGACTTATTTCATTGTATTACATAATCACTTATATCACATTACTTATATATTATTTCCATGTATTTACTATTATTGCATTCACCTATCTTATATTACATATTCATATAATCATTTATGTCAATACCACATAGCTTATATTATAATTTCATATATTCCTGTAGTTCAGTATCACCCCTCACATATACATGTAAGCATGTAGATCATGTCACATATAATAACATATACCCATTTCCATGTATTCATGAACACATAAGAATCACATAACATTTTACAAGTTACTTCTTACCATAGTAACTCCGTCATTGGCTCATCGCAAGCCAAAGTTTGATCAATATAATAAGTACAAATTAAATTGCACTCACCTTGACACTTTATATATATCCAAATCCACTTGCAAGCCAAAGTTTGATCAATAAAATAAGTACAAATTAAATTGCACTCACCTTGACACTTTATATATATCCAAATCCACTTCTATGATTTATCTCTTTGAATTGACTCTAACTTTGCAGTCGTTTCAGAACTTCCTTGTGCTCAATATCTACATAAACATGATTTCCAAGACAATTATCAGAAGCCTAAACCTTATAAATTGGTATTAATAAATTAAGCTAATTTAATGAACCAAACTTCAACTTTTTCTTTAAGAGTGTACCGATGCACTATAGGTGCATCGGTACCCAAAATAGCTTCAAAATTTTCATGCATCGATGTCTGCCGTGTGTATCGACGGACCTTCAAATTGGTCTTAGTGCATCGGTACCCATTTTTAGTGTACCGATGCACCTGTCAATAATAAACTGGTTTCACCCAAAAATTCCACAACTTTTCATTAAATTCTTCATGTTTCATTCCCTTTTCTATTCTTAACTCAAGTACATATACTTAAACTAATTTCTACTCATTCAATACATCCTTAACCCCAAAATTCAATCTTTCATATGGAAATCAATAATCATACCAAATTTTCAAGATGCTCTAAATCCAATTCTATCACTTCATATCTCTTAATTAAGTTGATGACAAATCAAAATTAATTTCAAATTCAACTTATCAGCTCTTTTCCAAAAATTCACTTAAAACCCCATTTTCATTAATCTTTCATAACTTCTTTATCTTTTGATTTTAAAATAACTTAAGCTTTCTTTAAGCTTAGTTATCATCTAATGATCAAAACCCAACTTAAATTTCAGCTAATAATCAATAATAAAGAAATCTTACCTTTGCCTTGAGCTTTTACGGGGAGGAGGAAGAAGAAGGGAGAAGAAGATGAAAGAATTGTGTGGAAACTCATTTTTTCCAAAATGGATTCCACGTGTTTCCCTTATCTTTTAAGGGAAATAAAAATCTTTCTTGTCAAATGAAATTTTCCCCTTTAATTCCCTTGATAATTACTAACAACTTTCAGGAAATAATTTTCAAATAAATCATTAAACTATTCAACCATTCTACTTTAATCACCAAATTATAAAATTTTACAATTTAGTCACTAACATGGTATTGAGGATGTTACAGTCGTAATTATTGATAATTATATTTATATACTCTGATGTCTATTATTTAGTAAAGTTACTTTATACTACTGCTAGATTATTGTGACTGTAGCAGATGTCAAATCAAGAATCATGTTGGGCAACTGAGCGTGATACTCTTGCACAGAGCGGAATTAATGAGGTAAATCAAAATCCACCTCTTGTTGAGGAAAACTATAGCTACTTGCTAAAGATCAATAGGATATGCTAATACAAGATCGAGGCCTTCAGGCATTAGATACAATCATAAATCGTTGAGCACCCGTATAGGTTCCAAAAGAATTAAGGAAAATGAAAGCACCAAAATTTTAGGGTGATAATAATGATGGAAATCTGATGGCTGCTAACTATCGGTTAAATGATAAAAAAATTATGATGAGAAAAATTCCTTATGATGATCAAGGAAAGCTTAAGGGAGTTGTGTCTCTACTAATGGAGCAGGCTAGTGTATGGTGGACTATAGTCACTGCAGAAGTTCCTCTAAAGAATATTACATGAGAATTCTTTTTGAAAGAGTTTGAAGAATATATTGAGGATGTGTTCATTGATTAAATGAGACAACAATTCCTAAATCTAAAGTAGGCAAACAAATTATCCTATGAATATAAACATGAGTTCAACAAATTGAGTTGATTTGCAGAACAACTCCTCCCAACCGAGAAAGCCGGAGTTAACAATTTTTTACTAGGTTAGATGCTCAATATAAAAGGATATTAATTTCTCACAATTTACTTTTTTAAGAAGTTTTGAATCGAACTAAGGCTATGGAATAATACATCTCGAGGAAGAAGTGAAGAAAAAGACTCAGTAAGTAAAAGACTTTGAGGTTCTTTTATTATGCCATCATTAAAATGCATTAAAGGATCTCAACAACAAAATTCTAAAACATCAACATCTTCAATTAAAAAGGGATATTCTATAGGAAAGTCAAAGTAGGCTTAGACAGTTATAACCGGTACATGAGGTTCAAGATTTCGTCCTATTCTTAAATGTAAACAATGTGGAAAGAGGCATATTGGAAAATGTTTTCTCGATGGAGGTACATGTTACCATTGTGGGCAAGTTAATCATTTAAAAAATAATTGTCCATAACTTCTCTCAGATCAATCTACAACAATACCTCAAAAAGGTAAACGTGTTAAAACATGGAAACAAACAGCATATGAGGTTGCATCTATTTTGGATGGCAAGACTATTGCGTGTATATATAATATTAAGACTGCTAATGATCGAGATGATCTAGAAATTATAATAGGTACTTTCAAACTCTTTGGCTAACCTATTTTTGCATTGATTGATCCAAGCTCTACACATTCTTATATTAGTTCTAAGTAATTTTTGAAAGAAATATTCCAGTGGTACTAATTTTGAGTTAGGTAGTAGCTATCAATCCAATAGGACAAAGTGTCAAATTAAATAAAATTTGTAATAGGTGCCCTATAAAGATTTAGGATGTTGAATTCCAGTTGATATGATGAAATTACCATTCCATGAGTTTTAAATTATTCTAGGAATGGATTGGTTACCGGCATATAATGCTACGATTAAATGTCTGTTGAAGAGACTAATCTTAAAGGGACTAGATGGGTCCAACATAATATTTGTAGGCGAAAGGTCGAGTTGTCTGAACAATATGATCTTAGCCATAAATACTTGAAAGTTATTATCACATGTGTGCGAAGCATATTTAGTTCATATGATAAATACTAAGGAAACAAAGACAAATCTAGAGGATATACCAACAGTACAAGAATTCCCAAATGTGTTTCCAAATGAATTATTGAGATTACCTCCAAATCAAGAAGTGGAATTAGGTATTGATGTACTTCCTAAAACCGAACCAATATCAATGGCACCTTATAGGATGACTCCTACAGAACTTAGAGAATTAAAGACTCAATTACAAGAGTTATTGGATCAAGGTTTTATATGAGCTAGTATATCACCTTGGGGAACTCCGAATCTACAATTTGTAGAAAAGAAAGATGGAGCAATGAGAGTATGTGGAATTATTAACTTATAAAGTGACAGTGAAAAATAAATACCCTTAACAAGGATTGATGATCACTTTAATCAACTTAAAGGAGCAACATTATTTCTAAAATTGATCTTCGATCGAGGTATCATCAATTGAAGATCAAAGAAGAAGATATACCAAACACAACTTTCAAAATTATGTATGAACATTATGAGTTCGTAGTAATGCCATTTGGGCTTACAAATGCACCATCAACTTTTATAGATTTGATGAATCAAGTATTTCAACCATACTTACATCAATTCGTGATAGTTCTTCATATCATTCGAGAAAATAAACTATATGCAAAGTTGTCAAAGTGTGAATTTCATATGTCCAAAGAAGTTTTCCCTGGACATATAGTTTCAGCTTAAGGGATTCGAGTGGATCGTAAAAGGGTTCATGCAATCATTGAATGGAAAACTCTAAAAAATATTTCTAAGGTGAGAAGTTTCTTGGGATTAACAGGTTATTACCGACTGTTCATGAAAGACTTCTCCATGATTATCGCTCCAATGACTAAGCTATTGAGAAAAGATGTGTCATTCGTATGGCCAGATAAATATTAAGAAACCTTTGATAAACTAAAGAAATTATTAGCATAAGCTCCTATATTGGTACAACCAGAATTGAGAAAAGATTTTGTGATATATAATGATGTATCTCATAATGGTTTGGGTGTGTATTGATGCAAGAAGTAAAAGTGGTGGCATATGCTTCTCGACAACTCAAAACTCATGAAAAAAATATCATATTCATTATTTGTAGTTGGCAACAGTAGTATTTACTCTAAAGATTTGGTGCCACTATTCATATCGTGAAAAGTGTTACATCTTCACTTATCACAAAAATTTAAAGTACTTGTTATCTCAAAATGAGCTTAATTTGAGACAAAGACGATATATATCACTTATCAAATATTATGATGTAATTACATTATTATATAGGAAAGACTAATGTGGTAGAAGACGTACTTAGCCGAAAAACATCCTATTCCTTGAGAGCATTGAATGAAAATTGAATATAAAGGAAGATGGTGCATTAGTAGCGAAACTTCAACTTAAGCCTACTTTGATAAGTTGAATTAAGGAGTTACAAGGAAGAGATGATAATGCTTAGAGAAAAAGAAGCAAGTTGTACGTGAAGAATCTAAAAACTTTGAAACAAAGTCATATGGATGAATATATTACAGAGGACGTGCGTATATTTCTAATGATGAACTAAAGAAGGAAATTCTTTTGGAAACATATTATAGTCCTTTTACTATGCATCTGGAAGGCAACAAAATGTATATGAATTTAAAAAGTTAATTTTGGTGGTTTGGTATAAAACAAGCCATCACTAATTTTTTAGCTAAATGTTTAACTTGCCAATAGGTAAAGAAAGGACATCAAGCGCCATCAGGATTACTCCAACCAATCTCAATTCCGCAGTGGAAGTGGGAAAATGGTACCATAGATTTTATAATTGGATTAACACTAACACCAAGTAAAAATTATTAAATTTGGATTGTTGTAGATCGATTGAATAAATCAGCTCATTTTATACTAGTTCGAACAGATTATTTCCTAAACAAGTTAACAGAGTTATATATTAAGGAAATCGTCAAACTTCATGGTGTTCATGTATCTATTGTGTTTGACAGAGACCCAAGGTTCACTTGAAGATATTGGAGTGTATTACATAAGGCATTGGGAACTTGATTATATTTCAATACTGCTTTCCATCCTTAAATAGATGGACAATTAGAAATGACTATTCATATATTAAAAGATATGTTCAAGACTTGTATAATGGAATTTACATGCTCATGGGAAAAGTATATTCTATTAGGCAAGTTTGCCTATAACAACAACTATCAATCAAGTATAAAGACAACACCATATGAGGAACTATGTGAAAGAAAATACCAAACCCCATTGAATTAATTTGAGCTTTATGATCAAAAAATAATTAGACCAGATCTTGTTCAAGAAGTAGAGGATAATGTGAAGATAATTCAAGATAATCTCAAACCTGCCTCTGACAGATAAAATTCGTACTCATATCTTAAAAGAAAAGATATTGAATTCGAAGTTGTAGATAAAGTATTTTTAAAAGTTTCACCTTAGAAGAAGTTATTACGTTTTGGATGAAAATGAAAACTTTGTCCAAGATTTATTGGTCCTTATGAAATCTTGAAAGGAGTTGGTCCATGGCCATATCAATTAGCATTGCCACCCAAAATGAATAAGATCTATGGGTTTTTTTTTCATGTGGCAATGCTTCGAAGACATCGATCAGATCCTTCGTATGTCATTACACTAGAGGAAATTGAAATTCATTCAAACTTGACATATGACGAAGAACTGATAAGGATCTTAGATCATGGAGAAAAAACAATTAAGAAAAAAGATTCCTCTAGTTAAAGTTTTGTGGAGAAACCACAATGTGGAGGAAGCGAGAGAGAGGAACCAATGAAAGCGAAATACTCACATCTATTTGAATTAGGTATTTATAAAATATTGGAGGATAATTTTTTTACGAGGGAAGAATTTTAATACCCTAAAAATTTGGCTAGTAACTAAAATAAATAAAATGAAAGTTGTGTAGCCAAAGTGTATATTTGCAAAAAGTGAAGGGACCAAAATGATAATTCCTAAAATATTTACTTTTGTTCCATAAATGAATATTTTACCCCCAAGAATAATGTTTTGGTTTCACTTAGATAATTTGTACAAAATTTATATTAAAAGATATAAAGTGTTAAAGTTTGGGATATTTTTGGGTAATCGGATCAAATTAAAAGTTCAATAAATTTGCTAGATGATCAATCAAGGGTAAAGATGTCATTTCCTAAGTTTAATAATGCTAGGATTTAATATGAATCATTGTAATTAAGGACCTTTACAGGGGTAAAGTTGTAAACCACCAACTCTATGGTTTAATTTCAGCACTTGGATGATAAACATGACATGTAGAATGATTCATATAATTTTATCTTAAGATTAAAGTTGTCATTTGGATTGAAATGAATTTTAAATTCATTTTAAGTTATACAAATCTAAAAAGGATTAAAATGAAAGAAAATAAATTCAAGATTCTTGTTCATCTTTGTTCTAGCTTTCGTGATTTACCAAGAAAACCTAGGTAAGTTTTGAATTTGATTTTCAAGACTTTTTGGTTAGATTTAAGATTAAGAGATGAAATACAATTTTATTCTCCATTGAATTCTCTTTCATTGGGTACCATTTGTTCACGTTGTTCATGCTTATAACCCTAAATTCATAAATAGGTTGGATGAAGAGGATGATGGAATTTGATGTTTCAAGGCTTGAAATGATGAAATATGTATTGTGATGTTGAATTCATGCTTCAAATGATGAAAATCCATCAGTTTCCCTTTAAGGACCAATTTGAAAAAGATGAAAAGTTAATTGATTGATGTTTTTAATTTATTTCTATATTGGATGTGATGAGAACATTATGATTTATGCCATAACATGTTTATTCAAGCTTGAAAATGAGAAATAGTGGTTGAATTCTAATAGTAACCAAAACGAGGAAAAGATTAGGAATTTTATTCTAAGCTTTAACTTTATGAAGGCTATGGTATAAAATTAAAATACATGCTTAAATGTGTTGATTGGAACTTGAAAACACCTTGGAAGATAGTGAATCATATTCGGCCACAAGGGTTCTCTAAGGAAAAATTCTAAAAAAATTCAAGTGACTTATTTTATGATATTTGTTATTGTTCAAGGATCAATTTGCTGATTAAATCATTGGATTTGGACTTGAAATTTAATGTTTATATGATTAGTTCATACAGCCTTAAATGAGAAAAATTAAGGGTTTAAGGTGAAATTATGAAATTAAAGGTGAATTCATGTAACTCAAGGTGAAAATAAAGTGTAGGAAACATTATAATTATAATTTTGTATAGAAATGAAATTTCCTATACTATATATGCGTGGGCTAGATAGATCCTAACATGTGCTTTTGATTATTTATGTTATGTATTTGATGTGTTCATAGATATTTGTAATCACCAACTTTTTCCACCCCAAGTATATATGTATTATTTTCTTTATTATTATTACAAAAATTCATAAAAAGAAAAGTTTAAAAAATTCAAACAAAACAAAAGAATAGGAAATCCCTTAATATACGCTGCCACCAACAATTTTACCGAAATATCACCCGTAAGGTAATAATTACTTGTCGGACACCATTTCTCATAATATTATCGATCTAGCACCCTTTCTGACAAGGCTCGGATCACCATCCGTGCCTTTGTGCGGTTCTGTCTGAGCTGGTACCACGTTAAGACAGGCGCGAAACGCCATCTGTGCCTTCTAGGGGTTTCTGACACACGTACGTAAGGTGCGGATCATTATCTGAACCTTTCCTTTAATACCCAACCCTCTACCTCCCACATTTATGGGAAACTCGTCTACCCCCCTCTTCTTATAAATACTCCATCCCATCTTCCCCCAAACATAACCTCCAAACCACACTCAAATCTCAAATTCTCTCATTCTTCCGAGTATCAATCTTTCTATTAAGAATGTAAAATATTTTATTTTATTATAATAAATCAATAATTTATTATTTTATTAAATTTTATTATACTTTTTATTATTTTTTGCAATTATAAAATGGAATGTGTTTTGCTACGTTTAGATGGGAATTATAACTCAAGGCATTTTGCCGATACGATAACAATTTTAAATTCTATTTTAATTTTAATTATTGTTAATGTTTTATTTATTTAATTTGTTTAGTATTAGTTTATATTTTAATTTCTATAATATTTATTAAATTAGGAGAGAGATCGTATATTATATCCATTTATTTGTAACCTTAAGATAGAAATACCTACTCGTGTATGGTCATATTTAATCGAGGCTGGATTCGGTTACATAGCAAAATATGAAGGGCATTGTAAACTTGAATCCAACCTTATTTTTGCATTGGTTGAGAGGTGGAGACCAGAGACACACACATTACATCTTCTATGTGGAGAATGCACAATTACGTTGAAGGATGTTTCTATGCATTTGGGGCTTATGGTAGATAGGGATATGATTTATGGGGTTGGCATGATGACTGATATTCCTTGTGCGAGTAGTATCTTGGAGGTGTTCTGCCTAATTTCAACGGTGTTTGAATTCCGTTAAATTGGTTGGATATAACTTTTAAACATTTAAGTAGCGACACCTCTGAGGAGCAGGTTTAAATGTATGCACAGTCTTGCATATTACAACTCATAGGAGGGATCATGATGCCAAACAAATCTTGCAACCAAGTTCATTGTATATGGTTGCATCACCTCGTAGATTTTCATCATACTGGCACACTCAGTTAGGGCTCGACAATTTTGGCATTTTTGTATAGGGAAATATGTCGAGCCATTGACTATCGAAAAAATGCTATCGGGGGATGTATCATTCTTCTTTATTCTTGAGCGTGGTATCGCATGTCCTTTTTATGTCCGGTGGTGAAAAATTCGTTGGTCTTCTATTATTGAGGTAATATCAATACTGATTTCGTATATAAATAATTTTGTTAAGTATATAATGAAAATTATTTCATTGAATATGTGGTCAAGTGCAAGAAAAGATCATCAAGAATTACTTGATAAATTAGAAGAAATTAGACTACTCATTGATCATAAGGCTGGTACATATGTATGTATTTAAATATTATTATCTACTTTTAATTATCGTTATATAATTATAATATTATTTTGATAAAAATTATATATATATATATATATATATATATATATATTAGTTTCAATAGGCTCCTTATTCTATTGAAGAAATGAGAATTTGCATCTCACATCACTTAAGAGGCCCATTAGATGTTTAGATGGTTGTGGTCCCTCTAATATGTTATGATATTCTCGAGTGGCATCCTATTGATCACGTGCTCCGCCTACTTGGTTTTGTACAATCTATTCCGGAAGCACCTAAGAATCTTGAAGATTTTCATATCATCGATAGACGAGCAAAAAAGAAGTTGACTTGCTGCTGAAGCACATTGAGTGTGTAATGATATGGGAGGATCGACGTGGGCGCATTCTTCGTACATAACCTATTTATGTGGATCATTACTCGATTACAGATGATTATTATGAGTGGTTCAACACAAACAGGAAACTGTTCCTACTTTTTGACGAAGCATGAGACGGGAGCATTCATCGACGTCGACAAAGACGTCCACCTTCATAGCATCATTGTCCCCCGACTCGTGGACGGAGAGTAGGCGCTTCTGGCTCGTCCTCAGCTGCAGCACTGGAACCATCACAGCAGCCACCATCTACATCGTTGTACATTCTACAACCGTTTTAAATGGCACCGCAGGCATTTCATATGCCATTGTATCCAGTTTAGACATCATCTCTTCCATACCAAATGCTGCCATCGTTGCAGGGTTTTATGACCCCTCCTGGCGGATATTATATTTTCATGATTGCAGATTTAACTTGGGGTTCATATGCTGGTTATTTGGCGGGTGAAGCTTCACCACATGCATAGACACCTCTGGTACAATTTTTACACTCATCGATGTCGGTCTTTTCACAGTTTTCACAGTTTTCTTTGAGTGGTGGGATAAATGCGAACCATCCAATTGCATCCGTTATCATGTTGGACACAGTGGAATATATTTTTGGTGGTGGAACGACCGACTCTCAACTGAAAAGAATTATGAATGTTGTAATTCTTAATTGCCATCATCTCTTCTTCTTTGCATAGAAACTTCATTCCTTTATATAACTCACCATCATTGACTGATGCGTTAAATCTGTAGTCACTGACATAGGCATATCCGCAAATTCTGGCTCGTACATTGCACCATATTCAGCTTCATAAATGTGTGCTGGAGGTTCGGTGTGTACTGTATTTGTGGGAAATTTATCTACATCATCATCATTGGAGTCTATGTTGAAATGTGATTGTAGACACCCGTTTTTATCCAGGTCTACAAAAATATTATGAAATTATTATTAGTTTTTACATTAGGGGGTAATTACAGTGATGATTTTGCCTAAATGAATAGTCCAGTCTCAGCACCATTCACATCTGGCTTATGAAGTTCTTTAGTGGAGATGAGGTTTTCTCCACGATGTCGACATTTAGGTCGAACAAGTTGGTAGTTGCATGCCTTCCCCCTTGAACTTGAAGGCATCTCGACATTGAGGTCGAAGAAGCTCGCAGTTGAATGCCTCCCCCTGGAACTTGAAGGCATCATGTCAAATGGGTATTGTACAGATTGTTGCGTCGAGGGCATCTCCATATTCAGGTCAAAGAAATTTGCATATGAATGTCTTTCCCTTGATCTGGACGTAATGTTTCCATATAAATTATTTGTGGAGCCACCTTGGTATAGATTGTAAGAAGTTGTTGATGAATGTCTCCCCATTGAACTTGATGGGGTGGCACCATGCTGTGGATTTCCCACTAACGAGTTAAAATCATTACACATTACTTGATTTGGTTGTCAACTTGATCAG
The DNA here is from genome assembly GCF_006381635.1 of Hibiscus syriacus. NCBI lineage: Eukaryota > Viridiplantae > Streptophyta > Magnoliopsida > Malvales > Malvaceae > Hibiscus > Hibiscus syriacus. Next base: position 2,022,847 of record NW_024062911.1, on the reverse strand, counting down.
CTTGTTGAGTCAACCCATAATGGGAGCATAATGACATACCACGAACATCACACACTTCAATAAATTTTTTATATATTTGTATATCGGCGTTTGAATATTGATTTTGAGAATAAACTATAATAGCAACATCGTCATCGTTGGATAGCTCGAACGTTGTATAAGTTAACGGAAATACTACGGTTGGAAATCTGTACTGGAGTGAGGACAATCTTCTAGTACTTCCAACATGAACCTTCATCGAAATTTTTGTTATCAGCTTCTCAAGAATTATGTTTCTCTTGAAGGATATTCTGACATAATGATTTGATGCAAAGACGATGCATGTTTCATCTTCCCTAATTTCTCCATCATAGTAAACAATAGTTGAAATACGCGTCATTCTGAGAGTTTGGAAGATTAAGGGTGTTATATCAGTGAAAACAATAGCTGAAATACACCTAATTAAATAAATAATATATGAATTAAAATATAAACTAATAATAAAATTAAAAAATTTCACAATAATTTAAATAATATAATTTTATATTGTTACCGTATCAACAAAAATATCTCGAGGTATGATCCAACTTTCCAATTTACAACCGCAAAAAATAATACAAAATAATTAGTACAATAATTTTTTTCAAATAATCATATGTAAAATAAATATAATATAATAAAAAAGTTTTAACTTACAAGAAAAAATAGAAGGAATTGATAAGGCAAAAATAAGCAAATAATTTTGATGTAGTAATGTTTGCATAGAGGGGTTCTTATTTATAGGGGAAATGGATGATTTAAAGGTCGAGCAACTCATCTGACTTGGTGATCCCCGAAAAAATAAGCACTAAACGCGCCGACCATGCAAAAGGTAAAAGACAGTGTCAAAAAATGAAAATGATATTTCTTTTTGTTTTTTTTATCCATATGTAATCAGTATATAACCTGAACAAAAATGTAAGAAATGACTTTTTTTGTAGCAATCAACAAAAACATATTTGAAAAATCAAAGTAAAAAAAAATTAAAGGTCATTTTGAGCTGATTGTTTATCATGTTTTCTTCTTTCTTGCGCAAGGATGTTTGATTTTGTAACAAGGTTAGAATAAAGAGTGGAGAGCAACCCCTTTACCTTGGGAGTAAACCCTCGTCGGCGAAGGGGTAGTGGCATCGTGAGCGAGGTGGTTAGAAGCTCTTTCGGCCACTTGAGCAGGGTGGAGTTTAGCTCTTTCTTTTGGGTCTCGATTTTAGGAAGAGAGTAGTTGTTCGGTTTAGTCATTGAGAGTTTAGGGGGTTGATGGCCACCGTTGGTGGTGGCCAGTGAGTGATAACGCCGATATACACCGGGGTAGAGGGCAAAGACTTGGTCTTTTGGCCGAAAATGGATAGGAGAGTTGCGTAGTTTTTCTTTTTTGGTTCATTTGGGTAGCCTTTTTGGTTACTCATGTCGCGGTTGTTGGTTGAAGAGGGGCAGACTGTCGAAGCGTGACCATCGACGTGGTCTTGGCACTTTGGGTTTTCGGCTGCCGGCATGGGTTGGGGAAGAAGAGGTGAAAGGATGTTTGAAATAGGAAAGGTTATATTTTAGGGTTGGTATAGATTTTTACCTGAAATAGTAAAAATTAAGTCTTATACTAAAGTTTGGAGTAATTGTGTTGGGGTCCTCGAATGTTTAGATTTGTTTGCATTTTGGCCACCAAATCTTCTTCTTTTATTTGTTTCGAAATATAGGTACTATTTTGGTGATTTACATTTTTATTTTTAATGTGTTTAACTTTATTATTGCATTAATATTTGATTCGATCTTGTAGTAACTCAATCAAGGGTATGACCCATATTATTATGGTTCAGACCCCGTTAATCTCTAACAACTTACTTCCCTAACTTCTAACCACTAGTTTTTAAATTTTTATGTTCGAATTAACGGTATGGATTCGCAACAATTGCCCTGGGGTATGACTCGTGTTTTTTACTGTCCGGGTTAAATATTAAAATTATCCTATAAAATTCAGGCGTTCAAAATTTTCAGGCATTTTCATAATTATATTCTTTATGGCGAGTAAGACAAGAATTTCGTTAGTGCGAAACTGTGTTATGCTGATCATCTTTAACAATCCAGATTTTATTCATAATCAAGGTCTTTGGATATTATTCGATAAGTATGGCGAGGTGGTCAATTCTTTCATCCCTAACAAAAGAAGCAAGGGAGGTAGTAGATTTGGTTTTGTTCGTTTTACCAGATTGGAGGATGCGAGGAAGGCCATCAATTGTGCCGATAGAACAAGAATTCAAGGTAATAAAATTCGAGTTTTCATGGCGAGATTTCATCCTCGAGAAGCTTTCTGGAGAAAGAAGTCTTCGGGTCCAAATTCGGATGAGACTAAGAACAAAATGGTGGTGGATAGTTTTTCTCAGGTTCCCATTGTCGGTGTTGTCGATGAGGATAAGCTAGTTACACTTAGAGACAGTCTGGTAGGGTGGTGCATAAAATTTATGAAAATGAAAGAGCTGGCTGCTTTTATGCACAAGGAAGGTATACCAGGCCCGAAAATCATGAGGTTAAGTGGTTTAGAAATTTTAATCATTTTTGAAGATGAAGAGAGTGGGATCATACTCTTCTTAACCAATCTGAAGTGTTGAAAAATTGCTTTAACAAAGTGGAAGTGTGGTCGGAAAATTTCCAGTGTTGTAGCCGTCGAGCATGGCTATCTTGCAGGGGGATACCTCCGTTTGTGTGGAGTCTTTTCACTTTCAGAAACATTGCAAAGATATGGGGAGATCTCATCTCTATTGAGGAATGAACCCTTAATCCCGGATTATTTGATAGGGCTCTGTTTCAGATTACAACAAACTGTAAAGCTCGTGTGGAAGAATAAATCGATTTGGTAGTTGGGGAAAGGATTGTTTCAGTATTTGTTTCTGAGTTTGAGCCTTGTTTTAGCCCAGACTCTGTTTGGGAAGATTCGTCTTCGATGGCTTGGGATGTTGCCTCTCCGGTTTCCTTGGTGGAGGAGATAGTCGAGGTCTTATCAGAAAAGACTCCTGAATTGGAGGTTTGTGCTGGTATGACTTCTTAATCGTTTCGTGCTAACTCACATTTAGAGACTGGTCAGGAAGAGTTTCGAGATTTTCTCGATGGCTCGATCGTTGTTGGTGGATTGAGGTATCCAAATACGAAAAAAGCTAGTGTTGGTCTTCGTTATAAAGAGTTATGAGCTCAAGATTCAGTACCCCAGGTAGTACGTTATGGGGTTAATACGCATGGTTTACAGTGTCAGAGTTGTGATGCTTCTAATGCTTCGGAGATAACTTGTAGTGGGCTCGTGGGCGCTGAGGTGGAGCTGTGTGTTTCCATAGAAGACAATGTGCATGCTTGTCTGTTTGTGCCTTGTGATGGGTTAGTAAAAAGGGGTTTAAATAATAGCATGGGTTTTTTTAATTCTACGATAATGAGGTATGGGGCTAGGGCGCACTTTTCTCTATGTCAGTGGAGCGGCTATCACAATGTTGTTGATAATTATATTATGGCGCACGTGAAAAACAAGGAATTGGGTATAGCGTTAGGAGGTAATGAGCTGGATTTGCTGAGTGAGCCTTTCGATGGGCTGTCGAGCAGGGATATTCTTGGGTGGTCGGTCCCAATTTCAGATGTAGATCCTTGACAGTCCAAGTCTAATTCTGACAATCTAAGGCCTCTTGAGAGTTCGAGTTCTGAGCAGGTGTCAATCAATAGGTTTAATAGGAAACAACAGAAATTTGGCTCGCTACTAGATATTCAATACAAAGTTCTTTCGAAAGCTGAGCAAATAAAAAGAGATCGATCATTGAAGAGATTAAAATTGTTGAAATCATATCTAAATTCCTCTGACTTATCTGGTAGTTCGCTATTTGATTCTAATTTGAAGAAAAAGTGGGCTGTGTTAGTTGAAAAGGAGTGACATAGTTAATTTGGGGTTGCACGAGATTTGTTTTTGAGGTTGGTTCTAGACTTCCTGGGATTGTGTGAAGTCCAGGGCTGTGTTCTTTGAGATTATCCGCTGATTTTATTTCCAAAGGGTCTCTTAGGATGTTATTGTTGATTACTATGTGTTGGGTTGAATGTTGTTGAATGTCAAGGTCTTATGTAACACGTTCAATAGGTATGGGCGTTTGTGTGAGTTTTAGTGCGGTTTGGGTTGCGAATGGTTTGTTGCTCTGTGTTATACTGGATTTTATTCTTCTCCACCTCTTGGTTCACTCTTTTTCCTCTATTTAGGGTTAGGGAGGTTTTTTAATGAGGTTCATGAAGTGGTGTACTTTGCATTTATTATAATACAAAGTACCCCTTTTACAACAAAAAAAATTATTTTTTCTCTTTAATTTACACACTTTAATCTTACACATTTACATTTATGCCCTTTAAATTTTCAGTTTTTAATTTCAGGACTTTAAATTTCAGTAATTTAATTTTCTGCACTTTTAAATTTCAGCACCTTACTTTCTGCAATTTTAATTTGCTCTTTTTATTATTTTTTTATTTAATTTTCTGCTCTTTTTATTTGTGCATCACATTTTTCTTAGTATTATTTTAGTCCTTTAATCCTTTTAGATTCCAGCATGTAAACTTCTGTTTTTTTATTTATGCTCCTTAATTTTTGTTTATTTTATTTCAGTCCTCTTGTTTATCTGTTTTCGTTTTTTGTCATTTTATATATTTGACGCCTGATCTTGATATGTTTCATTTTAGCTTTGCATACTGTCTATGGTTTTATTTCTTTTCCGGTGTCTATATTTTGTATTAATATTGTCGTAATCAGTTTTCGTCCGGGCACGAAATATTTACTTGGCGGGAAAAGTGATGTGAATAAATAGTTTTTAAAATAATTTGGGAGTCACCATCGGCCTTTTGGGTTAGGTAGGTCGAATACCTAAAAAATATCTTTTAAAAGAGTTTTAAGAAAACATCAATTAAAAGATGAACTGATCTGCGTTTATAACCAAAAATTCGTTCTTTTTAATAAAAAGGGATTCGTGGTCGGTTACGTTTAGGGAAGGATTAGCACCCCTACAACGCCCAAAATTGGTACTTTTTAATTATAAATTGTCTCTATTATTAAAAAATTTAAAAATTCAAAATATATTTAATTTATAATCCTATTGTTTCAAAATTATATAAAAAATATTTAAAAATATCGGAAAAGGACTTCTAGGTGCCTTAAGACAGCTCTTTTCTTTGATATTAATAAATATTAATTTGAATAAAATTAAATAATAATTTTTTATAATATTTAATTTTAAAATACTAGAATAGGACATCCAGTTGTATTAAGACTGCCCTTTTCTTCGATATTGACAAATAAATGTTAAAATAATTTAAAAAAATATAAATTATTATTTATTATATATATATTTATGACTACATAATAATAATAAAATATTTAAATATAAACAAGTAAAATTAAAACAATAAAAATACAATTAGAACTATATATTTAAAAGTAATAAAATAAATGAAAAGATTTAAAATTAGTGACTAAATTATAGTAAAATTAAAATTAAATACCTAATTCATAATTAATCAAAATTATAGGGATTAAACATGCTATTTTCTTATTTATTAATTTAGTGACTAAAATAAAATTATATAAAATTCAGATATTAGAATAAAATAAATTAAAACATACTATTCAGATTAAAATATTAATTATTAAAATTATAGGACTAAATTTGTTATTTACCCTAAATATATTATTTTAATACAAAGGACTAAAATAAATAAAATTAAAATTAAAGATCTGAATTAAAAGGATTATAAACTCGATTTAGTGACTAAAATGTAAGGATTACAAATTCAAGGGATGGCAGACGGGATTTAACAATTAAAAATTACATAAATAGCCCTCCCCGAAACGGCGTCGTTCGGGAAGGGCTATTTAAAGCCAAAATCAGCTGGCCCGAAGGGCCAACTTCATTTCTCATCTCTTCCCTCTCTCTCTCTTCTCTGAGAGAGAAAAAAATTCTCTCGCTTCTCTCTAAAACAGAGAGAAGCTCTCCGGCCGGCAGCCGCTCGCCGGCGTTGATCCTGCCGCCGGCCACCGCCTTCGGTGGCCGGAATAATTTTTTTTTTACATTAAAACGTAGATCGGACCGTCCTAATGACGGTTTCGATGGTCTTTTCTTTTAAATGGCTCCCGATCGGAGTAAATCTAAAAAAAATACCTTCGGTTTTCGAAGGTTTTTGGTGATGTCTAGAGGCCGGTGGTGACTCCGATCAAGGTGGTGGCTTTCACGGTAAGTCTCTCTTCTTCCTTTCCTTGCTGTGTTGTGGGGTTCTCTTTGTTTTTGTTCTCCGTTCTTTGTGGTGACTCACCCCATAGAGCTTGCGACGTGGGTGGCGGGTGTTGAAGCAGCAAAGCTTTTGGATTCTTCAGCGAGGCGGCGGCGTCGTGGCTGAAGTGGATTCGAGCATCTGGCAGCTGACCGTCGACGTGGGGCGGCTGGAGGCAGAGGCGGCTGCGGCGCTAGGGTTAGAAACCCTAGCTGAAACCCTAAATGTTTAGGGTTTCAGTTTGGTTTGGGTCGGTTGATTGGGCCTTTGATTTTTGGGCTTGTATTTTTTATTATTATTTATATATATTTTTAATAATAATAATAATAATAATAATAATAATATTTATAATAATAATAATAATTATTATTATTATTATTATTATTATTATAGTAATAATAATAATAAATCAATCAAAATGGGTAAAAAAATTAGTATCTTCAACTGCCCCTCTTTGCTCATTCTTGTGTTAACAAGAATAGGGCAAAAACAAAAAGATAATAATTTTTTTTATCCATTTGGCTTCACTTGATTATGATGGAGATGTTGAATAAATTCTTCTCTTTCTTCAGATGAGTTCTTCTCATTATGAACTTTCCGCTGGGGATGATGTTGACCTATTTCCTTCTGTGATAGAGTCATTCCAAAGGTTGAATAAGCTCTTCTTATTTTGAACTTCTTCTTTCTTCTTCAGATGAGTTCTTCTCATTATGAACTTTCTCTGGAAAGGTTGATGCTAATCTATCTGCTTCTGTGATAGAATTATGCAAAAGGTTGAACAAGCTCTTCTCATTGTGAACTTCTTCTTCCTCTTCAGATAAGTTCTTCTTATTATGAACTTTCTCTGGAAATGTTGATCCATCAAGTGATGAATTTGAACAAAAGGTTAAACAAGTTATTCTCATTATGAACTTCTTCTTCCTTCTTCAGATGAGTTCTTCTCATTATGAACTTTCTCTGGAAAAGCTAATGCTAATCTATCTGCTTCTGTGATAGAATTATGGAAAAGGTTGAACAAACTCTTCTTATTGTGAACTTCTTCTTCCTCTTCAGATAAGTTCTTCTTATTATGAACTTTCTTTGGAAATGTCAATCCATCAAATGATGAATTTAACTAAAAGGTTGAACAAGTTCTTCTCATTATGAACTTCTTCTTCCTTCTTCAGATGAGTTCTTCTCATTATGAACTTTCTCTGGAAAAGTTGATGCCGATTTATCTCCTTCTGTGATAGCGTCGAGCAAAAGGTTAAACAAATTCTTCTCATTATGAACTTATTCTTCCTTCTTCAGATGAGTTCTTCTCATTATGAACACTTCTGGCAAATGTTTATCCATCAAGAGATGAATTCGAGCAAAAAGTTGAACAAGTTCTTCTCATTATGAACTTCTTCTTCCTTCTTCATATGAGTTCTTCTCATTATGAACTCGATCTAGCAATGCTGATCCATTGAATGATGGATTTAAATCTTTGCTAAAATCTTTGAAATTCCTGTTAAAAATTCAACATGGATGAAAATGAATGAAAATGCACATATTTTTGCAAACACCTAAATATGATGCATGAATGTTAAGTTATTTGATTTCAGATTGGTGAATTGAGTATTTCTTTAGTTGTAAAAACCCAATAGATCTTTCTTCTTCAAATCAGAGAATCTATCATCTTTGACAAATGTAGATGTAGATATAATGTCACAAAACCTCTTGAGAATAAAACTCAATAGTATAGACTCTTGAAAAGCTTGCATTCATGCAACATGTTGATTCTGATAACAACTCATCTGATTATGAAGTGACCTTTCAAGATGATTTCACAGATATCGATAGTTCTTTTAATACCGAGAAATCTTGATTTCTGATTCTGATGAGGAGAATAAACTGTTATACTTGACAAAAATGGGATTCTCAGAGGCTGAAGCTTCAATAGCCATGGAGAGATGTGGTCCAGATTCATCAATTGCAAAATTGACAAATTTTATATGTGCTGCTCAAATGGCTAAGGTTACTGACACATTTCTTCCGGTAAAAGATGGGAAGCCATTATGCAATGATCCCAATTACAAGAAAATGCGAAACTTGGGCTATGATTTTTGGGAAAGGAATAAACAAAAGAAGCTTGAAAAGAAACTTCTTAATGAAGACGATCATGCAATTCATCTTTTAATTCCAATGATTGGTTCTGGGTTTTATATCAAACCAAATCAGAGAACTCAAAGAACACTTCCAGAAGATGCTATTAGCACATTCCTCTTCCAAATTCAATAACTGGTTCTGTGGTTCATACCAAACCAGATCAGATAACTCAAAGAACACTTCCAGAAGATGCTATGAGCACATTCCTCTTCCAAATTCAATGATTGATTTTACTAAACCAGATCAGATAACTCAAAGAACACTTCCAGAAGATGCTATGAGCACATTTCTCTTCAAAATTAATGACTGGTTCTACCAAACCAGATCAGATAACTCAAAGAACACTTCCAAAAGATGCTATGAGCACATGGCATTTGTTCCAGGGATATCACAGTACTTATTCGATGTAGAGCCAGAATTTGTAGATTCGAAGCATTTTCATGCTACTACACTGAAAAGGGCTATATTCATAATTCTGTCAATTAAGAACAGATTTTCTCTTATTCTGCTTCCTCCACGTGCTGATGCTTTTCCATTGACAAAGAAATGATGGCCTTCCTGGGATCCAATAACAAAGTTGAACTGTTTATAAACATGTACAGGAAATGCCAAATTGACAGAAAGGATCTGTAAGGCTCTTGAAGCTTATGACAATGAGTCACATTCGAGTGTCCAGAAGTATGTTCTTGATGAGTGCTGAAAATGGAATCTAGTATGGGTTGGAAGGAATAAAGTTGCTCCACTTGAACCTGATGAGGCAGAAATGCTTCTAGGTTTCCTTAAAAACCATACACGAGGAGGAGGATCTGCTAGAGATATGTTCCCCATAGATATCAATGTCCTGTTTCTTTTTACTGGAATCAGTGTTGCAGAGGTCGCCTTCTACTGTCTTAGCATATCTTTGAAAACAGATGTGCAAGAACTGAATGATGATCGGTTGGAGCAATTGATGAGTAGATTTTGGCGGATTCGGTGCATTTTCTTGCAATGAATGCTACGACAGCTGTCTCTTCTGCTGTTTCAATATATCCCATTCTTTTCAAATCATGGAATGATTTAGTTAATAGTAAAACTGGTCATCTTCAACTTTTGAAATACTGTAACCAATGTTATCCTATATATCCAGAGTGCAAATAATGATTTGTTCATGGATTTATGATGATGATGATTGGTTTACTTTGTATTCCATGCATTTAAAAGTATTAACATAAAGTGATATTCAGAAATCTTTAACTTATTTCAAAATTATGTTAATTCATAGAAGAATAAATTGAATTTTCGAAAATAAATTGAATCTTAAATAAATTAAACTTAAAATAGATAGAATTGTATTCAAAGTTATGACAAGCATAAGATTGATAAAAATTCAAATGTCTCAACAAATTATTAGCATAAGTATTTCTAAATTAATCAAATTGACACAATTTAGAGTAATGATGTAAGCTTTTGTCTGGAAGATCTCAAACATTGTCAAAATGCTTGTAGATGTGAAGTTTCTCCCAAACTGTCAAAATCTTAAGAGGGTTCAATTGCCAGATGCCTAATATCAACATGCATTTGAGCCGCCCATTCAGGTTTTCAACTCAAATCCTTCATTTGGTTACAAGATGCCCTTTGCGGGTTTTCATCTTGACCCCCTTTTTTTCTCTCTTCTTTTTTTTCTTCTTCTTTTTCTTCTCTTCAAGCATAATATTTCTTGACAGAATCCGAGTTTATTGGATTTCTCAGAATTTTTCCATCCATTTCTGCCAAGATCAACGCTCCTCCGGAAAAGGCCTTTTTCACAACGTATGGCCCTTCCCAATTAGACATCCATTTCCCACGGAAATCTTTATGTATAGGCAAAATCTTTTTTAGTACTAGATCACCCTCTTGGAATTCTCTTGGATGTACTTTTTTGTCATGAGACTTCATCATCCGTTTCTGATACATCTGTCCATGGCAAATAGCTTTCAATCTTTTCTCCTCAATAAGGTTCAATTGATCAAATCTAGCTTGGATCCATTCAGATTCATCCAATTTTGTTTTTCTCAAAATTCAAAGCGATGGAATCTCAACTTCAATTGGTAAGACTGCTTCCATCCCATAGACTAAAGAAAAAGGTGTTGCCCCTGTAGATGTTCGAACAGTAGTTCGGTATGCGTATAAAGCAAAAGGTAACTTCTCGTGCCAATCTTTGTAAGTTTCAGTGGTCTTTGTAATGATTCTCTTGATGTTCTTATTTGCTGCTTCAACTGCCCCATTCATCTTTGGACGATATGCCACTGAGTTTGCATGTTTGATCTTAAACTGTGCACAAAGTTCGGTCATCATTTTGTTGTTCAGGTTCAGAGCATTATCTGTAATGATCCTTTATGGTAGGCCATACCGGCAAACTATCTCTTTCTTTATGAATTTGCAGACTGTGGACCTCTTAATATTGGCATATGAAGCAGCTTCAACCCATTTGGTAAAATAATCAATTGCCACAAGAATGAAGCAATGTCCATTCGATGCTTTTGGTGTGATTGCACCGATGACATCTATTCCCCACATAGAAAATGGCCAAGGTGATGTCATTACATGTAAAGGAGATGGGGGTACATGAATCTTGTCTGCATATATCTGGAATTTATGACATTTCCTTGCATAATCAATGCAATCTGTGTACATGGTAGCCCAATAGTATCCATATCTCATTATTTTTCTGGCCATGGAAAGACCATTTGCATGTGTTCCACATATTCCACTGTGTACTTCTTCAATGATGCTTCTGGCTTCGCTGATATTTAAACATCTCAATAGCATTTGATCATTGCTTCTTCTATACATAATCTCTCCATCAAGAAAATATCCAGCAGCCATTCTTCTCAAGGTTCTTTTATCAATTTCAGATGCATTTTGTGGATAACTTTGATTTTTGGTATATTGCATAATATCATGATACCATGGTTTACCATCTACCTCTTCTTCCACACTATAACAATGTGCAGGAATTTCGTATACTTGCATTTTGATTGGCATCATATCAACTTTCTTAGTTGCCTGAAACATAGCAGCTAATGTAGCCAAAGAATCTGCCATTTGATTTTCTTCTCGAGGGAGATAATTGAAGGTAACTCTCTCAAATTCTTTCACTAATTCGAGGGTAAAATTTTGGTATTCCAACAATTTGGGATCTTTTGTTTCCTATTCTCCTCGCAATTGATACACCACTAACGATGAATCTCCATATATTTTGAGACATTTGATTTTTCTTTCTATAGCTGCTTTCAATCCCATGACACAAGCTTCGTATTCCGCCATGTTATTGGTGCAAAAGAACTCCAGTCTACTTGTAAAGGGATAATAAATATTTTCTGGAGAAATTAACACTGCCCCGATTCCTCGTCCCAAAGCATTGGATGCTCCGTCAAAGTAAAGCTTCCAAAATGCAGATGCATCATTTGTTCTGACTTCTTCATTCATGGATATGCACAACAAATCTTCATCGGGAAAATTGAAACTCAAAGGCTGATAATCACTTGATACACGACTGGCCAGAAAATCAGCTATGACACTTCCTTTTATCGCTTTTTGGTTGACATATACAATATCAAACTCAGATAAAAACATTTGCCATCTAGCCATTTTGCCTGTCAAAGCTGGTGATTCCATTAAGAATTTCAAAGGATCAAGTTTGGATATCAGCCAAGTAGTATGATATAACATATATTGTCTGAGTCTTCGAGTAGCCCACACCAAAGAACAACATAATTTTTGTATTGGTGGATATCGAATTTCACAATCAGTAAATTTCTTGCTCAGATAATAAATAGCTTTTTCTTTTCTTCTAGATTCATCATGCTGTCCTAGTACACATCCCATCGAATTTTCAAAGACCGTCAAATAAAGAATTAACGGTTTATCAGGTATTGGTGATACTAAAATGGGGGCATTGGATAAATATTTCTTAATAATATCCAAAGTTTCTTGACATTCATCATTCCAGACTTCAGGATTGTTCTTTCAAAGTAATTTGAACACTGGATCACATTTGTCAGTTAATTGAGAAATGAACCGAGATATATAATTTAATCTTCCCAAAAAGCCTCGAACTTATTTTTTTGTATTGGGTGGTGGAAGATCTTGAATTGCTTTTACTTTATCTGGATCAATCTCGATTTCTTTTTTGCTGACCACAAATCCCAAAAGTTTCCCAGAAGTTACCCCAAAAGTGCATTTTGCAGGGTTGAGCTTTAATTGATACTTCCTCAATCTCTGGAAAAGCTTTCTCAGATTTTGAATATGTTCTTCTTCAGTTCGGGATTTGGAAATCATGTCATCCACGTATACTTCAATCTCTTTGTGCATCATGTCATGAAACAAAGTTACCATGGCTCTTTGATACGTTGCCCCTGCATTTTTCAATCCAAATGGCATCACTTTATAGCAGAATGTGCCCCACATGGTTACAAATGTTGTTTTTTCCATGTCTTCAGGATTCATTTTTATCTGATTATATCCTGAAAAGCCATCCATGAATGAAAACCATGCGTGTCCTGCAGTATTGTCTACCAATGTGTCTATGTGGGGTAATGGAAAGCTATCTTTCGGACTAGCTTTGTTGAGATCTCTGTAATACACACACATTCGAACTTTCCCATTTTTCTTTGGTACGGGAACAATGTTGGCTACCCATTCTGGGTATTTAGCTGCCTGTAGGAAACCTGCATTGATCTGTTTCATCACTTCCTCTTTGATCTGCAACAACATTTCTGGTCTCATTCGTCTGAGCTTTTGTTGGACCGGTTTATATTCTGGATTGATTGGAAGTTTGTGCATTACTATATCTGTGTTCAAACCAGGCATATCTTGATAAGACCAGGCGAAGATATCCTTGAACTCTTGAAGGAGATTTATCAATTCTTGTTTTATCTGGATGGTCAGAGTAGTACCAATTTTCACCTCTTTTATTTCTTCATCTGTTCCCAGATTCACAGTTTCAATCTCTTCTTTGTGAGGTAGAATTTGTTTATCTTCTTTTTCTACCAGTCTTAATAATTCAGTAGGAACATCACATTCCAGTTCATCCTCACACCCATTGATTTCTTCCAGACATATGGGTTGCTCTAAATTTATCGCTTGATTAAATTTAGGAATAAACATGCTATTAACATGGTGACACCTGCAAATTTAAGTCGGACATATTTCCGAAAGAAATATAGTAAATAAATGTAAAAATGTAAGAAAATGTAAGAAAATGTAAAGAATGATTGCTATCTGAAAATTTTAAAGAAAATTTCTTATATTTAACCTAATTTCCTTTACAAGATAACAAAAAGTTTTCATACTTTTGAAGTTTTCATACTTTTGAGCTAAACATAAAGATTAGTTCTGAATATTACTCTGCGTTAATATTAAAAACTATAGGAAGATCTTCAGTGGTCCAATTGTTGAGTGTTTCTCCAATAAAACATGGGCGAATCCTATCCAAGTATTTGCCAGTCTTGTTGTCATTCATGATCATGTTGATAAATAATCCATTCATAGCTTCTTCAACTATGTTTAGATCTTTCGTCAACTTTTCTTCTTTAAAGGCTTCAACAAGCTGTTGTTCCACATTAATTGTTCCCCTGATCTGAATGTGGTCTTCAACTGTGGGAAAAACATGTGTTCCCAAAGGATTTCTTTCCCTTTCAACCTTGCCTTTCTGTCTTCACATCTTCTTTTCATCTCTTTGTTGTTTTGTTGAAAATTGGGCTTAAATCCAAGCCCAAAACGATCTTTCTTCATCTTTATACTTACAGGAACTGAAATCCCTTGAAGATTCTTTCCTAAACCTTTCCCAGCTTTAGCTCCGATGCCTAAAGTTTGTCGTACCGTCATCTTGGTGCAATCAGATAATCTGGGATATGGAATTTTGCTTCCTTCTGCAATAAAGGTTGCATTTAAAAATTCAAGAGCTCGTAAAGAGCATTCAAGAGCATCATCATTGGTTTCAATATATGGAACATCACTTGTTATAGACGCAATGATTTCTTCTTCAGCTCCTACGTATATTAGTTGTCCATCAACAACAAATTTCAATTTCTGATGTAATGAAGAAGGAACGGCTCCTGCTGAATGAATCCATGGCCTCCCTAATAAACAATTATATGTAGGGTAGATGTCCATCACCACAAAGTTAATATTGTACACGACTGGTCCAATTAACAACGGTATTTCCATTTTCCCAAGCACCTCTTTTTGAGTACCATCAAAGGCTCGTACTACATTCTGATAGCTCTTCATGTGTGATTTATCCACAGGCATTCTTTGAAGTGTGACTAGAGGCATCAAGTTGAGAGCGGATCCATTGTCAATCAATACTCCTGGCAACACATGACCATGACAATGTGTCGTGATATTCAAAGCTTTTACTGACCCCAATCCGGCTTCAGGTATTTCATCATCCGTGAACGTTATGTAATTGTCAGCGGCTATATGTCCCACAATTCTATCAAGTTTATTGAGGGATATGTCCTCAGGGATAAATGTTTGATTGAGCATTTTCATCAAAGCATTTCTATGTACTTCTGAATTCATCAATAGATCAAGAATAGAAATTCTCGCTTGTTGTTTGTGTAGTTGTTCAACCACACTATACTCACTATGTTTCAGGAATTTCAAAAATTCTTGAGCTTGTTTTTCTGTCACAGGCTCATTGAATGCTGGAGGGGATTCATCATCCAATACCTTTTGGGGTATTACCATGGTTTTTCCTTTTGTTTTCACTTGTTCCGAGGCATTGGATGTTTCGGGAGAGTAACATCTCCCACTTCTTGTAAAGAAACTGACTTCACTCACTGCTTCAGATGTCGATGTTGTACCCAAACTCTGTATTTTCTCTTCCATTTTTTCTAGAGAAACAGATCCTCCTACCATTGAAACATTGGTAGTATAATTCTAAGGTACTCTGCGAGTATCTTTGTATGGAAATGGTAGAGGAGTGGTGATAACTACTTTCGGCTTTATTGGTGCAGGAATCACCGTAGATGATTTCACATTAATGATCACATGATCATTTGTTCTTTGACTAGGTTTAGAATCCTCTGATGAGAAAACATCATCTTCTTTTTTCCTTGGTTCTTCTTCAAAGAATTCTATCTCTCTGCTATTCATTAATTTTTGCACCAAATCCCTAAACTCAAGACATAGTTGAATTTCATGCCCCTTCTCTTGATGATATTCACAATAATTCTTGCCTTCATTATACTTTGGCCTGAATTGTTGTGGAATTATACCGGCTATAGAGAGTTGTTGAAATACCCAAACAAAAGGAGATTTAATTTCAGAAATGTCAGTTTTTTCTTTCTTTCTGTTCTCTCCCTGAATTGCATTCACGTTTTTATCTCCATGATTTGGTAATGGATGATTTGATGTAGATGGCGAATTGAATTCCAACTTTCCAGTGTTGATCAAATTTTGAACCACCCTTTTGAATGCCAAACAGTTTTTAATAGAATGACCCGTAATTCCTTCATGGTAAACACAGTGTGCCTTTATATCATACCAAGGAGGGAATGGTGGTTGCATGGGAACCAAAGGATAGGGCCGTATGACATCTGCTTTTAACAGCGAATCATAGATCTCAGCATATGGTACTGGTAAAGGTGTAAAAGACAACCTTTCATTTTCCTTTCGAGATCCTCTGGACTCTGCTCGATTAGTGTTTGTTTCCTCTTTCTTAACCCTTGGCTAGGTTATTGTAACACTTTTCGATGAATCCTTGTTGTAAGAGTTTGCATTGTTGACTTCATTCTCTTTTTTTCGGTACATAGGTCTTTTGGAACTAGACCCCTCATTTGATTCAATTTTGCCACTTTTCAAGACATTTTCAATGAGTTCTCCAGAAATGACCAAATCTGCAAAATTTCTGGTTGCATTCCCCATTAGATGATTTAAATAAGGAGCTTTCAATGTATGGAAAAATATTACTGTGGCCTCTTTTTCTGACAAAGGTGGTTGAACTTGGGCTGCTGTGTCACGCCACCTCTGAGCATACTGTCTGAACGTTTCATTATTCTTTTTCTCCAAATTTTGGAGAGTCCATCTATCAGGGACCATGTCTGTTACATGGCGGTATTGCTCTAAGAATGCTTTAGCCAGATCTTTCCAGGATCTAATGTTGGCTTTGGTCAATTGAGTATACCATTTTAAAGCTGGTCCTGTCAAACTATCTTGAAAGCAGTGAATTAACAATTTCTCGTCTTTCACATATCTTGCCATTCTGCGACAAAACATAGTAATGTGGGATGAAGGGCATGTAGTACCGTCATATCTATCAAATTCGGGAACTTTGAACTTGATGGGGAGGATTAAGTCTGGAACCAAACTCAACTCACTAGCGTCAAACCCATAGAATGATTCAGTTATTTCCATGGATTTCATTCGTTCTTCTAAGCTCTTGATCTGTCTGGTCAATTCTTCATTTACTTTTTCTTTCTCATTCAGCTTATTCAAATCTGGGATTAAATGCTCAGTATTAAAATCCCCTATTTTCACATCTGATATAAGTGGATTTTTGCTTGAAGATGCAGGATCCACTTGTTGATTTTCATGTGATTTGGCTTCTTGAAATGCTGAAGTGCGAGCATTAATTTGTATAGGTGTAGTACCAGAGTGATAAATTGGTTCTGGTGGAAAACCTAGAGGATACATAGTTTCTTGGTCGAAAGATACAGGATTTTCATGCATTTTTCCAATGATAGCCTACCTTTTAAACATGTCTTCTATTTTCTGCATCATGTTGTCTTGTGAATTTGCAATACTGGCTTCAATTTTCTCCAGCTTCATTCTCATTTGTGCTTGTTCTTTATTATGTTGTTCCTCAATACGTTGTATTTTATCCTCCATAATTCTCTTAGTAGCTTGTCTAGTACCGTAGTGATGTTGTATTTCTCTTTTGGCCAGAATAACTGCGATTGAAAAATCTTTTGATATTATTTTTTTCAAATTTTAATTAATGAATTTTATCTTAATAAAAAAATTCATGAAATGAATAATGAATGTATGCAAAATGCATGTATGCAAAAAGGTATTGATCCCAAAAAGTTAACTGTCATAGAACAACATTCATCGGCATACAAAAGTTTCTTTATAATAGTTCATAACTACAGATAAGGCGTAGCTTTCCTATTAAGCTCTATAATTTCTTTCATTAACCATGACACCTTCTTTCCAAACTTAGAAACTGGATCAACGTGATGCTCAATTATTTTAGCTTCAACAGCTAGTTCCCCAACATATCTAGCAACTTCGCTCATTTGTACCATGGCCTCGAACACCATATTACTTCTTTCTTCACTTCTTTCAACATAGAAATCAGTTGACTTTTGCCATTGTTCATTAGTTCCTTCAAGAGTTTGCTCTAATTCAGTGATTCTGACTTGACAATTATGCATAATTTTTTCAAGATCTCTAATGCGTCTTCGCAGTGAAGCACTTTCCTCATTACTTTCTTTGAGATCATTAGGTCCTAGACGAACCTTTTCTTGAAATAATGATTCTTCAAGTTGTAAAATGTAAGCGTTAAACTCTGAGTTTTTGTTTCTAGACTGATCCAGATCTTCTTCAAGTTTTGTTTGTGCTTCTTGCGTTCTTTGATTAATCTTCTGGATTTGAACATTCTTGTTTCTACATCTTTGCATCCAATTGCTAGCCACTTCTTGCTCTACCTCAAGTTTGGTGTTGAAATTCTTTCTTTCCAGCTCCCACTTTTCTTTTTCAATATTGAACTCTTCAATCTTTTGGCCCCTGACTTCAAGTTCGGCAATCAACTGGTTCATTTCAGATTCAAATCCTTTGAACATGATATTTTTCTCACCTTCAAATTTATCAAAGATGTCATTCTTCATCTCTTCTAAATCTTTGGCTCGATCCCTTTCTCTTTGTATTTCATTCATGATTTCGCGGTGTTCAGCTTTGTGTTTTATAATTCGCTCTCTTCTGTCAACCTCAAAATCTTCCATTTTTTGCTTTTCTTTCTCAAGGCTTTTGAGTAGAAGGCTATTCTTTCATTTCAGATCTTCAACTCGACTTTTCTCGATGTTCAATTCTCTGCTCATCTGTACTGTTGATTGGCTTGGTCCTGATGCTTTCCGGGATTTATATAACTCTTGGTAATTTTTCTTTAATGCTCTAAATTCACCATCAACTTTTTCTTTGTTTTCTCTCAACATTGCACATTGTGATGAATGAAAGTCAATATCAACACCCAACATAGCTTTATCTCGTCTCATTTGCTCTAATTCTCTTGACCAGCCTTCTCTTTCTGCTTCAAACTCAGCTCTCAGGATTTCAATTTCTGATGGAACCACCTTAATGCGATCTTCCATAGAGATATCCTCATTTTGATCTGGTAGAGGAATATTTTCATTTTTCCTGACAGATCTCCATTCCTCATAATCAGGAGTTAGCATTTCTTTTGCTGCTTTAGCTCGGATACAAAAAGTTATTTTCCAAGCTGTAACAGCTTCCATGATATTTCTTTTATAATTTTTGCTGTGGAATGCGAACTCAGATGAATGTAATCCAACGGTGACAGGTACAAATTGACGACCTTCACACTGTCTTATGACCAGAAGTGGTGCATATCCAATTACTCCCCATAATCCGAGCAGCATTATCCAATTTTAATCACCATATTTGTAAAAGAATTCCCTTTGGATTTGCCACGGGGCTCGCCAAACAATGTCATTGCTTTACAGATTTCGAAAATCATTAATCCACATATATTTCTTAATTTATTTTGGCCATTCTTGCTCCAGAAATTCTTTTAATGGTGAATAATCCGTATTAAAGCGTCGGTATGAAGTCTTTTATGTCCTCCAAAAATGGCTACGGATCCAAACATATAACAACTGGGTACACCCTGAGAATCGTCCACCTCCTAGCTTTCTACAAGCATTTAATGATCTGAAAGTCTCTGCTAGAATTGCAGAGGCAGGATTAATCTTTTTTTGTAGCTGTTCAAACAAATCTACTACTGCAGCTTCAATATATCTCAATACTTTTGGGAAGATGACCATACCATACATACTCAGAGCAAATAGATTGAATCGTACTTTAGTGTCTGGATGACTCTGAATGAGTTCTTTAATGTTGGTCCAAGCAATGCCTTCGCTTTCGCCTTTTTGTTTTGTACGGGATGCCACCCATTCTTCTCGTACCCCGGCAATCTTTGCTAATTTAACTCGAAAGGGTTGAGTTTTAATTAACTTTGAATAGATTCGATTCTCCAAAACCCCTTCTATATGTAGCAAAGTTGTGTACTCTTCAATAGTAGGGACCAAGTCCTCCTTATTGAGAGTGAAGCAATTGTACCCTGGATTCCAGAATTGAATTAGGGCTCTGAGTAATTCATCATCAACTTCGACATAGAGCAAATATAGGATGTCTCCGTAAGTCTGATAAAATTGCAATTTTTTGTTTGAATCCCAACTTTCCCAAATGCTTCGCAAATCTTGCATATCATTTCTTTTTAGTGAAACTGGAGCATAACTGGCCAAGTCAGATACATAATCATCCTGCAGACTGTCTCCTCCTTGTCTTTGTAAGTCCTCAGCCCACTGTCTTACTTCTGAGTTTAGAATTATTTGATTTGAACACTTTTTATCCATGGATGAAAGCTTTCCAATGAGACAATTAACACGAGGATCAATGCCTTTTATCCTGTATGATGCTATGTAAACAGAAAAAATAAAGAACACACAAAAAGAAATGAATTAGTTTACATAATAAAGAAATTTAACAATAATATTTACCTAAATATCTTTATTTAAATATGCTTTTAAATAATTTAAATAATTTAAATTCAAATGTAATTTAATCAGTAAGAAAATAAATAAATAAATTAAAAAGAAAGTTAGAATTCATTTCTCCTGTGTGTACACCTATTTTGGACAAAATTTCAGCATGGCTTCAGATCGGAAGAGTTTCTAGGGTTTATTATATGCAAGGTTTCATATCTAAGAATAAAAGTACCCGAATTATCTTTGTTAGTGCCCCCTTGGGTTGCTAACCCTCAATCCTAGTCCATCACATACTAAAATGGATCGAGTTCAATTCGAGGGGATACATTTCTCTATGCCTGACACGGAGAATAAATTCTCACGAAGACATAGAGCATATGAACCCCGAAAGTTACTTGCTAGGTCTGACACGGAGAATAAATTCTCACGAAGACGTTGCTTTCACTCCCACTTAAAAGGGACAAACTCAATTATAGAGCTTTATGTTATGCGATGCAAGTGTTGTGTGTGAGGAGAAATGTTCAAACCTCTGACAGAAAAGTAAAATAAAATAAATACAATAAAGTACTTGCAAATAAAATGAAATATTAATAAGAAAATATATAAATACTATGAAAATAATAAATATATAAAAAAATTTGAAAAGAAAGAATTATAAATAAAATATATGAATTTTTAATTTATAATTAATATAGAATATTTATAATTGATTTTAAAAGTTTGACCAGGTCCCCAGCGGAGTCGCCAAGCTGTCGTAACCAGTTTTCGTCTGGGCACGAAATATTTACTTGGCGGGAAAAGTGATGTGAATAAATGGGTTTTAAAATAATTTGGGAGTCGCCATCGGCCTTTTGGGTTAGGTAGGTCGAATACCTAAAAAATATCTTTTAAAAGAGTTTTAAGAAAACATCAATTAAAAGATGAACTGATCTGCGTTATAACAAAAAATTCGTTCTTTTTAATAAAAAGGGATACGTGGTCGGTTACGTTTAGGGAAGGATTAGCACCCCTACAACGCCCAAAATTGGTACTTTTTAATTATAAATTGTCTCTATTATTAAAAAAATTCAAAATATATTTAATTTATAATCCTATTGTTTCAAAATATATAAAAAATATTTAAAAATATCGGAAAAGGACTTCTAGGTGCCTTAAGACAGCTCTTTTCTTTGATATTAATAAATATAATTTGAATAAAATTAAATAATAATTTTTATAATATTAATTTTAAAATACTAGAATAGGACATCTAGTTGTATTAAGACTGCCCTTTTCTTCGATATTGACAAATAAATGTTAAAATAATTTCAAAAAATATAAATTATTATTTATTATATATATTATGACTACATAATAAAAATATTTAAATATATAAACAAGTAAAATTAAAACAATTAGAACTATATATTTAAAAGCAATAAAATAAATGAAAAGATTTAAAATTAGTGACTAAATTATAGTAATATTAAAATTAAATACCTAATTCATAATTAAATAAATTATAGGGATTAAACATGCTATTTTCTTATTTATTAATTTAGTGACTAAAATAAAATTATATAAAATTCGGATATTAGAATAAATAAATTAACACTATTCAGATTAAAATATTAATTAAATTATAGGACTAAATCTGTTTTTACCCTAAATATATTATTTTAATACAAAGGACTAAAATAAATAAAATTAAAATTAAAGATCTGAATTAAAAGGATTATAAACTCGATTTAGTGACTAAAATGTAAGGATTACAAATTCAAGGGATGGCGGACGGGATTTAACAATTAAAAATTACACAAATAGCCCTCCCTGAAACGGCGTCGTTCGGGAAGGGCTATTTAAAGCCAAAATCAGCTAGCCCGAAGGGCCAGCTTCATTTCTCATCTCTTCCCTCTCTCTCTCTTCTCTGAGAGAGAAAAAAATTCTCTCGCTTCTCTCTAAAACAGAGAGAAGCTCTCTGGCCGGCAGCCGCTCGCCGGCGTTGATCCCGCCGCCGGCCACAGCCTTCGGTGGCCGGAATAATTTTTTTTTACATTAAAACGTAGATCGGACCGTCCTAATGACGGTTCCGATGGTCTTTTCTTTTAAATGGCTCCCGATCGGAGTAAATCTAAAAAAAAATACCTTCGGTTTTCGAAGGTTTTTGGTGACGTCTAGAGGCCAGTGGTGACTCCGATCAAGGTGGTGGCTTTCACGGTAAGTCTCTCTTCTTCCTTTCCTTGTGTGTTGTGGGGTTCTCTTTGTTTTTGTTCTCCGTTCTTCTTTTTTTTTTCTGTTGGCTACCTCTGTTCTCTTTCTTTGCAGGTTGGGTGATGTCTTTATAGCCATCACCGGCACTTATCTCGGACCGGTCCGAAAGGTGGAGTTCGGTGAGTCACCGAGCTATGTGGTGACTCACCCCATAGAGCTTGCGACGTGGGTGGCGGGTGTTGAAGCAGCAAAGCTTCTGGATTCTTCAGCGAGGCGGCGGCGTCGTGGCTGAAGTGGATTCGAGCATCTGGCAGCTGACCGTCGACGTGGGACGGCTGGAGGCAGAGGTGGCTGCGGCACTAAGGTTAGAAACCCTAGCTGAAACCTTAAATGTTTAGGGTTTCAGTTTGGTTTGGGCCGGTTGATTGGGCCTTTGATTTTTGGGCTTGTATTTTTTATTATTATTTATATATATTTAATATATTTAATAATAATAATAATATAAATATAATAATAATAATATTATAGTAATAATAATAATAAATAAATCAAAATGGGTAAAAAAATTAGTATCTTCAAATATATTTTAATCCTTTTTGCCATGTTTACATTCTTTCCATGTAGTTCCTATTATTTGAATTCTGGTAATACTATATGATTGTATTTTGATCTTTTCATTAAATGCTTATTTTATGCTTGTGTACGTTACTATACGTGGTATTATTTATGAATATATCTTATAATATTTAAATAGTAATATATAGTATCTTTTATATCTTATTTATTATATGTACGAATTAATATATATATTAAATTTATTTTGATCCTGATATAGATATTTTAGTATTAAATATAATGTAATACTTTCCTAAATTATCACATAAAATTAACTATATCTCATTTATGTAAAATTTAGTCTCATTTACCCTAACTTTTCATTTTCTTTTAGTTTTGCTTCCTTTGACCTTGTTTTTTCCTTACTTAAATTCCCTTTTAAAACATCTTAATTCATTGCCCTTCATTTCTCCCATGCTTTATGTAAATTTGTTTTTACTATTAATTTAATTTCATATTTGATAACTAATTGTTTTATTTCTTTAAATATATCTAGTTCCTGCTTCCATATTAGTAGTATATGTATATATTTACAGGGCGGAGCTAGAAAAAAAAATTAAGGTGTCAAATTTAGAAATTATATAAAAAAATTTAAGTGAGAAAATTGAATTTTAAATTTTTTTTTGTTACTTTTTAAAAAAAAAGTATATGAGATTAATTTCTTTTTTAAAGGGTGTCAAAATATTTTTCAAAGGGGTGTCTTTTTTTTCTTTTATATATATATATATATATATATATAATTATATGGACAAAAAAAGTTTTGAAACTTTGGGGGTGTCAATTGACACCCTTAATTTATGTTGGCTCCGCCACTCTATATTTATATATATATATATATATATTTTTACTTATTAGATTAATATTTTTTAAATATATTATATATCTTACATTTATATTATATAATATCCATATTTAATACGAATATATATATATATATATATATATATATATATATTTAATTTATTAATTTACGTTATCTTCATTTAGTTTGTATGCTTAATTTTTTTTAGCTTGCATTTGCATGTTTATTTAATTTTATATTAGATTAGAATATTTGACTTTAGATTAAAACCTTGAGATTTTATTTTCCTTTAATTTTATCCTTAACCTCAGTCCTTTAATTTAGGTGAAATTTTAATTTGGTCTTCGCCTTTATACCCGAGGTTCCATATTATACTATTTTCTAAACTTAAATACTTGTTTGTAAATAGTATATATGTGATATTTGTTCTTTAAATATTTTTACTATTATTACTATCCATTAAATACTTTAGTGTGCTTTTAAATATTTTGTTAAATACGTTTGTTTATATATATAGATCTAAACATTTTAAATATGTATGTTAGCCTCATAAGCATGACTTCCATAATTGAATTAAAGGCAGTGTTTATTTATTTTAAAATATTGAGAAAGGATTATCTTAAGGTAATTATATATCCTATTATGATATTTTAAAATAAATAAACACCCTGCTAGTGAAAGCTAAAAATCAATCAACCCTAAAATTGATCAGGATGAAAAGAGAAAAAGAAATTCTCTTTTACTTAAACTTATCGAGACAAATCATTTAATTCATATTAAGGACACTTGGTCTCGATCTTTTTAAATAATTGAACATTCTTCATCTCTTCTAATAGGATAGGTGATTGTGATTAATTGGCTTAAATTCTCATTTTATTTTTCGTTTGATCAATTGCTTGATATTGAGTTATGAGGAGAAATTACTATATTCCTTTTGTTTCAGTTGGAAAGAGAAATAATTGTCCTAATGTATTTTAGGGGTTATTTTCTCTTCGATTGTTATTTTCTCTTCGATAGGAAATAATGAAATATCTTCCCCTTATCCTTAGGAAGTTTTGTTAATACAATTGTATGAATGTGTCTAGAATAAGAGGATCACAATTTCAATTTATATTTGAATTCTTAGACTTCCGTTATTAGAGACAACATACAATCGATGAGGTACCAATTTTGGGCGCTATGGGGGGTTCACCCTTCCCTATGCGTAATCGACTCCCGAACTCTTTAAAATGAATATTTGGTATAACACAAACCATTTTTGTCTTTTAAATGATTTTTTTCTAAAAATTAATGAAAAAGACGTTTTTAGGTATTTGACCTACCTAATCCAAAAGGTTGATGGACTCCAAAATATTTTTTTACAAAAATAGAATCGAGACTTGCTCCAAGCTTAAGGACTGTTACGACAACATTAATCATAATAGGGATCAAACTAGCAACAAAGGAAAGGTAAAAGATCGAGTTTAAAGCTTAGTGAGGATTATATTTTGACTTGTATAAAAAGTGTCAAGGTGAGTGCAATGCATACATAACATGATACGTCGATGTTTTATACATCAATAGGAAGACTTGCGATGAGTTTAGTTTTTTTATATTGACATGATATTTATGTATCATATAATTTGACATGTTCTAAATATGTCAAAGTTGAATATAAAATGCATGAATCACTAGTTTATATATTATATTATATTATGAATGTTATTTTGGGTATGAAATGCCCAATGTTAAATTATAGTGATATACATTGTCATGGATGAACTAAATATTGACTATATGCCTAAGTTTGTCATTGAGGGACAGAGGTATAGTTGGTATGTCATAGAGCCCAACATCACGTTGCATATTCGGTTTAAAACTAAAGTGTATATTAGGATACTTAGTGTAGGATGGTAGGCACTAACTTTCAGTGCATATTCGGGTACTTTGGTGCATATATGGGAGAACTACCCTATAGTCCATATTCACTTATGACTTGTGTACCCAGGGTTCTCTAGACGTATATTTTAGGCTATGGTATATTGGATAATAAATTATGGACATGTGATTAAGCTTATGAGCTTACTGAATAAATGGAAATTATATTGGTAAGAAGTTATATAAATTGTTTATTTCATGTTAATAGATGTGTAACAAGATGGTAATATAGATAAAGTGATCATGATGCATTGAGTATTGTTATTCTTTATATATACATTGTATTGCACTTATTATCATTATTGTCTCACTAAGTGTATACTTAGTGTCTAATAATTTTCACACGTGGATAAAGAGCGGAAATCAGGGTAAGGAGTACTTGACATCTTACTTATTGAGGAGTATATCTACAATATTAGTAATGATATCTATCTGATATCTTTTGACTTTACTAGTTGGCATGTATATTTTAATAGTAGTTAATTTAAAGTAGCTTAGACATAGTTTATAATAGCTTATAAACTATTTTATGTTGGCAAAATGAACGATGGATAGTTATATTAGTGTTTGGAATGGTTAAATGAGTTACATGTTTATTATCTGGTAAATTATAGAATAAAAATGGAGTTATAGAATAAGGTTGAATTTAGGCAGTTTTTAAGCAATTATATTGTTTATGTGTTATAGTTATGAACTGTTGAGTTGTTGTTTGGAATCGAATTTAGTATGGTTGTCAAATAATTAAAAATTGATTTTTTTGAGATAAATTGATAATTTTTTTAATGGTGAATAAACATATATTAAAATGTATGGTATTAAGTGGTAATTGTATCAATGATTATTAGTGAATGTTAGTATTCAATTTGTGACATTCTGACTTGTATTCGGGTATTGAATACGAGAAAGGGTGTTACAATGTGTATGATTATATATATATATATATATATATATATATATATATATATATATAATATAATATAATATATATATATATATATATATGTGTGTGTGTGTTTGTGTGTGTTTCACCTCTTGCATATGATTCGTATAGTTATAATAAAAGCATGATTTACTTATCATACTTTAGGATAGAGCTTATAATTATGAATAAATGTGGCCTTTATAATGAACGAGTTATAACTCTTGTACATAAGGAATCTAAGAAGATCTGATATGAATTGTGGTAATCATACATGAACTATACTCAATTCTTAGTTTCATACATAATGTTTAAAAATTCTTGATTTCATACATGATGTTTTCCACCGTTAACGGGTTCACCCATTTCTGTCAAAAAAGGCGACGTGACACTTAAAAAATATTTTTTAATTAAAGAAATTTAAAAAAAGAAAAAAAAAATTAAAGTGCCATGTGGCATTTTATCAGGATTCCACGTCACCTTCCGTGATGGAGATTGGTGAACCCATTAATGGTAGAAAACACCATGTAGAAATCGAGAATTTTAAACATTATGTATGAAACTGAGAATTAGGTATACTTCATGTATGAATGGGGAACCCATTAAGATAAGATAAGTGGAAGATTGATGTTATAAGTTCATAACCGGCTAGCATGCTTATTTGTATGAGACTCACGAAATATAGTGGAGTAGATGTGTACTCACTCGGCTTAATAGCTCACCCTTTTTAAATCACCCATTCATGTTACACGTTTTGTGGATCACGATGGGACAACGATTGTTAGCATTAGTTCTCTAAACCTTTTGTATAGACATGTTATTTTGATTATTGGATTTTATTATTATTTGCATGCCATTACATATATTAACATCCTTGAATAATAATTATTCTAAATATCTTTAATCGGATATTATTATGGGAACAATAATAAAAATATTAATATGAAGTTAATAGATATTCTTGAGATAAATATGTGGGGATTCAATCAAATTCATATATATTTGTTGAGAACAAATATTGGATAGACGCATTTTGAGATTAATACATGGAGAAATTTCATATATTAATTTCGAACAGTTATGCCATTAAATCCTTAAACCTGAAATTACTACAGCTCTCAACATGATGATTATTATGTTTTGACATAATCAAACATTGTCTTTAATCAAACTATTATAAAGGTTATGCTTGAACATGATAAAAATCATGTAGTGTGATGTGAGTGATTAAGATGAAATTTATAACTCTTATCATAAGAGAGATATCTCAGGGTCCCTCGATGATTGAGATTGGGAAATGCATGGTCGTGCCCAAATGAGTTGATAGAGATCAATATCATTTGTCTAGTCAGTTTAATTGTGCATCGAGAAACTAAAGAGAGAATGATATAAGGTTAACATTTTTCATGCCTTATATTCTATCAAGATACCATGAGATAAATGATTATGACATTAGTTGATTTTAGATTGTCTCGGATCATGAGCTTTTCATTTAACTTGTGTGGTCATAATGTCCTGCTAGAGGCCATTTATAACTTGTAGGATCAAATGTGATTTTATCTACTACCAAAATTAATTTAACCTATAAGGTCCCACGCTACGAGTGAATAAGAATGATAGTGGTCATTACTATCAATAATAATTTAAGATAATGAGATTATTTAATTATATTGTAAAAGATTATTTATTATTCGAATTTAAAGAAGTTAAATTTATTTTCTTTTTTATAGAATATTTTATTTTATTATTTCTTATTTGATTCATAAATAATATTAAATAAATAATATACTTAATAATATTTATTAAGCTTTGAATGAATTTGAATTCTTATCAGATAGAGATCTGTTTTATATTATTATTGCATTTGTTTAAAAAAGGGTTTTTAGATAAATAATTTTAAATTAGTTATAATTTAAAAGAATTTTAAATTAATTATAATTAAAAATGGTGTACTTAGTTTAACCCTTATCAACTCATAAATATATATGAATATATGAGTATGGTTTTTCTATTAATCACACCTTACAGTCGTCAAAAATCAAAAACCACAAAATTTTTATTTTGAGAAAATAGAGGATCTAGCATTTTGACAACCATTCGGTGTTTTTCGTGTAGATACATATAGAGGGTGATCGTCTTTTAGAAAGACAACACCTTTAGAGATTGAAAATAGATCAAAGACAACATTGAAGGATTTTTGAATCAACGATTAAGGTAATCTCACGAGTGTTTTCTCGTAGTTAATATGATATGCATAAGATCTTAAGGTTGATCGAGGTTAATTTAAATTTTCTATCACATTATTTTTTCCTTGATTCCCAACAATGATATCATCGGATGGGTCTATGTGGGAGTATTAGAGTATAATGATGAAAACTTGAGTGGGCATGAGAGGTTATAATTTTTATTCAAGTCTATCGTAAATTATTTATTCATGTATTTTAGTTTTTAAATAAATGTAGAGGTTATAATTTTTTTTTTTGTTTTTTCCTTAACACATTAAGTTAAATTTAACCACATTTCCAAAATAATGGGATGCACTTGGCTCTTATGGGGGCTTAGTGCATCCGCCACTGAACGGAGGCATCAGTCTTGGTATTAGTTGTCGACCGCCAGTATTCATTATTTTTCCCATTGGTTTATTATAGTTATCCTTGTTTTTTTTCTTGTTTTTTATTCTTAATAATTTTGTTTTTTTGCATGTATTCTTCTGTCTTTATGACACATTTTCTTTCCCTCTATGGCACGTTTTCAGTTGTTTGGTCATTGTTTTCATTTATTTTTTTTAGGTTAAATTTGACATCGCCACGACAGATCAAGAAGATGTTTATTTGTTATCATGATGATCTTCCTTGCTTTAGACCCTCAGATTGAATTTGGATATGCGATTTGCATTTGTGGACATTATTTTTACATCGATTGATTCTGATTTGTGGTATGTCGGTGGTCTTTCAATAGTTTTTTTCTCTTTTATGATTCGTTTGCCAATGTAGTCAGATCTATTTGTATTTATCTCTTGTTCGAAGCTCATTTGGTTGGGTTTTTTAACATTTACTTTGTATAATCCTTGTGTAATCTTAAGTTGCTAGTTTTCTTGTGTTTAAGAAAATATTCTTGTTATATGTTTAGTTTATGGTCGTTCTTGTAAACCTTCATTGTAATTTGGATACTTTCTATCTTTAATAAAATTAACGGCTTGTATAAAATATATATATATATATATATATATCTTTACCAATAGGATTGATTCAAGTGGTAAGTAGCTTGATTCAAGAGGTTATTGAACTCGAAGAGAGAGATGTAGAAGACGTTAGCCGGATTTTATTGAAGAATGCAGGCGTTGACGAGGAAATAAAGATAACTTAAATGATTTGTCTTCATGTGAACGTCTAGTAGAGTCTAATGAAGTGGAGGACATGGTTCACATGGGATTCACAAATGATATTTCTAATATAAATTCCAACGGTGAGAAAGCCCAACATGATGGGATTTTGTTTGATGGGTCGTTTGTAAGTCGAATCAGGGGATATATCGGGAGGATAGAGACCAGAGGCTTGGTTTGTTAGCAAAAACGAAGGAGGATTTTGTTATGCTCAATTCCAGTCTTAACCGAAGATCAAAGGTGGGGAAAAATAAAAAATATTGCTCTATGCAAATTTCAAGAGAAGTATGCAGTCACCCAAAGAAAGAATAGAAAATGCAGAATCAAGAAAAATCAGAAGAATGT
Organism: Hibiscus syriacus; assembly: GCF_006381635.1. Taxonomy (NCBI): domain Eukaryota; kingdom Viridiplantae; phylum Streptophyta; class Magnoliopsida; order Malvales; family Malvaceae; genus Hibiscus; species Hibiscus syriacus. Next base: position 1,992,510 of record NW_024062911.1, on the reverse strand, counting down.
GCTAAACGAGGAAGAAGTGACTGAGCTAGAATGTAGATCTTTATCTGATTCTGACCTACAAGCAAGGTGGCAGAGACAAAAGAGGAAAGGGAAGAAACGTTACAGATTGGCAGAGAACTGGGTATACAGTTTACAGGTTCAGGAGGTTCTGTGCGAGAAATTATAGCTATGGAGGATTTGGAAAGGAGAATCACATTAAGAAAGACAATTTGCAATCTCTATCTATTGAATTTTAGCCGAAATTAATGGAGAAAGTGCCAAAATCAGATGTTGTTGCATGAGTGTGAAATTATGAGACCTAGTGGTTTTTTTATTCTTTGATGTAATTTCGTTTTGGTTCATGAGATGCTACGGAGTAAGCTTTTTTTAGCGAGTGGTCTATAGGGGACTGTGGGATCAAGTTTATGTTACTGTTCTGGTTTTGGGGTTGTTGTTGCCTTTAAATTCAAATTAGCATGTAGGTGTTACTTTGGTTATTTTGGGTGTATTGGTTCAAGGAGTCTGTGCAATCCTGGTTGGTCTGATACTTTGATGGGAGAGTGTATATGGCAAAGATAGGTGGTGCTGCTGTTTGCAAGAAGATTGGATTTGCAGGTATCTCGAAAATTTGGTTCGTTGTATGTTTCACTTTTCTATGGATCGTCTCCTATTTGATGAGGTACGGAGAACGGAAGAATCGACATAATCTTCTTCGATGTCTAACTGATGCACGTTGTATTAGGGAGATAATTTCGAGAGTTGGGGTATTAGGTATATTCTATGAAGAAATCTATTTCGAATAAGTGAAATGAGACGGCAAGAGGAAGCAATTCGGATTGAAGCCAGAAGCTTGGTGGTAGCGGTGTTGTTGCTGTTTGCAAGAAGTTTGGTTTTAGTTGGGCTTATAGTATTGCAGGAGGTTCAGTGCAGCAGCTGTTTGAATGTGTTTCTTTGATTTCAAAAATAAAAGTCAACACTAGCTTCAAGTTTGGTTTGGACTCTTCTTTGGAGGTTTTAAAGATTTGGGTTCTTGTGAAGGTAGTCTGGTTTGGTTCTAAGTTTATGGTTACTGCTGCATTTTCCAGTTTAATTTGCGGTACCTGATTCTTCTTTGAGCTTTTCTGTCTGGTTCCATAATATGGTACTTCTGGCTATGTTTTTGTTGTCTATGCATGAGATGATGGTGTCGAGGAAGCCCTTTCGATTGGTTTTGCTTTATTGGTTTTTAGTTTTTTTGTTTGTTGGATGTATTTGTGTAATGTTCTGATGATGGATGTATTTGGGCAACAGTGCTTGTTGTTGTTCTCTTATGTAGCACTCTTTTCCTCCAATTTGTTTTAGGGAGGTTTTTTAATGAGGCTCATAAGGTGAACTTGTCTTCTGCATTAATTTAATAAATTGAATTTTGTCGAGCAAAAAAAAAAGTAGCTTGATATCACTTAAGTAGGTCTTGAGTTTGAGTCTTTGTGTATGCAAAAAATTCCCGTTGGAAGATTCACCCACTACAATCAGGTTTGTGATATAGATCGGTCCAGATTAATCAAGACGAAGCCTTGAGAACCGAGAGAACAACAAAAAAATATCTTTAAATAATAAATCTTTTAGATACTATTGTGATAATTAATTTTTTAATGAATATTATTTCTATAAATTAATCCAACTTTTTTGGTTGAATTTGCCTTCCCTCCTTGCAAGTTGCAATCTTCCACAAACTATATATATATATATATATATATATATATATATATATATGAAATTCCCATAGCAGAAATAAAAAATAAAAATCCTGAAGAAAGAGGAAAGAAGATATTTTAATGCATAGTCAGACCCTTCGCTTAAATCCCTTCTTAATTTAACAACAATTCCATATCACGGGAAAAAAAACAAGACAATAATTAAATGAAAGAGAAAAGCCTGAACGTATCTTGCGAAGAGGCAGACAAGTACGTAAGGGATAGATAGAAAGGATAGATAGGATTATGTATCTCTTGAAAAATTTAAAATTATAGTAAATTTTAATTTTTTTATTTTTTATTAAAAAATTGTTTTAATTTCATGAAATTTTATAAAATTCTCTCTTTTAAAATTTAAATTTTTTACTTTCTTAATATAAAATCTGGCGTTGTACCCTAGCGTTCATAGAAGATAATTCAATCAATGTTCTTTAGTTTACAGTTCTTGAGTTTTGAGATTTCCACCCCTAATTTAGTAATTTTCGCTATGTAAACTTTCTTTGGCTCTTTTTACCTCCAATTGTCGGTTGATCCGTGTATTTAAACTCTTCAATTATATTTAAATTCATAATTTAGTCCATATATTTTCAGCTAAAATTATGATATAAATTTCTAAGAACACTCTTCCAACAAAACAATTTCATCTCTACGTGATGCGTTAAAACAAAAAAAAAAAAAAAATCCTAATCAGTTCAACAGCATTTAAACATAATAGAGGGACGAAAATGATAGTTAACCTTAAAGTCCTGAAGCACTTTACCGCAATCTAAACTCTCATATGATTTTTCATATATTTTTTTTGTTACAATAAAGCAAAGATTTTTAGCAAATATTGAGTGTTCCTCTCGAAGCCCTCATGTCAGCTTGAAGCAGCGAGCGGATAGCGTCAGGTGGCTACTGCCATTTGGACAACCCCACAGGCATCGTATAACCATATCGGGCAAGGCCATCAGCAACGCCATTGGCTTCTCGGTGTATGAGATGAAACTTAACCGTCCAGCTACGTGATAACAGATCCCGTAGTCTTCAAACAAGAGTCGGTTCGTAACTTTGACTGGGAGCGGTTAGCAGCTAGGTAGCTTCAGCACTGTCCATCTCCACCATGATCCGTCTAGCTCCATAATCTCATGCCAAATGAAGACCGTCGAGCAAGCCCCATAATTCGCGTAGAGCACGGAGCAGCGTCCTATATTTCTGCTATAACCCACGATCCATTAACCGTCATGATTTCGAAGAACACCACCAGCAGATGCTCCCATGGATCTTTGGTTTACAGCCCCATTCGAATTGATTTTAATCATTCGGGTACTAAGCGGTTTCCAAGTTTTGTCCTATTTCTTCGGCTAATTCTCTTGAGGTTGTCCTTCGGTCTGGAAGAGATTGACTGTGCCCAAGCACGAGAAGACTGGATTATCGCCACTGAGGACCAGCTCACACCTTTGAAGATATAGTTGCATCGTTGCTTCCATAATTTCCAAAGCATGATTCCGAACAGGTGACTCCACCGGTAATTACCACCGTCTGTTCCTGCGATATGGATTAAGATAGTACGCAGCCAATCAATAAAAGAAAGAGAGAAGAAACTCCCTGATTTGTGGTTCGACAGAAGCTGCATCCAAACTTTCTTGGCAACTGAACAATCCCTAAGGATATGAAGAATAGTTTGTTCACATCCCCCCCCCCAAACTGGACAGCTAGGGTCAGTCGAAAAACCTCATCTCGTTCTCTCCACGTTGGTTAACAGCTTATTCCCTAGGATGAGCCAAATGAAGTTTCATACCCGTTGAGGTCCATCAAAGACCAAGCTAAGTTCCATATGTATCCTGACGATCCCAAGAACCACGAATAAGCACATGGTAAGCTGCCTTGACCGAACAATCACCCGAGGGCTCCCAACACTATATAGGGTGATCATCACCGGCTTCACTGGTGGGACGAAGAATCAGTAATGTCACAAACAATATCCTCAGCCACAAGGCGACGTAACTTATCCAAATGCCAATTCCCCTCAGTGTTGATGAATTCGTTAACCTTAGCATTAGGATCACTAACACACGTGTTATTAACCCGGTCAGCAATTGGACAGTGCCCAGGAATCCAAGCATCGGGCAAAAATCTAGTGTTATCCCCATTCCCTACGGACCAGCAAACGTTGCCCCGAATAATGCTCCAAACCTTGGAAAGAAAGCGCCAAACAAAGGAGCTGTTCCTTGATTCAATCTGATAGGGGCAACAAGTTCTGATTTTATATTTCGACCGACAAAGCTGAACCCAGAGAGCATTAGTATTCACTACAACAAAATTGTTTTTAGCATCGTTTTTTCAGTCATATAGTGACGATTTTAAGCGCAACTAAAAACCCTAACAGCAAAACAAAAAATGGCACAAAGGTAGCGGCTTTTGTTCCACAAACGTAGCTAAAGGTTATGATATTTAGCGGTGTTGTTGAGAAACGCTACTATATATCTTTTCTTTTGTGGCGTTTGTAAAAACGCCGCTAAATGTTCTGACATATTGTGGCGTTTGTTCCCAAAAACACCGGTAAAGGTAATGACATATAGCGGCGTTTGTGAATATAAAACACCGCTATTGACTATGGCTATAGTGGTGTTTTCTGTAGAACACCGCTGTTGAGTTTATATTTAGTTGTGTTTGTTATACAAATGCCGCTAATTAACACTGATTTTCCATATGTTGTTTTCTGCTCTTTTGTTACCCTAAATTTTAACCTGTAGCATTATCCAATAAACTTAACATCCATAACAATAAACTTGAAATTCATAACAACCAACTTGAAATCCATAACAACCAACTTGAAATCCATAATAATAAATCAACGTTTACATGAACGTAAAATATAATGTAGTTCAACATTGTTAACTATAATAAACAAAGCATATATCTAAAATAACACCTATGATGGTGGATGCAACACCCCCAACCCGTATCCGACCCGGATACGAGTCCGAGATGTCACATTGACTTTTCAAAACTCTTTTATTTACAAATTCACAAAATCTTAAATTAATCATTTAATAAAATGAGTACTTTACATTAATAAATACAATCAAATTGTTTTACAAAACCGAACAGAGCATATTCACTTCAAATCTTGTAACTACATGCCAACTAAATTCTATAAAACAAAATACATATATTCAAAATGTTTCTGATATGATCTTCGTAAGGAAGATGATGACCTGTCTTGCTCCTCTTTACTTCCCTTCTCGCTTTCCAAATCTACGTGTGAAACACTCACACGCTAAGTCAATGACTTAGTGAGACATGTAAACATACAATATAAACTATAACTAATTAATAACAAACATGTACATATCATGTAACATAACATCATACGTGTTTACATACTTAACCCATCATTAACATGCTTATCATTACTTATTTTGTTATCACTAATTCCTTTAATCATATGAGCATATATTTAAACATAACATATAATGTAAACTCTAAATCACAACAATGCATGAACCATTACCAATCTCATATCATATACAAGCACATATACCATTTCACAAAGGAACACATATAATCATAACAAGTTATTTATCTTTAAAGCCCGTGTATACTTCTGAGAACGTAAGGTATGTGTAACATCCTCAATACCGGGTTAGTGATTAAAGTGTAAGATTTTAAAATTTTAGTGATCAAATTAAATAAATTGAAAAGTGAAAGAATTAATTAAAAGATGTTGGTGTAGGATGAATTAATAAGTGAATGAGAATTAAAAGGGTAAAAGGGTCATTGAGAAAATGTAATAATTAAATATTAGATATTGGGTATTATAATACCCAAGAGAAAGAAACAAGAGTTTCCAAATAACTCTTGATTCTTCTTTCTTCTTCAACGTGAAGCACCCAAACCTAAGGTAAGTTTGATTTCTTTTGGTTAATCCTTCAAATTAAAGTATGGTTTGATTTATGAAGCTTTAGGAAAGATTATGGAGATGAAAAATATTATAGAAACTCAAAGATTGGTGAGTTATGAACGATTAAAGATAAGAAGTGGATAAGTGAAATCTTGAATAAGGATGTAGAAATGGATTTAGAAGTTAAATTTGACTTGTCATGAGTGGAAGTAAATGATATGAAGTGTTAGAACTAGATTTAGAACATGTTGAAATTTGAGTAAGATTCTTGAATTCGGTATTAATGATTGGATTTGTAAGGTTAAGAGGTATTAAATGGGTATTAATCAGTTTAAGTAGGTGTATAAGAGTTAAAATATTAAAGGAGGTGAAAGATGAAGAGTTGAGATGAAAAGAGTGAATTTCGTGCTTGCAATGGGATTTCTGGGTTGTGTGAATCGATGCATCTTCAATGTGCATCGATGCACTCTCAAATAAACAAACATCAAATGCAATTAATGCATCGATGCATAAGGAGTGCATCGATGCATCCCCTTAAAATGCAAACATCGAATGTCATTTATGCACCGATGCACAGTAGTGCATCGATGCACCGATAGGGAATGCATCGATACACTGTATAGTGCATCGAGCATACCTTCATTAAAATATGGAAATAGCTTTTCTTTTAGCCTAAGAAATGATAGTTTAAAATATATTAATTAGTATACTAATAAGTATCAACGAATTACTATGTAGATACAGAGCTTAATCAAGTTCACGAACAATTGCCCAGTAAGATCGATCGAGGAAAAAGCAAGGAAAATATAGGTGAGTGCATATGTATAGTATGATTATCGAAATATACTCAATTCTAGACTTGTGATAAGTCTAGATTTTATATCTTGATACATGATCATATTTGTATTATGAGACATGACATGAATTCATATAAAATGCATTATATGACATGAATGTGCAGGAAAAGTTATATGAGCTATGTGAAAAGGTAAGAATTTACATGTCTACGCGATATAAACTACGTGAAATGTAAAAGCCCATGTTATGTAGATGAGAACTATAGGTATAGTTGGCATGCCAAGGGTAGAGGGTCTACGCGGTCCTTCGGGATATATATATATATATATTCTTTGGAACATGTGTGAAGTCTTGGGAGACACATACTTGATCCCTAGTATATGTATATGATTCTTAAGGAATTCTATGTGGTCTTTATGGACATTATTATATGGCACTACGGTGCAATTCTACGCGGCACTTCGGTGCATTTATACGAGCTGTGGTGACAGCATAGTGCACAACCTCACAATACTCACATACCTTAGGTTCTATGGGCCAATAAATTTATTAATACAAATTCATGAATGTTAAAGTTATATGCTTACAGGTAAGGATATTGGTGATGTAAACTACATGGATTAAGTATACGCTTTCATCACATTTCATATCATTATGACATTTTCATTAGATTTCCTTGTTATTATTATTACATTGCCTCACTAAGTCGATGACTTAGCGTGTGAGTGTTTCACACGTAGGATCCAAGAAAGTAGGCGAGACAGGTTAAGCAGCTGGACAACATTACTCCTGCAACCATCAGATCAGAAGCAACTTAATCAGTAGGTCATTTTGTTATGTAAATGGAAGTTGGCATGTAATTAAAGGGTTAAGTTGTGTATGCTCTGAATATTTTGGTAAACTCATATTACCATATGTATATTATCGTATTTTCTTAATATAAGTTCAAGTATTTTACTATTATTTGTTAAGAGTTGTGTTTTAAAAGTCAATGTAATATCTCTGACTCGTATCCGAGTCGGGTACGGGTTGGGGTGTTACATTTAATGGTATCAGAGCTATGGTTTAGCCGATTCTAAGCATAAACCAGAGTCTATAGAGTCTTTAGGTGGAATACATGCCAACATATAGTGAGAAATTCTAATATGGTATAGTATGAGTATGCTGTTTTGCTAATAGAACAATGTGTTTATTTTATTAGATTTCCGAAAATAATAGCTCCCGAAGTAAAGCGGGAGAAGATAGGCCTGCTGAAAGCAGTAATTCACCTGCCCTGGCTAGGCAAGGTGAAGAACAAGCATCTCAAGGAGTGCCTGTGCAAGATCAGGATACGTTCTTCAGAACGTTAGACGCTATTCTGTCGCGTCTTCAAGCTTCTGCTCCACTAACGCAAAGAATGAATGTAGCAAAAGAGTTGAGAGGTTTAGGAGCTCTCGAATTTAAGGGAGAAGTTGAGGAAGGTCCAGTGTCAGCAGATCTTTGGTTGAATGATTTGAAAATCATACTAGATGGTCTCCAATATACTTGTTTTTAAATGAAGTAGGAGTTTATGAATTTGAAGCAGATGAGCCACTCTGTATATGAGTACGAATGTGAGTTCAATAAGCTGAGCAGGTTTGCAGCTGAGCTTGTGCCTACTGAAAAAATGCTTGTGAATGGTTCATGGAGGGCTTGCTCCCTAGACTTAAAGAAATGTTGATAGTATTAAACTTGTCCTCGTTTCAAGAGGTGATTAATCATGCAAAAACTCTTGAAAGAGCTCAGAATGAAAGATTCGGGGACTCAAGGGTTCAGACATCAAAGAGGACGGGTGCTTCTTCCAGCTCAGTACCACCAAAAAGAGGAAGAGATTCAGAATTTCGATCACAAGCTAGATTAGAATTATTTGCATCCTCTGCTAGAGGAGCAAGTCAAGTGAGACCTAGACAGACACAGTCAGTGGGATCGGGTACTGGGATAGCCACTCAAGGTCAAGCGAGACAATGTCAGCATTGTGGGAAGAACCATTTTGGTGCATGTCGTATGGCTTCAGGGACTTGTTTCCGATGTGGAGAGGCTGGACATTTTATCTGTGACTGCCCGTTATTAGTTGGTGAGCCTGCATCATTTGGAAGAGTTGATTCTGCCTCACAAAGAGGACGAGGAAAAGGTAGAGGTAGAGGAAGGAACCAATCTGAATCCTATGTGCAACCGGAAGTTCGATCTACTGCTCGGGTGTACAATTTAAAGACAAGTGATGATCATGATGATCCTGATATTATAGCAGGTACTTTTCAGTTGTATGATAAATTAGTGATTGTGATGATTGATCCGGGTTCTAATTATTCTTATATTACCAGTAAATTAGTAAAAGAATTGAGAATTACCTTAAAAGCTACGAGTAATGTAATGATAGTAACTAATCCGTTAGGGCATAGTGCTCGGGTGGACAAGGTCTGTAAGGGTGTCCCATAAAGATTCAGGGAATTGAATTCCCTACTAATCTGATGGAATTACCCTTTGACGAGTTTGAAGTGATTTTGGTAATGGATTGGTTATTTCATTACTATGGGAATGTCGACTGTAGATTGAAAAAGGTAAACCTAAAGAGTCCAGAAGGAATAGAAGTAAACGTGATCAGTGAAATGTGTAATCCCTTAGTAAATGTAATATCAGTGATGTCTGCCAAGAAATTATTGCTACAAGGATGTCAGGGTTTTCTTGCAAATGTGATAGATTCAAGAGCTCAAGAGAAAAGGTTAGAGGAGATTCTAATAGTTCGAGAGTTCTCTGATGTTTTCCCTGCTGAGTTGTCAGGATTACCTCCAAGTAGAGAGGTAGAGTCCAATTTGAAATAATGTCGGGAACAGCTCCGATTGCAATGGCACCTTATCGAATGTCTCCAAAAAAACTACAAGAGTTAAAGAATCAATTACAAGAGTTGCTAGAGAAGGGATTTATCCGACCAAGTGTATCACCTTGGGGAGCTCCGGTGTTATTTGTTAAAAAGAATGATGGATCAATGCGTCTCTACATTGACTATCGACAACTCAATAAGGTGACAATCAAGAATAAGTATCCTCTCCCACGCATTGACGATTTGTTTGACTAGTTAAAAGGAGCTTCGGTATTCTCGAAGATTGACTTACGTTTCGATTATCACCAATTGAAGATTCAGGAGAAAGACATTCCAAAAACAACTTTTAGAACGAGATATGGTCACTATGAATTCATTGTAATGCCATTTGGAGTAACAAATGCACCTGCTGCTTTAATGGATCTTATGAATAGGATTTTTCAGCCCTATTTGGACCAGTTTGTTGTTGTCTTTATTGATGACATACTGGTGTACTCGAAATCCTATGAAGAGCATAGCGCATATCTGAGGATCGTCTTGCAAATTTTAAGAGATAAGAAGTTGTATGCTAAATTGTCCAAATGTGAGTTTTGGTTAAATGAAGTAATTTTTCTTGGGGCATGTGATCTCCGCAGATGGGATTAGGGTGGACCCTCAAAATATTAAAGCTATAATGGATTAGGAAGTTCCTAAGAATGTGTCTGAAGTTCGGAGTTTCCTTGGACTTGCCGGTTATTATCAAAGATTTGTTAAGAATTTTTCGATGATTGTGCTACCTCTAACAAAGCTAATGAGAAAGAACGTACCGTTTAGTTGGACTCCTGAATGTCAAGAAAGTTTTGAAGTTTTAAAGGAAATTTTGACAGAAGCTCATGTTTTAGTTCAACCTGAAACTGGCAAGAATTTCATAGTGTTCAGTGATGCGTCCTATAATGGGTTAGGGTGTGTGTTAATGCAAGAGGGGAAAGTGGTAGCTTATGCATCGAGACAGTTGAAACCACATGAAAAGAATTACCCCACCCATGATTTAGAAATGGCTGTTGTAGTGTTCGCTCTCAAGATTTGGCGTCATTATCTGTATGGAGAACGATGTTATTTGTATACGGATCATAAGAGCCTGAAATACCTGATGACTCAGAAAGAAATTAATTTGAGGAAAAGGAGATGGGTTGAATTCTTAAAAGATTATGATGTGATAATTGATTATCACCCTGGGAAGGCTAACGTGGTAGCTGATGCCTTGAGCATGAAAACGTTTGCAGCCTTACGAGCTATGTACGCAAGATTATCTTTAACGGGAGACGGTGGTCTATGTGTAGAACTAAAGTATAAATCGGAATGGTTGGAACGAATTGGAGAATTACAAAGTAAAGATGAAATGTGTTTGAAAAGAATAGAGAAAGTAAAGAATAAAAAGATTAAGGATTTTGAGGTTAAGTCGGATGGGAATTTGTTTTATAAAGGAAAAATTGTGATACCGGACAATGAGGATTTGAAGAAAGAAATATTGACAGAGGCTCATTGTAGTCCATTGACGATGCATCCGGGTGGAACCAAGATGTACATGGATTTGAAGGATAGGTATTGGTGGTCAAGAATGAAAAGAAGTATCACTAAATTTGTGTCTAAGTGCTTGGTATGTCAACAAGTTAAAGCTGAGCACCAAGTTCCGTCTGGATTATTACAACCCCTTTTCATTCCTCAATGAAAGTGGGATAATGTGATGATGGATTTTGGTTTGGGGTTACCCTTGACTCCGAACAAAAGAGATTCAATTTGGGTCATCGTTGATCGTTTGACCAAATCAGCGCATTTCATTCCCGTCAGAACTAATTTCTCTATGGAAAAATATGCGGAGTTGTACATTAGATAAATTATTAGATTGCATGGAGTGCTTGTTTCTATAGTTTCTGATCGAGACCCTCGATTTACTTCGAGATTTTGGAAATCCCTACATGGAGTGTTGGGAACTCGCCTTAACTTTAGTACGGCCTTTCACCCTCAGACAGATGGGCAATCAGAGAAAACTATTCAAATATTGGAAGATATGTTGCGAGCATGTGTTATTGAGTTTAAAGGGTCGTGGGAGAAATATTTACCACTGGCTGAGTTCGCTTACAACAATAGTTATCAATCTAGTATTAAAATGGCACCTTATGAGGCGTTATATGGGAGGAAATGTCGTACTCCATTAAACTAGTATGAGCTCAAAGATCGAAGTGTACTTGGTCCAAATTTAATTCAAGATGTGGAGGAGAAAGTGCGTGAAGTTCAGCATAACCTCAAAGTGGCATCTGATCGGTAAAAGTCCTATTATGATCTTAAAAGAAAAGAGATTGAATTTGAAGTTGGAGATAAAGTGTTTCTGAAAGTATATCCCTGGAAGAAAGTCTTACGATTTGGTCGGAAAGGAAAGTTAAGTCCTAGATTCATCAGGCCATATGAAGTTGTTAAGAGGATAGGACCAGTGGCATATCAGTTATCTTTGTCACCGGAGATGGAGAAAATTCATAATGTCTTTCATGTGTCCATGTTGCGAAGGTATAGGTCTGATCCCTCTCATATAGTTGCACCAGATCAAGTAGAGGTTCAATCAGATCTGACCTATGAAGAAGAACCAGTAAGAATATTGGCTTTTGAAGTTAAACAGTTGAGGAATAAATCAGTTCCATTGGTCAAAGTTCTCTGGAGGAATCACAAAGTAGAGGAAGCAACGTGGGAGCTTGAAGAGGATATACGTTATCAATACCCCCATCTGTTCGTACAAAGAAAATTCGAGGACGAATTTTCTTAAGGAGGGGAGATTTGTAACATCCTCAATACCGGGTTAGTGATTAAAGTGTAAGATTTTAAAATTTTAGTGATCAAATTAAATAAATTGAAAAGTGAAGGAATTAATTAAAAGATGTTGGTGTAGGATGAATTAATAAGTGAATGAGAATTAAAAGGGTAAAAGGGTCATTGAGCAAAGGTAATAATTAAATATTAGATATTGGGTATTATAATACCCAAGAGAAAGAAACAAGAGTTTCCAGATAACTCTTGATTCTTCTTTCTTCTTCATTTTCTTCTTCAACGTGAAGTACCCAAACTTAAGGTAAGTTTGATTTCTTTTGGTTAATCCTTCAAATTAAAGTATGGGTTTGATTTATGAAGCTTTAGGAAAGATTATGGAGATGAAAAATATTATAGAAACTCACAGATTGGTGAGTTATGAACGATTAAAGATAAGAAGTGGATAAGTGAAATCTTGAATAAGGATGTATAAATGGATTTAGAAGTTAAATTTGACTTGTCATGAGTGGAAGTAAATGATATGAAGTGTTAGAACTAGATTTAGAACATGTTGAAATTTGAGTAAGATTCTTGAATTCGGTATTAATGATTGGATTTGTAAGGTTAAGAGGTATTAAATGGGTATTAATCATTTTAAGTAGGTGTATAAGAGTTAGAAATATTAAAGGAGGTGAAAGATGAAGAGTTGAGATGAAAAGAGTGAATTTCGTGCTTGCAATGGGATTTATGGGTTGTGTGCATCGATGCATCTTCAATGTGCATCGATGCACTCTCAAATAAACAAACATCGAATGCAATTAATGCATCGATGCATAAGGAGTGCATCGATGCATCCCCTTAAAATGAAAACATCGAATGTCATTTATGCACCGATGCACAGGTAGTGCATCGATCTGTGCATCAGTGCACCGATAGGGAATGCTTCGATGCACTGTATAGTCCATCGATGCATACCTTCATTAAAAGATGGAAATAGCTTTTCTTTTAGCCTAAGAAATGATAGTTTAGAATATATTAATTAGTATACTAATAAGTATCAACGAATTACTATGTAGATACAGAGCTTAATCAAGTTCACGAACAATTGTCCAGTAAGATCGATCGAGGAAAAAACAAGGAAATATAGGTGAGTGCATATGTATAGTATGATTATAGAAATATACTCAATTCTAGACTTGTGATAAGTCTAGATTTTATATCTTGATACATGATCATATTTGTATTATGAGACATGACATGAATTCATATAAAATGCATTATGTGACATGAATGTGCAGGAAAAGTTATATGAGCTATGTGAAAAGGTAAGAATTTACATATCTACGCGATATAAACTACGTGAAATGTAAAAGCCCATGTTATGTAGATGAGAACTATAGGTATAGTTGGCATGCCAATGGTAGAGGGTCTATGTGGTCCTTCGGGACAAAATTCTACGCGGTCTTTCGGGATATATATATATTCTTTGGAACATGTGTGAAGTCTTGGGAGACACATACCTGATCCCTAGTATATGTATATGATTCTTAAGGAATTCTATGTGCTCCTTATGGACATTATTATATGGCACTACGATGTAATTCTACGCGGCACTTCGGTCATTTATACGAGCTGTGGTGACAGCATAGTGCACAACCTCACAATACTCACATACCTTAGGTTCTCAATATGATATCATGGGCCAATAAATTTATTAATACAAATTCATGAATTTTAAAGTTATATGCTTACAGGTAAGGATATTTGTGATGTAAACTACATGGATTAAGTATACGCTTTCATCCCATTTCATATCATTATGACATTTTCATTACATTTCCTTATTATTATTACATTGCCTCACTAATTCGATGACTTAGCGTGTGAGTGTTTCACACGTAGGATCTGAGAAAGTAGACGAGACGGGTTAAGCAGCTGGACAACATTACTCCTGCAGCCATCAAATCAGAAGCAACTTAATCAGTAGGTCATTTTGTTATGTAAATGGAAGTTGGCATGTAATTAAAGGGTTAAGTTATGTATGCTCTGAATATTTTGGTAAACTCATATTACCATATGTATATTATCGTATTTTCTTAATATAAGTTCAAGTATTTTACTATTATTTGTTAAGAGTTGTGTTTTAAAAGTCAATGTAATATCTCTGACTCGTATCCGGGTCGGGTACGGGTTGAGGGTGTTACAGTATGTGAGTACATAGAGGTTGTGGACATATGCTTTCACCACAGCTCGTATGATTCCCACTAGGGGCGCGTAGAATTTGTCCCGAAAGACCACGTAGAACCCTCGACTCTTGGTATGCCAACTATACCCCTAGCTCTCATAACACATAACATGGGCATTATTATTTATGTCATTTCACATATTCACATAGGTATAGCTTCTCACTTTTACTTGTATTCTTTTTCACATAGCTCACTATCACATTTTTCATATGATCACATAGTCACTTAGACACATAAATCACTTACACGTAGAATATTTTCATATAATTCACATATCATATGTTTTTGTATTCATATAACATATAATCAGATCGATTACTTTCATCTATCTCTTGTTCTATATCTTATCTCTTATCTATATATATATATATATCATGTAACATTCTCATAAAGTCACAGTTCTTGACATTCATATAGACACATAATAATATTTACATGCATTCACATAGATCACATATGGATATGCACTTAACATCTAAACATATGCATTTAATCATATACATCTAGCATTATATCACTGTATACTTATGTTCCATATATCCATATAACCTAATATTGGAATTAGACTCATCGCAAGTCTTAATTCCATATCATAACTACACTTAGTATCAGGTACTCACCTGAGTCTCAATAATCAATACCAATCTCTTTATTGATGACTATTGCTTACCGACTTGTCCGAACATTGCTCTTGGATGTCTACACAATCATATGTATTATATACATATCAACATTCCTAATATCATGATTTTAATCCTTCATTCTTATCTAAAGGAAAGACTACTTTCATTTCTTGATTGAAGTAGGTATTGATACACTCTATAGGGTATCGGAACATCCCTCAACTGGGGTATTAGTACACTACCTAGGTATCGATACCCAAATTATATTCGATAATTTTTATGTTTCAAGGGGGTATCGATACAATCCTTAAGGTATCGGTACCCTTTGAATATCTTCATGAATTTTACTCTTGAGGTATCGGTACCAGTTGAATGGGTACCGATACCCATTGCCCAAAAATTACATTTTAAGCACGAAAATTACTTTATTTCAACTCCAAACACTTCATATTTCATTCCTTCACATATACTTAACTCACATACTCATACTTAAACTCATTAATACTCATTTATCACATCTTTAATCTCAAAATCTTATCTTCCATATGTAATTCAAGAATTACACCAAATTTATAACATGTTCAAAATCCACTTCTAACAATTCATATCTTTTAATTTAACCATTGACAAGTCAAATTCAACTTCAAAATCTATTAACTCCTTCTATTTCAATAATTCACTTAAAAACTCTTAATATTTAATCCTTCATAACTCATCCATTTTGGAGTTTCAACATACTTTAATCTCTAATTAATCATTCTTAGCACATCAAGAATCAAAACTAAGCTTAAAACTCAAGAATTAACCAACTGAAATTAAACTTACATTTGCCATGGAGCTTACGAGAAGAAGAAATCAAGAAGAATAAGCTTCTGGATATTTCTCTCCATCCCCACGTGTTATCTCCCTAAATAAGGAGAAAAATATCATTTAGGCTAAATTTACCATAATACCCTTTAATTCTTCCATAATTACCATTTAATCTAATACCAGAATATTTCACTTTACATCCCTGAACTTTTAAATTTTTTGAAATTAAACCTCAAAGTTTCAAAACTTATATTTTTGTCACTAGCTACAATTTTGGGATGTTACAGTGGACTCTAGGTTTAATTTTTTTTCTATCATCTGCATCATAGCTTCAAGTCGCTTTTCAAAGTCTTCACATTTTTGTTGATATGTTTCTTCTCTATATGCTTCCCTCGCTTAATTTTCAGCTTTCATTTGAGCAACTTTTTGATCCATTTCAGCCAACTATTGTTTTAAACGACTAACTTCTAATTGGGAAGGCTGGCTCTATGATGACATGTACTGAGATGAACTAGATCCAAAATATTTGGTAGGAGTAACGAATGATCATTGACAGCAAACCCGACCATATCTTTCAGGACCCAAAACTTCATTAATAACTTGATTTTCGATGTCATCCGCATTAACAATACCATGACTTGAAGTCATAGCTTCATACTCCGCCCTTTTATCCCTCAATTTTTCTAATAATCAATTAAATAATTATTTTAAATAAGAATGTCATACTATATATATAAATATAACATGATTCAAATCTTGTGTCCAATAAATATACCATAATTTATGTAGCTTCATCAGTCATAGGAGTGCCATCTTTTTTTGTTTGTGTCATGTCGAAGAGCTTTATCCGTCCAACTTTACTACCAGACGTATTTTCCTACAATGTAGAATAAAATTAAGTATTGCAAAAAATTAATTAATAATATACATAATTTTTGTTACTATGTGCTACCAACTGTAAATCACTATGTGAATAATCATTAACACCTCATCATTAGCTATACAAGCAAAGCTCTTCGATCCATCTGTGTGAGTAAACTTTTTTTTCTCTGCTAGCAACACCAACATGCTCTCGATCCTACAATTTTCAATTTGTACTTATAAAGTCAATGTTATAATGACATTATATTATTTTTGAAAAATGCATCATACATGTCATTTCTTTGAACTCCAAAACCTGACTGCGTCTTCCCATTGATACCTAAGCATTCCAGGTGGGACAGTTTGCAGCTTCTCTTCAAGTATGAGATCATTCTTGAAGTATTTCTTTTTTAAATAACTCTTATGGTCTCTCCATCTCTTCTCTAACGCTTGCTTCAAATAATCGTCTGAGATCTCTAAAGAAAATTTCTCCTACAAATAACATAAGTGTTCAAAGTAAATATAAATTACTATTGAACTGTTATGGATTATTTATTATAATGACATTATTACCTTAACAAAATCCAAAATATGATTTTTGTTACTACTTGACATTTCACTACATGACTCATAATTGATCGGTAAAAGATTAGCATTACGTGCAACCATGCCTAAGTAGCCAGATAGAAGACGTGCTTCTGGGCCAATAGGTTGACTGACATCGTTTCTTGAAACTTTCACATGATTCCCAGAGGAAGTTGGTATAATTACTTCAACGTTGTACGTCCTCTAATCTTGTGTGTTCGACCATTTTCAACTATATAAGAAATAATTCAATGTAAGCTTTCGAAATGAACCAACAATTAAAGAAAGTGTCAAACATTACCTTCAATTTCTACAGCTTCTTCAACAATAATCGAAACTTCTGAAGAGCCAACATCAGTCGATTCATCATTATTTGTTTCTTCCTCCTCTTGAGAAACTCGAACAATTCGTAAATCACTTAATTTTCTCCTGTGCATGATATCTGTAATAAAAAAACAACAATTTAGTGAAAATGTTACTATTACTGAATATTGAAGGACAATATGTTATAAGTTATAATATTATAAATTACTAAATTAAGATATAAATTATTACTGCATTGTTATGTCATATCAATTCTCATAAATATCTTCATCAACGTCTTCCCGAACCCATTGAAATTGTGTAGTATTAGTGATAGTTTTATCTAAGTTTTATGCTACAAAAGGTAAAGCTTCTGATTTTGTTTCAATGTCATCTCTACTTCCATCCTCGATGTCTATCAAGTCTCTGGGGTATCACAGAGCACAGCACACCAACCCTCATCCATTGGATCGTGACAGTAAAAAACCTGTTTGACTTGAGAAGAAAATACATATGGCTCATCCATCAATTGTTGACCAGTGTGAATTAATCGAAAGAAATTCACAATTGTAAAACCAAATTTATCTCTTTTTATGCCTCGAATAGTGTTTACATCAACCCATTCACACCAAAACAACACAACCTTTTGTTTTCCATAATAATCCAACTCAATAAAGTCCGTAAGAATTCCATAATATTTTACATCTCCCTCCACAGGATGATTGCCCCTAGCACTAGCATAACTTGTAGTTAAAGAAGTAACAACTACTCCACAATTAAGTGACGATGAAACCTAATGGAAATTTTGTTTTGTATTCAACCTAAAAACTTTTAGGATTTTTTCTTAGTAACGGATGTAATAATGTTGGATTGAATATGCTTTGTCTATTTTGGGCTGTATGACTTGTTTTCTTTGACAGATCCAATCCGTGAAAGTAGGGAACGTTTCCTTGGGTGCATTTGAGTAAGATATTAAGAAGTTCTTTTCGTTCTCCGGTGTTATTGAACATGTTGCAATGCGTAGGTTAGTGATTACCATTAGATATTTAAGCTTATATATATATATATATATTGATTTTCAGGTTCTTTTCAATTGTATGGGTACAAATAAAAGTTATGATAGTTGTTTAAACTACTACTACTGTCTTCTAATCATGTAGATGTACCACTATAGTGATGTTCTAAAATTCTGCAAAAATTATCTGGTCTAGGTTTCTTATTGCTTTCACTTTTTCCCTTTCAGTGGTAACGAGCGATCACAAGTTGCATATGTTACTTTCAAAGAACCATAGGGAGCAGAGACTGCTGTTCTACTTTCAGTATGCACTTATCCAACTGCTTTCTCTTTTTGTAGCAATTATCTTAACCTTTTTCACCTTTTCAGACATGAATCACATAATTCTACTGTCAGAAGGACAATGGTGAGTCTAATATGTGTTAGGATTAAATATATTTGCTACATATTGTAGTAGATATTCGTATGATGCGAGTTCAATTTCTATTGTGTAGTGGAATATGTGTATTGGGATTTTATTCTACAATGAAATAGCCTGCATATCTCATTGGAAGGTCCAGAAGATTGATACCTCTAAAAGAACATTCTTGGAACTGTTCAACACCAAGTCATCGAATGTCTTTCCCATGACAACTAGTACACTCGCATTATTCTGCAAATTTCATAACACAACTTCTTGCATCGACATGATACAAACGATGACACTTACATTTCATTTTTCTCATTTCGTCAACTTTCACAAGAAATGATGGAATTACAGAACTACAACATTCAATGCATGGAAAAAATTTCGACAGCATTCAAATTTTTGGAAGAGACTCAAAAACGTATATGCAGATTCAGAAATAAATTATAGTTTCAAACAGAAGACAGCAATGACAAAGCAGCTGAGCCTAAATCATATCAGCCAAACAATATGCAAGAGAAATGAGAGACAACATAAAGTTTGACACTCACATTATCTGGTATTGGTTGTGATTTAAATTAGGTTGAGATAGAACTGTCCAGAAGCCCCAAACAAAACTCCTGTAAAGGGCAATTCAGAACATCATATTTGTTTTTAGAAGAGATGGCTCATTAAGGTCAAATCTAAGTATTAAAGCAAAAGGCAAATTTGCTAACACCAGAATCTACGTGAAAAAAAAAGTTTCAAATATTAAGGTATACCATCAATCCTATAACTCATAAAAGGGCCTGCCAAAATATTATGGTATACCATCAACCCTAAACCCATTTACAAAAGGCACGCCTTCTGCAAATTAAAACCTTTTTAACAAACCAAAAACAAAAATGAAAAACAATTAAAGGGAATTTACCAAAATCTCAAAGAAGGTGACTGAAAAGGCGAGTCCAAGCAAAATTCGAGAAAAGCATCTTTCTTACTACCAATGGCGATCACTTCGAGCACCCTACTATTCCCCTTCGTGTTTTGGTCGTACCAATGAAGAGAAGGTTTGTTGAGAGATTTTGGGTTCTTTAAGGTGGTTATCTCAATTGCTGACTGCGTTTGGAGTTAAAAAATTGAAAATAAAGAGTAGAGAAAAGGGAGTGAGAGCGGCAGAAAGAAATGATCAAAAAGGGATAAAGGGTCTAGGTTTGATATAAATTCATCTTTTTGCGGCATTTGTTTAAAAACACCACTAAAGTTTACATTTGTAGCGGCGTTTATATAAAAACACCGCTAAAGTACTACGTTATTGTGGTGTTTGTTGGAAAAATGCCAATATGAACGAACCTTATTACAATATTTGTATAAAAACGCCGCTAAAGTACTACTTTATCGTTGGAAAAACGCCACTATAAATGAACCCTATTACGACATTTGTATAAAAAGCCGCTAAAGTGCTACTCTATAGCGACGCTAAAGTTCAAGTTTGTAGCGACATTTATATAAAAATACAGCTAAAGTATTACTTTTTTACGACGTTTGTTGGAAAAAAATGCACTATGAATGAACCCTATTACGGTGTTTGTATAAAAATACTGCTAAAGTACTCTTTATTGCAACATTTGTTGGAAAAATTCCACTATAACCGAACCCTATACGACGTTTGTATAAAAAACTGCTAAAGTAATACTCAATCACGACGTTTGTTTAAGAAATGCCGCTAAAGTTATCATTTTGTGGCGTTTGGATTGCAAACACCACTATATGTTTAAAGTTAGTGGCGTTTACTCTCTAAACGCCGCTAAAAAGCCGCTTAAGAACAATTTTGTTGTAGTGTCATCAAGAGGTTATAGCCAAGCTTAATAAGAAAAGCTTGATTCTGAAACCAAAGAGGGCACATACCCAATCCCCCATGGGACGTCGGTTGACAACACGTCTCCCACTTAACAAGAGTCATTTTTGGGTTCCAAGATGTACCACCCCAAATGAAACGGCGAGCGATCATCTCAATTTTCTCACAAATTCCTACGGGAATGGACACCATCTGCATAAAATAATTGGGGATCGCCAACAAAGTAGATTTGGCAAGCGTTATGCGACCACAAGAGATAACTTCGGGGTTGTCCAATTATTCAGTTTAGTATGAACCTTATCAACAATAAACTGAAAGGTGTTCTTAGTGATTCGATTGTGGAAAAGAGGCATACCCAGATAACTTCCCAAATTAAAGCAACGTTGGAAACCTAGAAAAGAAAATAGGTCATTAGCAAGACTTTCAGAGACATTATTAGAGAAAAAGACTTTGGTCTTGCTTGAGTTAACCTTGTGCCCCCGAAAACCTGCTAAATTGGTCAAGGATAGCTCTTGTAAGAAACTCTTGATTCCTGGTTGCCTTGCAGAATAAAAGCAAGATATCAGCGAAGAACAAATGAAAAATTTTAGGACCTCCACGAGACAAAACCATAGAATCCCACAAGTTAAAATTCTGAGCATAATGGATACCCTGACCAAGACGCTCCATACAAAGAAAAAAATACGGGGAGAGAGGGAAACCTTGCCTAATCCCTCTGGTCGGTTTAAAATCTGCTGAAAGAGAGTCATTCCAAAGAAGTTGCATATTAGAGAAAGTGATAGAGTTCATGATAATGTTGTGCATGCGAGTAGGGAATCCCATATCCTTAAGAGAATCAGATAAAAAGTCCCAAGCCACTCGATCATAAGCCTTCTCCAGGTCTACTTTTATAGCCATCCAGTGAGTTTTACATTTCTTCCTTCTCATGGAGTGGATAACTTCCTGGGCAACCAGGATATTATCCTTAATCCTCCTCCCAACAATAAAACTTGCTTGATTGTGCTCAAATATCTTCGGGAAAACAAACTTGAATCTATTCGCAATGATTTTCATAACCAGTTTATAGAGAACCGTACACAGACTAATAGGTCGAAAGTCGGCGAAGGATTCAGGGTCATTATTTTTGGGAATAAGAACAATCAATGCCTTATTAATCTCCGAATCAAAAAGTTTTTCGTTGAAAATATCCTTAACCCAAGCACAAATAGATTGACCAATAGTGTGCCACTGATGTTGGTAGAACAAAACACTTATTCCATCCACCCCCAAAGATTTGAGGGGCTCATATCGAATAGAGCAGTATGAATTTCCTCATTGGTATAGAAGCATCCAGGTTATGAACATCAGACTCCGAGAGGCGTGAGAAGGCTCCCCTAACCGAAAAAGTCACCGTACAATTACCATCATCTTGTTAAAGATTAGAGAAGAACATGGTAGCTTCTTCACGGAGAGTATCATCATCATAGCACCAATCCCCGTTGTTCAGACGAAGAGCTTGAATACAGTTGGCTTTCCTACGGATAAGAGCACGACTATGGAAATATTTCGTATTCCGATCACCTTCAAAAAGCTATGTATCACACGATTTCTATTTCCACATAAGCTCTTCCTGATCAAGCACCTCCTTCTACTTTGTACGGATTCTCAGCTCTTCATCTTTCTGGTGGGGGAGTCTAAAACTGTCAATAGAGGCTTAAGAGAGGCCAGCTGCTTCTTGTACAATATGACGAAACACATTTCTATTCCAAACTTTTTAGAGTCTGCAATGCTACTAACCAAACGATGGATGTTCCCATTGAATGACCAATTTTCCTGGATGAAGAGATCAAAATTCGGATGTTTGGTCCACCCAGCCATGAAGCGAAAAGGTCTTCTAAGTGTCCGAGGAGCCATGTCCAAGGTCTGGAGAAGAATGAGTCGGTGATCCGACTTAATGCGAGTAAGGTGGTGCACAGAAAAGTTTGTAGCAATTGTGGTCCAGGCATCATTTTCATCCATCCGGTCAAGACGTTTAGAAACCCCTCATTGGGACCAAGTAAATTGGGGGCCTTTGAAGCCAAAGTCAATGAGATTATAGGTATCCATCATGAAGCCACGGAAAAATTACAGCCAACACCACTCCAAATACCCCCTTTCTTATCTGCACAATGAAGGATAACATTAAAGTCACCAACTAAGAGCCACGATCCTCTAGAGCTAAGGATACTTAGGTCTCTCCAGAGGGCCTTTCTCTTAGTGGTGTTCGGATTACCATAAGTTTCGGAAAATAAAAAGGGGTTGGAATGGAACTCCTTGATATAGTAGCATGGATATACTGAGGATGAGCGACAATAATATCCACTGATAACGAAGAATTCCATAATATCCAGATACCAGCAGAGATGCCGATAGCTTCGATTTTGAACGAGTGATCAAACCCAAGTTTACCAATTACTTTGTCCGCATTACTCGCGCTAATCCGAGGTTCCATTAAAGCTACCAAACTCGGTTTATGATCTTGAACATACTCCTTAAAGATCTTTGGAATTTAATCCCACCGCAACCTTGACAATTCCAAATTAATGTTGTAAAATCCATGAAAATGAAAAGGAGGAAGAGGGGTTACCACTACTGTTTGGTAGTCTTACTAACACACTCCGCCTCAGTGGACTGGGGATGAGGTTGGCTTTGAATATTATTCAAGACTCCATCGCATCATGAACAGAAACACCAAAGTCCAGAGCCAGTTTTAACTGTAGGATTCTTGTTCCGAATCACATAGGGAGCCTTCCTATCCTTCGAAACAAGGTTTCGTCTGTTTTGTCCATGGTCGTTGGACTTCCGCTGTCCAATGGTGGAAGGATCTTTGAAGCTAACCACCTTATGCGACACAGGGTTCAAAGACTTTCCCATGGAGCTGCCTTCCATTCCTAGCGAGTTGACAAAAATAGGATTAGTATTAGAATTAAAACACTCACCATTCGGACTTACCTGTGAAGTTCCTTGCATTGATTCACCGGCGTTGAATTACCAGACATTGCTGATTTAGAAACTGTAAAAGTCAGGCCATCGCTTAAGGAGTCATGCATGGGAGAGATAACGTGGTCCGCTTGCATGGGGGATATGACACGTGCACTAGTAACTTGAATTGTTTCAACAAGAGTGTGCATAAGCAATTGAGTAGCGGGTCCCACCTTGGTAGATTCTTATTTCATAGGATTTGAATTCTTAGTAACAGCAGGCTTTTGACCAATAGGTCATGAATCATTATTCACAGCATGGAAAAATCTCCTCGTTTATTCTTGCCTTAATCGTGCCCTCCTGAAATCGGCATGGAAACTTCCTTTGAAATGGTAACTTTTCCAATTATTTCACCATTAGTTCCTTGATTATGGGTTACCATTCCATTTTCGGTTTCATCAGCAGTTAAGGCAACAAATTTGGACCCTTGGTTACCTTAGGTGTAGGTTTGTTACCGTTGCTACTTCCGGTAGGGAGGCTTCGGCGTCGTCGTTCGACCATCATCCAAGGAGCATAAGGACTATTATGAGGCTGGCCGTTTCCTTCGGCTTCGTTGGCCGATGTGCTGTTATCAGGGAGTGAGGTACTTTCGGTGGTAACGTGCTCGGGATTTGCCAGTCATCCCTGTTTCTGGGTTATGAACGGTATTCGTATTAACAGACGTACATGCCTCCTTCAGATGTCCAAATCTTCTACAAGAAAAGAAAATGGTCGGCAAGTTCTCATATACGACAGCCTGAATCTTATTTCCAACGATGATCCTCGAGATAAGAGGTTGTTTGAGATCATATACACGGCCACTCTTGCTAAACGCCGTCTATTGCTCGTATCTTTCCTCAAATCTAGTTTTGCCACCCTACCAACAAGATTGCCAATACTAGTTAGTATCTTCTTTTCGAACATGTATGAGGGCAACCCTGGAAAATTGATCCACTCCATAACGACAGAAGGGTACGCTTCTGATGTGCTAAAGTTTCTCGTCCATGGTTGTGACAGGGTTTTAAAAACAGGTCCGCGACCGCGATATAGCAGTTTCGCCGTCGTCCGAGTTACCCGCAACGGTCGCAATCACTTAAAATCCGAAATAATCGAAAACGCGATCGCGACCGCGATTTGAAACCCTGGTTGTGCAGCAAGTAATGCCCATAGATGATCCATCGCCCCTCGGCTAAAACTCTCTCATAGTCATCATCATTCTAAAATTTGGCTAGAAAATAGCCGTTTTCCAGATCCATAAGAGTAAAGGGTTGTTACGGTTTCCAAATGGCAAAGGTTTTATTCGAAAGCGCATGTAAACCAATATTCTTCCCCAACAGCTTCAGCACAGCAGTTCTCGCCATGCTTGCTTCCATAAGCTTGTAGGCCCTTTCGGAAAACTGAATAGCCGATATGCCACCACGAATACCAGTAATAAAGTCCTCATCAGTGAGATCGAGATCTTCTTCTTCCTCTTCCTGATCCGTGGCAGACTGGCAGTGGTAAAACCCCCGGGATGTTTACCAGACAATATCGACACATAGGAGGGATTGCTTTTATCTGGCTCTTCTGTGGCCATCTCCAAGTCCTGAATGACTCCAGGATCTGGTGGCCTGAGATCGGTATCCCTGGTTCCATCAGAGATCGTTATTGGTTCCATGGTTTTGCGGTTTTTCATATCTTGATTATATCTAAACAAATCTTCTTCACAGAAAAAAGGGTAAATTTTACGTTTAGTATTTTAACTTTCACTTTTATTTTATTTTACTCACCTAATTGTTTTTGTTTTAAAATCATTCATAATATTATATTTTGATTTCATTTTAATCACCCATCAACCACAGTTAAAAAATGAACAATCAGACTAATATTTTACCATAAGGTAATGCCACATCATCATTGATTTTTTAAAAATTTCATATCAAAAGTTCTGTTAATTTCTTAACGACGGATGACCAAAATAAAATCAAAATATATCATTAAGTATGATTTAAAAAATAATAATAGTTTGGTGACTAAAATAGAACAAAAGTGAATATTTAAAATATTATGCGTGTAGTTTACTAAAAAAAACTACAAAAGAATAAGATAAATATGAGTAAATTACATCATTCATCACTGAAGTTTATTCTCTCTTCTATTTCATTCATTGAACTTTTAATTTTTTCAATTTACTCATTGAACTTTCGAATTGTTCATGTTTTGATCACTCTGAATTATTTTATTATTATTTTGGTATGACATGTCCTTTTTATTATTATTTAATATAAAAATAATTTAAAATATAAAATTAAAACCAATGATGGGTCTATTATTCGCCGTCGTTGGATGCCACCGATGAATGTCGTAGATAGTTGTCGTTCAGTCCCAGTTTTTATCGACTGCTTCGTCTCGACCCCTTGGGTACAATTCGACCCCATTTTATCAAAACATGCTCCGAATCCGATCAAAAGTGAGGAAATCGAAACACCGACAACGTAGATGGTGGTCGTTTGGTATAAAATTTCATGGGTCGATTCCCTCGACCCTCTGAGTCCGAATCCGACCTTCATTTTATTGGAATATGCTTTGAAGTCCACTAATTGGAGATCAAAAGTGAGGAAATCGAAGTGTTTTAATCGAGATTCAAAGATTTTGAGACATTTTCTGGTGAAACAACTACAAGATTCAGACTCAACGTGTCAAAATGAGTCTCTCGGTAAAATTTAGGATCAAATGACTGTCAATTCTGAAGGTCGACGGTGACAAAAAAGGTAGTGATATATTTTTAAATTTAATAATAAAAATATTATTTTATTATTTATTTCAAATTTTTTATATTTAATAATAATAATAAAATGTCACGTCATAGAATAATAATAATAAAATAATTTATAGGGATCAAAACATGAGCAATTCAAAAGCTCAATGAATAAATTAAAAAAATTAAAGTATAATTAATGAAATAAGAAAGAGTAAATTTAAGTGATGAATGGTGTAGTTTACCCTAAATATATTTAAGTTGCTTGGTGAACGGTGATTATTAAGGGGGGTGAGGCGGGTTGCAACCTGGCAACAATGCAAGCTTTCACCATTACTACCCTGCAACAAGAACCAATCTGTACTTCTTTTCTCCATCTTCTTCTCCATTTGATTTCATCTTTGAAACCCAGGTTTTCATTTGATTTTCCCTTTCTGGGCACATTCTCTTACCAAATCTAACAAGTTCTTCGCTTTCCGCTTTGGTAGATTCCCACAAACAATCTAGAAACAGTGCATGCAAACCAAACAAAAAGTTTCTAATTCCATAAACAGAATGAAGGAGCCGAAAAAAGATTCAGAGAAAGTAGTGTGGGATCAGATTCAGATGAGGAATTCGTCGGGTAAGCCGCTTGTTCATGGGTCATCTTCCAGACCCATTCCCAAGTTCATGGTGTGGTTAATCCTTTTTGTTTCGGTTATCTATGTTATCTACACTTTAAAGCTATTAGCAACCTCAACTCATGATACCTACGACGATATATCTTTCACTTCATCTCTCCATCGCTCTTTACTAAATCCCAACCGCACGGCGGTGTTCACGCCCTCACTCCACCGTCATCGGGATTCCCGAGAGAAACAAGTTTTATTACGAATACCCGAGGCTCCGCCGAATCTCAGGCCGACAGAGCTTCACGACGTCGTTTTTGGGGTCGCGGCTTCTTCAAGCTATGGCAGAAGAGGAAAGAGTATATCAAGATTTGGTACAAACCGGATCAAATGCGCGGCGTCGTTTGGCTCGACAATCGCGTGAAATACTCGGCCGAAGACAACCGCACCCTCCCGCCGGTTCGGTTCTCCAACGACACTTCGAAATTCGCTTACAAGAACAAGCAGGGACATCGGTCCGCGATCCGGATCTCGCGGATCGTGACGGAGTCGTTGAGGATGGAGATGGAAAACGTGAGGTGGTTCGTGATGGGCGACGACGACACCGTTTTCATCACCGATAATCTCATTAGGGTTTTGAGGAAATACGATCACACCCAGTATTATTACATCGGGAGCTTGTCGGAATCTCATATCCAGAACATTCTTTTCTCCTACAGCATGGCTTACGGCGGCGGCGGTTTCGCCATTAGCTACCCATTGGCCAAGGCTTTGTCGAAGATGCAAGACAGGTGTATTCAAAGGTACCCGGGATTGTACGGCTCCGATGACCGAGTGCAGGCTTGTATGGCTGAACTCGGTGTCCCACTCACCAAGGAACTCGGATTCCATCAGGTTGGTGACTCAGTTTTTATCACTTTTTGGGATTGTTCAATTGCGTTACTTTGTGTTTTGACATGGGCTTTAGGTACGTATTTAAATATTTATCACTAATTATGATTTGGTGTAAATTAATGAATGTTCTGAGTATCAAAGGAATTTCATTTACCCATAAATTTTCTGTTTCGGGAAAAAATGGGAGGACGATGACAAGATGGGGCCCACGTATTGTTAGGGTTTAGACCCCGGTTCTTTTCTTCACATTTATGTTTGTCTTTTTTCCCAAGCGCTATTATGGTACGTGATTCCACGCTTTTTGAGTGAAGATCCATGGAACACGTTCTAGCTATGTATTTTGGATGAGGGTGAGTGTGTGTGGTATTTTTTTTTTGTTGAACATTTTTATTTTTTTTTATTTTAAGAATCATATATGATTTTTATGTTCCAATATATGTTGGACATGAAAGAATCCGAGTAATATAGCCTTCAAGAAAGAGTGTGGTTGTCATCCTTTCGGGTCAGAGAAACGGCTTGTATGTTTTTTAACCAGTGGAGCCTAGTACATTTGCTGCAATGAGTTCTGTTTCTAACCAGTGGAGCCTAGTACATTTGTTGCAATGAGTTCTGTTTTCGATAGATTGTTTTTACTCTAATTATTGGCAACAATTCTCGTTGGGGGCTAAACTCATCTCTTTCCTACATTAACAACATTTGTCTAATTGCGAGTTTGGAAACGATGTTTTATCCCTTTTTGTAAGGTGATTGATATAAGTACCTAAGCTGAGTCCGTATCATATAGGTGGAGCGAGTCGGTCATTTGTGGTTTGTGCATTTGTAAATAAGGTATCTTTATATGCTTAATTCTATGAGTTGAGATATTTTGAATTGGAATCAATCTCTGATTATGTGTTTCTTGTTGGTTGATTGGAATCAGTATGACGTGTATGGGAACTTGTTCGGGCTCCTTGCTGCTCACCCAGTAACACCATTGGTG
The DNA here is from genome assembly GCF_006381635.1 of Hibiscus syriacus. NCBI lineage: Eukaryota > Viridiplantae > Streptophyta > Magnoliopsida > Malvales > Malvaceae > Hibiscus > Hibiscus syriacus. The sequence goes on along the minus strand of NW_024062911.1, from coordinate 1,963,623 downwards.
TCACTGCATCACCTTGACGTTGTTGAGCCTATTTATCCCAACATGACCAGGCTGCAAGCCCTGAAACACCTTTTGTTGCCTGCAAAGCTGGATTCAGCTGGGATCATGCAGCAGTCCATCTGTTACGACAAAAATAGGAGTTGGACGATTTCGGTTTCATGGGGTTTTGCCATTCAAGTTTTTAGAGGAATGTTTTCTCCGAGGGAGATAGAAATGCCGTCAAGAACATTCTTGAATTGGTACAAAAGAGCAGACTACACGGCGTATTCATTCAACACACGGCCCGTTACCCGAAATCCATGTCAGAAGCCTTTTGTGTTCTACATGTCTAGCGTGAAAATGGATTCTAAATTGAATACAACTACAAGCGTGTACAACCGACACCGCGTTCCTCATCCTCCCTGCAGATGGAAGATGGCCGATCCTAATGACCTTCAAATGGTGATAGTCAAGAAGAAACCCGACCCACATCTATGGGATAGAGTAAGTTCATTCTTTTGTTATTTTATTCATGATTCTCATGAGAAGATCAATTTAATCCTAGACGTTCATGGATCAATGACATCGGTGTTCGGATTTATTTTGGCAGTCACCAAGAAGAAACTGTTGCAGGGTGATGAAAGTGAAGGAGGCAAGGACCATGGAGGTGGAGGTGGGTGTATGTAGGGAAGATGAGTTTAGTGAAATTTAGTTAATAAACTTCCATTGTTTTATCCTTAATTTATCCCATCCAAGTCTCCAAATTTTGTGTGTTGGCAGAGAGTTTTTGAGACAGTTTCATTAGGGAAGCAAACCAAAAATAAATAAATAAATAAATAAATTATGTTGTATAAAAAATTGCAAAGAGTAATTGCACATGAAACTCACAACCAAGATGAAGATCCAAATAATGATGGATCGAAGGGTAGGTGAGGGCAGTCGCCCCTAAAAATTTTAAATTAGTATATATTTTGGTTTTTTTTTTACTTTTAATTGATAATTTATTTTTGTTTATAAAATTTTATAAGTTTATTAATTTTTAAAATTTAAAAAATTCTTCGATTTTGCAAATGTGAATAAACCAATTGAGAAGCATAAATAAAAGTTGGTCGAAGATGGCGACATAAATTCAAAATATGTCATTAATCGATTTAATGAAATAAAATTACAATTCATGAAGATTGTGTTCTAACTTTGTGAAGGCCAAGACAAATGGATCTATCTCTAACACCCATATCTTTGATGATAGAACCGATTACAAACAAGTAAAATCAGTCAAAGAAACAATCAATCCATTCATTACACTCGGTTCAAAACATTTAAATAATTACTAATTTCTATGTTATATTTTTCCTTATAAGTTAGATTTTAGTGTAATTATAGTGGTTAGAAATTATTTGATATTTAAGTTTATTTATTAAGTAAATATTTATTTCAAGAAAGAAAGTCTTATGAAATAAGGTGTTTTTGTGACCAAGTTTTTGACTATAAATCTAGAGTAACTATTAAACTTTAGAATTATGAGGAAGAATTATTTTGGAGAGATTTAATCTTTTTGTAGTCTCTGTAATTTTAGAGTTTATGTTGTAGAGATAAATTGTGTAGGGATATTGAAAGAGTGTTTTGAGATACACTGGTTTGAGTATATATACCAAGTTTGTGATACATGTGATATACTGTCTTTGTACTCTGTGATCTATACGTTTATTGTGGACTATAGAGGTAGACAAAATTGAATCACATTAATTTTAAGTGTAACCTGCAATGGCATCCTGAACCTTCACATGTCATAACTAGAACTACAATATTCTATTGCTCAAAATAGACCAAAAGAGAAATCAAATATCGACGAAGGTATGTGGAGGCCATCTGGTTGCTTATGCATTAAACATAGTATAGAATATAGATGAAAGCCAAGAACCATTAACATAATTTAAGGCAATTAGTTATAAATACTAAATGAAGTGAATGGTGGCTACGAAAGACGAAATAAAATCTCTTCACAAGAACAATACATGAAACTTGGTAAAACTTTCTAATGGTAAAATGATTGTAAATGAGTACTTAAAAAGAAAGAAGAGATTCCGAGAGTAAAATAACAAGGTTGGTTGTAAAATAATACAATCAAATTCCATGTGCAGATTTCACAGATATATTTTCTTCAGTGGTGAAGCGTAGCTTTATTAGAGCCTTGCTTGGTATAATAGTTATGCATGATTTTGAATTGACATAGTTAGATGTGAAAACAATGTTCTTACTTGAAGAACAAAAGGAAAACATTTACATGCAATAATCAAAGGGCTTTGAGGTTTCAAGAAAAGAGGACCATGTCACATCCCAATTTAATATTCAATTTATAAACTTGTTTTGGAGACCAAATTGAATGGTTTTGGAAACCTGGGGTTGTTCTACATGCTCACATCTAGTTCAAAGACTTGATCCGGAATTTACCCATCCCTCTTTTGGTTATAAAATACTAATAAGGTAAGAAAAAAATATAGGTTCAAAGGCTTGAACCCAAGATCTATGGAATATTTAGTAATGCCTTTACCAACTAAACTAAACTACTATTAATGAATAGAATTTAAAGACATCTTCTAAACCGACAAACCAAATTTATAACTGATTTCTTCTAACCCTTTTTCCTTGGTTCTAGTATCCAATACATTAGCCATGAAACCTTGACATCCCTGTAGTAATAACTTCTTTGCTGACATTATTGAGATAACGTTTGCCAATGGATTTCATCTTTCACTGAACACTATCACTTTCAATCCAATTAACTAATTAACGTTACTCTCTTCAATCTACAATCAACATTCGCATGATAGTTATACAACCAATCCATTCCTAGTATTACTTCGAATTCGTCAAAGGTAATTCCATCAGATTAGTATGGAATTCAGTTCCCTGAATCCGTATGGGACACCCTCAACACACTCTATTCACCCGACATTGTGCCCTAACAAATTTGTCACTATCACATCATTACTAGTAGCTTATAATTGCATTCCCAATTCTCTTACCAATTTACTACTAATATATGAGTATGTAGACCCCAAATCAATCAACACCATAACACTTTTATCATACAATAGAAAGATACCTTCTATTATCTATGGATCATCACGATCCTCATTGGTCTTGAGGTTATATACTCGAGTAGTGGAACATACTTCCTGTTGAGTAGAAGATTTTGTCTATTTCTTCCTCTACTTCTACCCCGTCCTCTTTGAGACATCGAAGCATACCGCTCCGACTGTGCAGGCTCTCCGACCTCAATGGAAAATTCTTCATGTAATGCCTTGTTTCTCAACATCAGAAACAAGCTCCAGTGACCACTCTACATATTCCACTATGGATTCTTCTACAAAGCTCATATTATCTAATTTGACCCTGACTTATTCTTCCAGCACCAGACCCTACTGATTGAGTCTCTCTGGCTCTCATTTGATGATCATCTAGAAGAGGATGCCACCGACTCTGACCTCACATGAGACCAGAAACCAGAATCTCTACCTCTCTTGGTTGGTACAAAACTTGATAAAGCCCCAATTTTTTTATGGTTGGGTTCTTGGCTCCCCAAACCGTTCATTCTGAGATCTCTCTAGAGCTTTAGCACAATTTACCACCTCTTGAAATGAGGACATGTTCAACATCTCCTTCAACCTCTGGCACAAGCCCTCCACAAACCATTCACACGCATCATTCTCTGTTGGAATCAACTTAACCGCAAAATGACTTAACTTGTTGAACTCGCACTCGTATTCATACACAGTGCGATTCATTTGCTTCATATTCAAGAATTCTTGCTTCATTTGCTTGATGAACTGGTCTCCTATATACTTATGCTTAAATTCTTCAAGAAACAAAGACCATGTTACTTGATCACTTTACATCCTCAGTGTAACATTCGTCCACCAGATTCTCGCTTGCCCACGAAGCAAGGAGACCACTCCGTCCAACTTCTCCACATCAAAACAGTGGAGTCCATCTAGCATAATCTTTACATCGTTGAGCCAAAGGTCCGTAGCAATAGGACCTTCTTCAGCTTCACCTTGAACTCAGGAGCTTCTAATTCTTTTAACACATTGGCTACATTCATCCTCTGCATTTATGAGGCAGGAGGTTGAAAATGCATCAAGATAACATCCAACATCCTGAAGAAGACATCTTGGTCTTGCATAGGCACTCCAGAAGGTGTATGTCCTTCACCTTGCCTGGCCAAGGCAGGTGAATTACTACTCTAAGCTAATCTATCATCTCCCGCTTCACTTCGGGATCTATCTTGTCCGGACATCTAATAAGATATAATCAAATAGATCTATTAGCAAAACAACATACGTATTACTCTTATCAGATCATAAGTTCTTACTATCATGTTGGCATGTACACATTATAAGACACTCTAGACTCCGGTTTATGCCGAGAATCGACTAAACCATAGCTATGATATCATTAAATGTAACACCCATAACCCGTATCCGACCCGAATACGAGTTTGGGGTATCACATTGATTATTTCAAACATGCACATTTATAAAAACTATAGAAAATTTAAACTTTCATTAATATAACATTTACCATTTACATAAGTACGACAAAAAAAATTACAAACTGATCAGAGCATATGTAAATTACACCTGTTACATGCCAATACTTTTATACAACAAAATGCATACTGTGAATTTACTTCTGATCTGATCTTCGAGTGGATGTATGTTGTCCTGCTGATCCTAAGCCCGATCGTCTCTCTTTTCAGTACCTACGTGTGAAAATACTTACACGCTAAGTCATAGACTTAGTGAGGCATAAAATAAAATATTGCATTTCCTATATATATGAACATGCAAACTAGTTACTCCAATACAATCATATTTATCCTATCATAATTTAGTCATGTCACACATATGATACAATATAAACAATAAGGATAATATAATAACATATACTCATATGGATACTTTGATATCTTTTATGATGTGAATACTTTGATATCTTTTATATGCCCATGTACATTTTTGAGAACTTAAGGTATGTGAGTACATTTAGGTTGTGCACATATGCTATCACCATAACTCGTATAAGGGTCCACTGAGTGGCATATGAAATATGTCCCGAAGGACCTATGCATATGTCCTGAAGGACCTGTGTCTATATCCTGAAGGATCTTTGTAACCCTCGACTCTTAGCATGCCAACTATACCTATAGTTCTCACATCATATAACATGGGCATTATTGTTATAATTCATATATTCATATATTCATGTCATCTTATAATCATATATGTCTTTTTTTCTGTCACATATCACATGTACATATCATCATCAATCTCATATCCCATAACATATGTTATTTGAATATGTTTATAAAAAATATATCTCATTCATCAAATCATATAAACATATATGTAAAGTATGCATATATTTATAATGATCATCATGTATGCATGTTCATAACTATTGAAATATAAAAACCAAAATAGGAAATAGACTTATCACAAGTCTTATTTCTATCGAACTAAATCTATAGTATGCACTCACCTTAGCCTCACTTAATTTCCAAATCCACCTCTATAACTTTCTCTCTTTGACTTGAATCCTAACTCTGAGGTTGTTCTGAAACTTGCTTGATATCTACACAATTATATATATATATATACACATATCAACATTCTAATTATCATGATTCGAATCCTTAATTTCTTAAACTAGAAGAAAGAGTTAATTCAAATTTTCTTTTGCAATGGTATCAATACCCTCCATATGGCATCGATACTTCCCTAGCTGTGGTATCGGTAACATGCCTAAGTATCGACCCATATTGCATTATGTAATTCTCATTTCAAAGATGGTATCGATACCGTCTTTAAGATATCAGTACCCTTGGTACCGATACTGTTCTTCCCATGTATCGATACCCTTTGAATGCCTTTGTTAATTTCAGACTTGAAGTATCGGTACCTGTTGAAGCAGTACCGATACCAAAGCCCAGATTTCACTTTTAGACCCCAAAAATTCACTCATTCCAACTCAAATCCTTCATATCTTAACCCTTTTAATACTCTTAACTCACATATGCATACCCAAACCAATTCCTATGAATCTAATACCTCTTTATCTTCAAAATCTCATCCTCAAAATGGAAATCAAGAATCACACCAAAATTTCTATATGTTCTAATTTCAATTTTATCACTTTATATCTCTTAATTCAACTATTGACAAGTCAAATTTAACTTCCAATTGTACTTATCAATTTTTTCCAAGATTTAATTTAAAAACTCCTAATATTTAATCTCTCCTAGCTCATTCATTCTTTGATTTAAAGTTAACTTAAGCCTTCCTTAGGCTTACGTATCACCTAAGGATCATAAACTCAACTTAAATTCAATGAATAATTAACTAACAAGAGAACTCACCTTAGCAAGCTTAAGTTCACGGCTAGAAGAAGGAATAAGAAGAATTCTCTGGAGTTTGATATTTTCCTTTCTTCAATCCACGTGGAATCATATATATCCTCTTTCAAATTAATTATCTTTTCTACCAGATGACCATTTTGCCATTCCATTCTTCATTCTTTGATATTTAATCCTATATAAAATTTACAATATAAGTCCATAAACTATTCAATTTATCTACTTTGGCCAACAAATTCTAAAGTTTTTCAATTTATTCACTAACCAAGTATTGAGGATATTACAGTGAAGTTTTGAAGGAATTTTTTCTATGGTTTTTTGTTTGCGATATTGAAGACATGCAAGATGAGTTTTTTTCCTGTAATGTTTTTAGTTGCACGGGAGTAATTCTATTGTTTCAACGGATATTACATAAGAATTGAAGTTGTTGAAGACTTGATAGCGATACTTCAACGGATATAAGGCTTGAGTAAAGATTGAAGTTGTTGAAGGCTTGAAGACTAATTTTTTTTATGAGATTTGGATAAATCGGGAGATTTATTATATTTTGACCCAAATTATAATTGGTAATTAAGTTAGATTTTGATGTAATTCCAGTGGTTGAAGATTACTTGGTATTTAATTTTATCTAATAAGTAAATATTTCTTAGTGACCAAGTATTTCAGAAAAGAAGTCTTATGGAATAAGGTTTCTTGGTGACCAAGTATTTGACTCTATAAAGTAAAGTAAGTCTTAACCTTTATAAATATGAGAGAATTATTTGAAAAGTTTTAATCCTTTCATAGTCTCTGCAACTTTTAAAGTTTATATTGTAAATATGAATTTTGTAGGGATATTGGAAGAGTGTTTTCGGATATACTGGTTTGAGTATATATACCAAGTTTGGGATACATGTGATATCATATCTTTGTACTCTTTGCGATCTCTACGTTTATTGTGGATTATTATTATTCTCATCTGTAGAGGTAGGTAAGGCCTAACCACGTTAATTTTAAGTCTAATTATGAAAGGACATCTTGAATCTTCACATGCCAAAACTAGAAATAAAATATTTTATTGCTCAAAATAGACCAAAAGGGAAATCAAATATCAACGAAGATATGTGGAGGTCGACCGAGTTGCTTATGCATTGAATATAGTAGAGGATATAAATGAAAGCCAAGAACCATGAACATACTTTGAGGCAATTAGTTGTGAGTACTAAAAAAGTGGATCGTGGCTATGAAAGAGGAAATAAAAAATCTTCACAAGAACAAAACTTGAAACTTAGTAAAGCTTTCCAATGGTAAAATGATTATTTGTTATAAATGGGTATTTAAGAAGAAAGAAGGTATTCCTAGAGTAAAAGTACCTAAAAATAGTAACATTGGTTGCAAAAGGAGACAATCAAATTCCATGTGTAGATTTCACAAATATATTTTCTTTAATGGTGAAGCATAGCTTGATTAAAGCCTTGCTTGGTATAATAGTTATGCATGATTTTGAGTTGGCACAGTTAGATGTGAAAACAATGTTGAAGAACTCAATAAAAACATTTACATGCAATAACCAAAGGGGTTTGAGGTTTTAAGAGGACCATGACACACCCCAATTTAAAATTCAATTTATAAATATTTAATTATGTTATTTTGGGGACCAAATTAAATTATTTTAGAAAATTAGGGTTGTTCTATAAGCTTTCATCCAATTCAGGGCCTTAATCTTGAATTTACCCATCTATCTTTTGGTCATAAAATACTAAAAAGGTAAGAAAAAAATATAGGGTTCATAGGGCTTGAACCCAAAACCTATAAATTATCTAGCAATGCCTTTATCAACTAGGCTATGCTATTGTTATTAAATATAAAGATATCTTCTAAACCAATGTAAATCGAATTTATAACCCATTTAGAACCAGCCTAATAAAGGTCGATCTGACAATAAACCAACTCCTAAATCTTCTACATCATATTTCACTTTACCTATTGTCCTTCACCATCGGCCTGTGGCTGTCACCACCAACGCCATCAAAATCGTCTTAAAACTCTGATGAAAACCCTACCCTCTAATCTCCATGAAACCCTGACGATCGCATTGAATGTTCATCAGAAAAACCTATTTTTTTTTAATGATTTTGGGCTTTTGCGGTGTTCGTGCATCTCACAACCACCATAGTTGGAATTCTCATGCCTTTTCAAGAAAAACCTATTTGGTTGAACTCTTCCGTTTTCATCGTGTTGAGAGGAAAAACGAGGGAGGTTTCGATAATTCGGGAAATGCCTCTCCATCATTCACCTTTGCGAATCAAACTAGGTAAGAATATTAAACTTCATTCTCATCCAATCTGGAAATTTTGGCATTTTTCTGATGTATGTGGTCGCCACACGCATGCCCATGTTCCCCCTTACGCGTGGGCTTCACCTCCGGCCATGAGTATTCTAGACTCGCTTCAATTAAAATAAATTGATTCAATTCGAACTGGTCTAAACCAAGTCAACCCGAACTAACTTGAACTAAGTCAACCCAAATCGGTTCAAACCAAGTTGAATCGAATCAAGCTAAACCAAATTAGACCTTTAACTTTGACCTGAATGTTGACCGTTGATTCTTGAATTTGATCGTTGGCCAATGTTGACTTTGACCATTGATTCGACGTCCTAAGTCTGATTTTGAAGTCCATTTCACAAAATTCTAACCTGAAAGCCTCCAAATTTAACCTTGAACTCGAACATGCAAATGTATTTAAACAGTTTATTTAAGTTTATATAAACTTTGGACTAGAGCTGACTTATGTTGTTGTTTAATTAAGATAATTGTGTATCTCCTGATTCTACATCTGCTCGACCCAACACCTCTCGATCCGTTCGTCTGAGCGAACCAATGATTACCCATATGGTTATTTAAACCTTATGAATAATCAGACTAGAATATTACTCATATGGTAACTCTATTTTGATATGACTTAGGTTCGAGCACTGCTATAAAGCGTAGTGAGACGAGTGCTCAGTGACCTTTTATATTGACTCTTTTTGTGAGGTGTGTTTCTTGTGTGCTATATGATTTTATTTTATCCTCCAAAATAATTTCTATGATTGATGATGAATATTTCTCTGATTTATAACATGATTATTGCCTGATTTGAAAGCATGATTCATGATTTCTAATATACTAATTAAAAATTATATTTACTTGATTCTTGATCTCGAGTTACTATTTGACTAAAAAATAAATATGTATGCATTTTGATTTCTTGATTTTGGGGTTTTTTCGTAGATATGATATGAAGTCTCTACATGTACAAACCTGATTAGACTAGTAAATTCTTGTGGAGCCAAGGTATTCCCTTAGGTAGGTTCCTACGTGTCAGAACAAATCTAAAAAAAATAGGTGATTTGAAGGCTCACCTTGACTAATTTGGGGTTTCCTTTTAAAATCGAAAATAATGTAACTTGGTTTGAGGAGTCGCCACCAATATTTGATTAGGGTTGATTGGGCACCCAAAAAATTTTCATTTTACTAAAAATTTAATTTTAATATTATTAAAACAACTTTTTTAGGTTTACGCTCCAGAAAAATAAGTTCAGGTGTAGATTACACATGGGAAAGGATTAACACTCACACAACGCTTTAGATCGATACCTAATCGATTAATAAGTTGTCTTTGCAATGAAAATTAAAAATTCAGTTTTAATTTAATTTAAGATCACTTTTAAAAAATATTCCTTAAATTTAAGGATGGAAATAACAACATTTAATTATTTCCTATCGAGAAGAAAATGCCTATCATGCCTTAAAGCAACCAGTTCTCTTTCCAATCGAAACAAGGAAATATTACCATTCCATTCAAAAATTCATTATTAATCCAAACTTCAAATGCATGAATGAAGATAAAAATAAATTAAATTAAAAATATCAATCCTTTTAAAAAGAAGAAGGATGTTCAATTATTTAAAAACATATAGGTCAGACTTTCATAAATTCTAACGATCTTCTCTCGACAAATTTAAATAGACGAACATTTATTTTTCTCTCGTTCTTAAGTTTTAGATGTGATCATTTTTAGGGTTTCACTTATGGGACACTCCTTCATATTAAGATTATTGGAAACAACTTTCTTATGCCTTAAGACAATCATTTCACAACGATCCTAAAATGAAAAGGGTATTACCCTTAATCCAATTATTTGATCATGTGAAGTTATGCTAACGAGGATTATTCATATTAACTAAAAGATGTCATGTAACTAAATTTATACGTGCAAGTAAATACTACCATATATATAATTTATAATATGTTAAAATCTAATAATATTCAAATCTTGCTAAGAATATATATATGCATAAATATTTTAAAGCAACATATAAAAATACACTTAATATTAATTTGCATAATAATTAAAGGAAAATACTTGTTATATTATGTTTAATAAAAATATTAAAATATGGGTTAAAACATACTTAATATATATATATATATATATGTATATGTACACACACGTATAATAATAACTTAGGTATGAAATATATTTAATACAACTATATTATATATATAATATTACATATACGTTCACACATCATAAAGGGCTAAAGTGCAAACAAAAAATTTATGAGAGACCTAAATGCAAACAGCAGAAATTAAATGGACTTAATAGATATAAAGATAAATTAAAAGGCAGCAATATTAATGATCGAACAGTAAACAAGGCAAAAATCATGGCATAAAATGAAAGGATCATGTAATATAAGCACTAGAGTCACAAATATATTCAGGACTGAAACTAAAATATTAAAAATGAAATGCTAAATGTAGAAAGCAACATAAAATGGAAATAAGCTAGCATATAGGATTGAAATGTAGATTATGGAAGTTAAAGGCGTAAATTAAAAATATTTTTTTTAAAGTGCTGAAATTAAAAGGTAGAAAATAAGATAAACAAAAATTTAGAGGGAAAAATGTAAATAACAAAAACTAAAAAAATCGAATAAAATCAAGGTTAGCGTTTATTTTTTAATTCTTACTTGAATTATAAATAACGCGAATTATACCCTGAAATAGTCATCGTGAGGTCGTAAATTTAAAATAAAATAAAACAGTTGTTACGAATAAAAAAATTAATAAAACAAGAAAAGTATTAGTGACCTAAATGTAAAAATACGCCAAAGTTTCAGTGAGGTAATAGTCATTTGACCCTAAACTCTCTATATAACCTATCTATTGCTAATTTAGGTTAATTAAATTTTTTAAACCTAAAATCACTACAGCCGGCCCCTTTTCTTTCTTTCTTTTCTCTCCACCTCTCTTTCTCACCACGCCGCCGCCGGTTCCTTAAAAGGCCAACACCAACGCCGGCCACTGCTAGGGACGTTTGATAAAGCCAAAGCCTATCCCTTCAACTCTTTTCTCGTCCTCAACCCTTTCTTTTCTCTCTCGACCAAATACCCCAAAGACAACAACGTCGCTCACATGCCGACTCCTCTCCCCGACGACCACAACTCTGGCGAGCTCCCTAACTCTGACGAGAAGAAAAACCGACTAAGGTAAACGAAACACTACTCTCTTCTCTTATTTCTAATGTTCTGTTTCCTTCTTTTTTTTGTTGAGAAAAAAAAATCAAAATGGCTCCTGTCCGAGAAAGCAAAATACCTTTTTGCTTTAGTTTTGCTACTGTAACAAAGGAATGGGTCGAAAAAACAATCTTTTTTTGTAATGCTTCTTTGGTTCTTTTCGAATTGAGAAGAAGATTACATCGGTTTTTGAATGAGGGGAGATTAACCCCTTAAAATGCTTTTTGTCGGTGTTTGTATAATACCCCTGTTAACAATGAAAAATAAAAGAGATGATTTTCACAATTTCTCTTTGTTTGTTTGTCTGCATAGTTCTGACGTGGCTTGGAGAGGAGCTCGTTTTTTGTTTGCTGTTGACGGGGCGTCCGATTTGGTTCATGAGCCAGCTGGCGTGGACAGTAGAATTGATTTCGGGACCACTAGTGCGTGGCCGTTTGGGACCACTGCTCCATATCTCACATGAGCAGAGATGGTGGAAAGCTGATGCGGCGCAAAGGAGACCAAATTTGATTGCATCCGTGGAGTGGCTGAGGGACACGCGTGTGTTGCTGGGACCATGGTACAGCTGGCGGCTGAAGGCTAAAGATGGGGATTAAGGTTTCTAATTAATCAGGCCCGTTTGGGGCATGGGTCATTGGTGGACTACGGGCTTAGTTTGTTAACGGGCTACTGTTTGGGTAAGATGTAGATGGGTATTTGAGTGTAACTTGGTTTTGTTTTGTAAATGGACATTTAAATTTGGTAATTGATATGCAATGGTAAAGGTTAAATAAATGGATATGTGAATGGACTTCAATTAGGATATTTAATTTTTGTATTTGACGTCCAATAATAAAAGCTTTGATTTGGACTTTAAATACCAGCATGAACACATGGTCTTAAACCCAACTAAATCTTATTAAGCAAAGGTTCGAATCCATAATTCACGACCCAATTTCTTCAACGATCCTATCAAATGCATAATTCCATAAATCACTTTCACCAGTGCCATCAATGCCACTTAATGACATCGACTGCTGAATAATCTTCAAATTGCTCCTCGAATGTTCTCATCCAGTTTGACTGGTTTAGACAAAATTAGATTATTAAAATTGTTTCTCTTTGCTCGTTGGTGTGAAACAAGAGTAAAACAAAGACAAATAATGACCTAGTTTTGTCTGATTTGATTGTAACTCCATTTTTCTAGCACCAATGTCTTTCTTCAATCTTCTATTGAATTTTACATCCATCTTTCAATCAAATGATTTGCTCCTATGAATCTGAACATCTTCTCACTTGGCTTGCCCAAATCTCATACATGTTGGTCCTGCAAAGACACAATTTTCATTAATTTGCACATCGAGAGTTTATTTTTCATTTATTTATTTTTCCCTTTTTCTCCCTTTCTTCTTTTTTCATCATTTTCCACTTTTTTTTTTCATTTTTTGAAAATTTTAAATGAGAAACTTCAAAAATCGCTTTCTCATCGTTTACGAATACCATATGAAAACATCATGTCAGAAGGTCTTATAGATGGCCCAAAAGACTTATCATCTTGCTCGAAAGACTGACAGGACCTGTAGAATTTAAAATTTGGAAATAATTTTCTAGATAAGAAACTTTGGAAATCGCTTTCTTACTTTTCAAAAATTCCATTTCTAAAAATCTTAAATGAGAAACTTTGAAAATTGCTTTATCATTTTTTACAAATCATATGAAAACATCCTACCCAAAGGTCTTATAGATGACCCAAAGGACATATCATCTTGCTCGAAGGATTAACAGATGACTCGAAGGATTTAATCATCATGCTCAAAAGACTTACTGATAGCCGAAGGACTTACCAATTTTAGAAATAGTCTACTAGGTAAGAAACTTTGGAAATCACTTTCTTACTTTTCAAAAATTCCCTTTTCTGAAAATCTTAAATGAGAAACTTTGAAAATCACTTTTTCATTTTTCACAAACATCATATGAAAGCATCATGCCCGAAGATCTTATAGATGACCCGAAGGACTTATCATCTTGCTCGAAAGACTGACAGATGACCCGAAGGATTTAATCATCATACTCGAAAGACTTACTAATGGCCCGAAGGACTTACCAATTTTGGAAATAGTCTACTAGGTAAGAAACTTTGGAAATCACTTTCTTACTTTTCACAAACTTAATTTTTTTTTTGAAAATATTAAATTAGGAACTTTGAAAATCGTTTTTCTCATTCTTCATAAACATCATATGAAAATATCTTGCCCAAATGTCTTATAGATAGCCCGGAGGACATACTCAAGCAAAAAATCATTGGAAATCAATTTATGCTTCTTTTAAAAAATCATTTTAAAAACATTATAGTGGTCGGGTAACATGCCCTACTCTAAAGTAATGGTTCTTTTGTGGATCGAGCTTCTCTATTTTTTAGGTTCTTCCATTCAAAAATGATTTCCTCCATTTTAGGTTTGAATCATGATTTTATCTTCTCGAGATCTTGGCATCACAAATTTTTCTTTTCTTGAAAGGTCTATAAAAATTATGCATCTATTTATGAATATACAAATGCAATTAAATGTATGATGTTCTCATGGATACAGAATGTTGATTCATCAATCTTCTTCTGACTTTAAGGTGGAGACCTATGTCTTCCTTTACTTGAAAACTTATTGTCCAGAGTTTACTTTGATATCAGTGTGGCAACTTGTAAATTCAAACTCGCATTTTCTGAAGAACAATCTAATCATCTTGTGTCATCATGTCTTTTATGTCTTCTATTTTTGTTTTCTTCAATAAAGTCTCAAAAGAAGTTTTTTCTTTTTCTTGAATTCTTGTTGCGGTCAGGTATATGGTCTTGACGCCGTTTTTTGTCCTTGATTCAATTGCTTTATCAAAATTTCTTCTTGAGGACTCTACAACCAATTGATGCATAAAGGGTTTGCTTTTTTCATAGTCAACTCTTCTTATCTTCATATTTTCCCTTGACACTCCAAGTTGCGATTCTATTGTCAATTTCTCCTTGGTCTAAATCTTGCTATCTCAACATGATCTAAATCTTTGGTCATGCCCCAATGTGGGTATTTTCATGACTCATCCTTATTTGTGTGTCAAACTTTCAACCTTGAATGGTCTCACTTTTGTATCATCTATCAAAATTCACATGCTATCAGATTGGAAAAAACAAATGTGACATCAGATCATATTATTTTCTAATAGCTCAAGGGCTTCCCTTTATGAGGTCTCATAACCAGATGAATAAACAAAATGTGATCAATACTTCTAACAAAAAATGCCTTGAAATTTCCTTGAGATACCAAAAAAATCTTAAAATAAATCACGCTCCTTCTTATTAAGGCGATATTCTGCTTCCTGGTCGGTTATTGATGTTGATGATGATAACGTTACCAAGTGTGAGAAGTTTTATTCTTAAGTTTTTTGATCTTTCAGACTTTATTGTTTCAAAAAAAATCAGAAATGCCTCTATTTCTCTTGTACCACTTATTTTTCTTTCTTTGATTTGCTTCCTCACTTCTTCATTTAAGGTAGAATAAGTCTCACCAACTCAAGGGTCTCCTTCATTTTCGAGAGAATAATCTTATAAAACAAAAGAGTATCCATTACTTCGGGCTCTTAATTGAAACAAATTATCAATTCAATGAATATCGAGTAAATGAAATGTATACTTTATATATATATATATATATATATATATATATATATATATATATATGTGTGTGTGTGTGTGTGTGTGTGTGTATATATGTCTGTGTATGTGTGTATAGCTCTTTGACAAATGTTAAGATGAAGGGGTTGGTTCTTTATTTTTGTAAGGTTTCAATCTTCGATACGTCATTCCTTTCTCAGTCCTTGCAAACAATGTGACACGCTCCTATATCTTGGCCTGACATTTTAATCGGATGCAGACAAAATGACGCAAATAACATAATCAATTACTAGACTTTTTAGAACACTTCTAGTTCGGTTCTCTAAAATTTTCCATTTGTTCAAGCTTCATAGACTCCTTTAGCAGAGGTAGTGCAGAAACATCAGTCTAGAAATAAAATTCCTGAGTGCTTGTGTGAAGTTGACTATAATAGATGGTTATCAACTCCCTTAGTCCATTTTCCATCGAAACTCATTATTATTCAAACTATAGGCATTATTGCCTTTACTTTATTAACTTTAGTTTTATTTTCCCTTATTTAGGCGTAGCTGACGGATTCATCTTGTCACAAAGTCTTTGACTTGACAATCACTGTAGACCAAACACCGAGTTTCCAAGCATTCGATCAATATCATGGTTTGAATGTAACCTATTCATAAAGCCAAGGTTTTTTAGTTGTCTCTATAACTAATTACTTTAGCAGAATAGCTCAACTTTATTATATTTAATTTCTAATAATAATTCATTAACCTTTTAAGTATTCGAATTTATAATTTCTTAAGTTCATCGAGAAGAACATGTTATAGTCTAGGTGTCATTGATGGTCAGGAAATCCCATATTTAGAGTTTAGTTCCCAAATGACTGACCTAAACCAAATTCATCCACTCCATTATTCCATTTGTGAAGACTATGATCATCACTAAAAGTCCTCAACAGAAGTGTAGCCTAATCGGTTTTGCAATGTCATACACATGAGATGCACCTTTTGTCTGCCCCTATACATACATGAATTTCAAGCCTCTTGATCATCTCTTCGTGATAGAATAAGTCTGTTGAAAACATTTTGATATATAGATATAACAAATAAAGTGTTAATTAATTTTAAGATTTTATATTTGATTTAAAATATTATATTCGATTTAATTATTCAAATATTTCAAATATTACTCCAAAGTGTTCAAATATCAATTTTACTCCTTACTAAATGAAAATTTGAGTTTTTTTACTTAAAATATATTTGAAATAATTTTTATAAAGTATTTTGATCCAAAATTGAGTCAAAATTGAGATCTCATAAGGGTAGTACCGATACTGCCTATACAGTATCGATACCCCCAAACATCGAATGCCAAAGTGATACTGATACCCCTACACGATATCAATACCCCTATATATAGTAGTACCGATACCATATTCAATGGTACGGATACTACCTCTTTGTTTTTTAGTCCAAGAAAAAACAAAATACAAAATGGGTATCGTTACCATGACCGGTACCGATACTACTTTACATAGTAGTATCGATACCCCTTGGTCAGTATCGATACCATTGGAATGTAACGGTAAAAAATATTTGAATTTATAACAGGTAGTACCGATACCCCTATGAAGGAGTATCGATACCCATACACTCCCAACAGCTTCTTCAAGTGGATTTTACACTACAACGACTTTATTGACTCCACCAAGATTTCCAACGCTCAGAATTCATTTGAGGTGTATTTAAACAAGTTCTGAAGCCATTGATGATTAAGAATTACACAAGAATTGAGATAGAAACAAGAGAGAAAACATCAAACCTCAAGTTTGATCAATTCAAGCCAAAATCCTTTCAATATTCATTTTGCTTTCAAGAACACACTTTCTGCTCAATTGTATTCATCTTTGAGTGTTCTTTCTTTGTTCTAGAGTTGTGCAAACATTCTACCTTATTAGGTTTTTCTGTAAGTTTGCAAAATTTGTAAGTTTCTCTTTGGGAGAGGGTGTTCTCAAGAATTTGGGGTATAATTCTTGAGGGAGTTGTAAGGTTACTCTTTATCCTTAAAAGAAAGACAAATTAGTGATTTTTTTGAAAAATCCTTAGTGTGGATAGCTAAGGTAGTAGGCTTATACTTTGGTTGAGAAAGTTGAACCACTCTAAATCGATGTGCAAATATTTTCAATTTTCTGTCAAAGCTTCCACCAAAATTTAAATTGCCAATTCACCCCCTCTTAGCTATTTCGTCCGATCGATTAAATCAATAATTGGTACAGAGCTACACTAATTTGAAGATTTTACCACCTCTTGAGTATATTGGGAAGAGTTTAATCGATATTCAAGTCATCAATGGCCTCTACATCAAACTTCGATTTCGTTCTTGATTCTCAGCCCGTCAACAAGCCTTCTTTCTTCAATGGAGCTAACTATGCCTATTGGAAAAATAGGATGAAGTTCTTCATTCAAGCTAGTGACATGGGAGCATGGAAAATCATGATGAGAGGATACTCTGAACCATCCACAAATCTAGAAATATAGAGTGAAAAAGAGATAAGATTATTCCAGCTCAACTCAAAAGCTATCCATATTCTTTTCTGTGCACTTGGACTAGAAGAATATGGGAGAATATCATATTGTTCAACCACCAAGGAGATATGGGACAAACTTCAACTCATACATGAAGGAACTATCGAGGTAAAAGAATTCAAAAATAGTCTTCTTACTCATAGCTATGAAATTTTAGGATGAAACCAGATGAAGATATCAAAGTTATGACGGATAGATTCTCGGTGATTGTCAATGGCCTCAAGGCATTTGGAGAAATAATCCCCAACGAGAAACTTGTAAGGAAGATAATTTATTCTCTTTGAAAAGCTTGGCAATCGAAGAAGACTGCAATCATCGAAGCTAAAGACCTAAAGTCTTTAACTCTCGATGAGCTCATTGGTTCTCTCCCACTCATAAAATGATGATTCAAGATGATGTAGATCACTAGAAGAAGGACGATAAAAAGAAGGAGATGGATAAAAAGAAGAGTGTTGGTGTTGCTCTCAAATCCAGCAAAGATAAGAGTGACTATGATGATAACGAGGATGAAGAAATGACCTTGCTTTCCAGAAGTCAGAAAATTAATGAAGCCAAATAGAGGAAGAAAATTCCAACGAAATGAAGGCTTCAAAAATGAGTCCAAGGAGAAGGACCCAATCATTTGCTATGAATGCAAAAAGCCTGGGCATGTTAAATACGATTGCCCACAATTCAAGAAGAAGGGTCTTGGAGCGATGACGAATCATCCGATAAAGAGGAACAAGAAGTAGTAAACTTGTGCTTGATGGCCTTTGGGGAGGATTATCAGATAACCTCTAACTCATCTAATTTAGAAGATTTTTCATTTGATGAGTTATTAGAGGAATATAATGGGTTGGCGTTGGATTTGAGAAATTATTTTCAAAATACAAGAAATATATTTCAAACTTGAAAAATGAAAAAGATCTCATAAAACCAACAATGATCTTGAAAGTAAAATTAAAGAATTGCAAATCAAAATATGAGATTTTGAAAAGAAAAATTCAGATTTGTACAACTTACTTTCAAGAGTCAATGATGATCATCAAAAGAAAATTGATGATCTTAAAGCTTCTTTCAATAAAGTTGGATCAAAACGTTTTGAAAAAGGAGAAAGTTTAGAAGCGAACTATATTAGAAAGAATTTTAAATCTTACAATCATAGAGGTCCCCAAAGAACCTCAAATAGTAAAATCGTTAGGAGTATATGGGTTCCTAAAGGACTCAATACTACTAAAGATAAGGATATCCTAAACAAATGGATACCCAAGGGGACAAGGCTTTTAGGGACTAATGAATATGGACCCAAAAGAATTTGGGTACCAAAAATAAAATAAATAATATATGTTTGAAGGAAGAGGAGCATTGCTTCAAGGCACGGAATACAAGTTAAAATTCATGATACCTTGATATTGGATGTTTAAGACACATAACCGGAGACAAGAGCCGGTTTACTAAGCTTAACGACAAAAATGGAGGAGTGGTAATCTTTGGTGACAACTCAAAAGGTTACATTGAAGGTATAGGTACTATAGGTAATACCTCTTCCATACAAATAGAAAATGTACTATATATGAATGGGTTAAAGCATAATCTATTAAGTATTAGTCAATTGCGTGATAAAGGATACAATGTCTTATTTGAAACAAATGGTTGTAAATTTATTGACATTGCATCTAATCAGATTATGCTTATTGGTCATAGAATAGGAAATATTTATATGGTGCATTTAGATTATGTTAATATGACTAATTTATGCCTAGTTACCAAGGATGAACATGATAGTTGGTTATGGCATAGGAGACTAGGACATACACGTATGAGTGTTTTGCAAAGACTAAATAAAGGCAATTTAGTAAGAGGCTTGCCAAAACTAAAATTTGATAATGATAAAATCAGTGATGCATGTACTAAAGGAAAACATAAGAGAGCTCCCTTTAAATCCATTAACGATGTATCAACTAGTAGAGTATTACAATTGATCCATATAGATCTTTTTGGGCCAATTAGAACTACTAGCTTGGGATGAAAACAATATACCTTTGTGTTGGTAGATGACTATTCTAGATTACTTGGGTTATATTTTTAAGTACTAAAGATGAATCATTAGAAAATTTTATCACTTTTTCAAAAGTAATCCAAAAAATGAAAAAGGTTACTCCATTTCAAGTGTTAGGAGTGATCATGGTACTGAATTTGAAAATCTTGGATTTACTGAGTTTTGTAATTCAAATGAGATTAACCATAATTTTTCAGCACCTAGAACCCCTCAATAAAATGGAATTGTTGAGAGGAAAAATCGACCTTTAGAGGAAATGGCTAGAACCATGCTTTGTGAAAACAATTTGCCAAAATATTTTTAGGCGGAAGCCACAAATACCGCTTGTTATGTTATTAACAGAGTAAAGATTAGAATGATTTAAAAAAAAACTCCATATGAAATTTTCAAAACTAAAAAGCCTAACATTAGCTATTTTCATCCTTTTGGATGTAAATGTTTTGTTTTAAACAACGGTAAAGACAATCTTGGAAACTTTGATGCTAAAAGTGATGAAGGAATTTTTCTAGGTTATTCCTTAAATTCTAAAGCTTATCGTGTATTTAATAAAAGAAATTTAGTGGTAGAAGAGTCTATTCATGTTGTTTTCGATGATAATCCCCTTCCGAGGAAAGATTCTTGTGTTGATGATGACGTAGGTATAATAAATACAAATGACGTGGGAGAATCATCATCAAAGGAAGAAGTGAAGGATGAGAAACTCAAGATGCCTTCAAGAATCTAACCATTGAAGAAAGGGAAATCACATACCCAAGATAGTACAACTATGTCAAGGATGTGAGATTTTAGGTGATCCATCCAAAGGGAGTAACTACTCGATCTTCTCTTAGGGACATTTGAAATTATGTCACATTTATCTCATGCATAGAGCCTAAAAATGTTAAAGAAGCATTAACCGATGAAAATTGGACATTAGTTGAAAGACCTAGTAATAAATATACTATAGGTACTAAATGGGTGTTTAGGAATAAACTAGTGATCTCTTGTAAATGTATATGCTAACGCAAGCAATTCTGTGCAAGTATACACAATTGATTCAAGTAATATAGGGAAGTGAGTATCGTCTCCTTAGGGATTGGTTTAGAAATTTAATTTCACCACAACTAGAACTAGTGTCACAAACTAATTCCTACAAGATTGCCGACTTAAGAACTAATATTAATAAAACAAATAAATGATATAATGATTACATAAAAGTTTGGTCGAGGCAAAATAAGTATGCATAATGCTGGAATAAAATAAAACAAAGGCAAGTGTTGATTTAAATATAATGCAAACAACCTCACATATTCAGACTTATCACTGAGCACTTATGCTAAACTTTTGTATTGACAACTATTATTCTTAGTCTAGAATGAATTATTATGACTTGCTAAAGCTGCCCGACAGGATTACTAGGTATTCTTAGACGGTTGCTATGGCAATACTCCTCAGCGTTAACTACAACCCTTGGTTTGTCAAACTGTTGTTGTAACAATACCTCTCAGCATAAACTATAGGCATTGTCTATCCTACTCTAGCGTCTATCCCTTTTAGTCGATTGAAACTCATTCCTTATCTCTAAGGTAAACAAGTTAGAACTTCACCATCCCAGATTCATTCCATTGCTCACGTGGATCTATCTTAATTCTCTCGAATATAAGAATCACTATATGGACAAAAAGCTATCTTTCGATGCTCTTACATTGCCAAGACATGTTTTTACCAAAACCCCAGGTGATATCTCGATGCTCTTACACCGTTAAGGTAAAAATATTTAAACAATGAACAAAACAGTTATGAGCAAAACATAATTCATCATTCATAAAAATAAAATAATTGTTCAGGTAAACAAAGTTTAAAACCAAGTAAGACAATCATGGTGCTATCAAAAATCATCCAAGATTCAGCGTTTAATACAACCCCAAATAGATTAAGAGTTTAAGAACAAAGGAAGAATGACTCCCAAAATCGGGGGCTTGTCGTGACAATTCTGATCAGCACTACGCCCGCCTTGGTGATCAGCCTCTCTCGAGACCTGATCACCTCTCTGCTACAGCCTGGCTATGGAGGAAACCAAGGAAGATTGGTTGATAAACGATGGGAAAACACAGTTTCTTACTCACGCCTTAGGTAAAGCTCCTATCTCTTATTCCTTGTATTCTTTTCTTTGGCGGCTACGATTGGTTATTTATAAGGAAAGATCTCCTAGGGCTTCTCATGCTTTTGGAGTTTCCTTAAATAGCCGTTGTTAAATGCCCAGACTTAAAAAGGAAAGGTGACTGGCAGTTTTCAGAATAATTAAAGCTTGCTTGCACATGAAGTAGGTCATCCAGCTGGCGTGTGACATAGGCGGTTTCATCACACCTGCTTCAGACTTTTTCAGATAAACCTTGCCTCGGTGAGATAAATCTTCTTCTCACGTTCTTATATGTCTCGTTGGCCTTTGCAAATTTATGTTGTCATGACTGAAATGTTCTTCCTCTGTAAGTTTCCTGCACAAACACAATCCAAACAACCCTTTCTCCTTAGCAGCATCAGTCAGACCAAATAAATCTTGCCTAAGCAAAAGTTATCCACCACAAGCTAACATAACCTATATTTAACTAAAATGGTGTGCATGCTTTGTTTAGACGAGCAATAACTTAAGTGAAAAGACTGGAAATTGAGTATTTTTACGGAGTTATCACACCCCCAAACTTAAGATATTACTTGTCCTCAAGCAATGTATAATAACTAGAAGAAAATTAAAATTTTCATGGCAAAGCAGTGTTAAGAAAATCATATGGTTTGAGATTTCAGCCCTCAGCAAAAATGTTTGGCCTCAACATGTTCAACATTCATATCAGTCAAGTCCCTTCCTATTCAGGATTCCTTGTTATTGTGTGTGCGTGATTGTAACCAGTCTATGCATAAAGGTAATTAGAAAACTTAAAGTAAGCACTTATGGATTGTCAAGGTATCAAATTATTCGTTAGGCTTAGTTTATACTCCTAGTTATTTATCAACTTATATATATATATATATTAGGGGAGTCAGCTCATCATACCTACCGTTCCACACTCTAGATGAAAGGGAGCATACCTTCCACCCTCAAGCTAGTCGGGCAGAGTCATCCTGTGACTACTTTCATTAACTCATATGCCTCAGCAACTCTTAATTTCTTATGGATTTTTTCTGTTTATACCCTTGCATAGAGGAGTGCCCCTTTTTATTTTCCAAGTTTTTAAACACTAGCGAGTTTCACTTTACCCTTAAAATATTTCTGTCTCGACAAATAGAAAGTTCTTTCCTAAAAATTTTACATATTACCTTAAGCAGGGACAACCTACAATTGTGTCTGTAAATTTCAAAGAATCAGGCCCATGGTTAGTTCTCTTCCTTTGAAATCTTACAATAATTCTGGCCTAGGCAATAAATGTATGTATTCATCATTGGGCATCCTTAATCCATTCGAAATAAGAATCTTAACCTGCTTATGTAATGAAAACTAAAATTTTCAACCATTATCATCAATTGCTTTTTAACAAACTATGGCAAAATATGGCACAATACCTCCCCCAAACTTGAGGGATGCATTGTCCTCAATGCATGATAACTAAAACTACATGATGCTATATGCAGAAAAAAAACTAGAGTGAAAACTTACTGTGGTGAGGTGGCTTGACTGGGCCCCCTCGTTCGATGACATTTAGGAGGAGAGAGACTCTCGGATCCTGAGTCTACTGTTGCTGTCGTCGAGGGAGACGGCTGAAGTATACGGCCTATCGTTCTCTTATAGCAGTTTTTACTGGTCTGAGGCTCGTGCTGGAGTTGGTTGCTTGGCGGTAGGACTCGGTTATGCTAGAACTGGTGCTGGGATAGGAGCTGCTACTGGGAATGGCGTTGCTTGTGGAGCAGGGGATTGAATGGAATCTTCCTCGTGTTGCTTCGGTGCTGGAGTGAAATCTTTATCGGAGAAAAAGTTGGGTGGGGTATCTTGACTGCTATCGGAGGTGGAGAAAGATGAGGAGGTGAGGAACTCTTCTGTGTCGCCTTGGCCTTCCTCTAGTACGGGCGAGACATGGGTTGCTAGTGGTGGCACATCAGTGGGTACTCCTGGGGGAACCTCTGGAGTGACATTCAATGTCGAGGCATGGAATGTGCTGCCGTCAACAGTGTATTTTTAGGATGATGCTGGGGAAGAGCGGCAGATTGGCATTTGTGTTCGGGAATAACTCCTTGAATAAGACATTGAGTTATGCACCCATTGCCTTGACATACTCAAAATAGATCTCCATGTGATCCTCTAGGTGCCCGATCTTTTCACGCGTCTCTTACGTGTGCGTAACCACATCGACCATTCTAGCCGCGTTAACCGATTTTACTCCCCGCTCCAAACCTTCATACGGGGCATTATCATCGAAACTCATCAGCTCAGGTACCATTTTCTTGATGATACCCTCCTTGGATTTAATGAAATCCTCAAAGGGTTCCTTGGGGACCTTCTTTTTCCTGCACAGTACATTTATCAAGTTGGGAAAATATATATTACCCCGGTTCCTTTTGGCACACTCATGGATTTGCTCAAAGATGAGTTCTCCAACGTCGATCTTTCTCCTGTATATGATCGAGTGTAAGAGCATCAATCTTTTAATTAGCAGAGTGGTGTTTTGAGATGTTAGCATAAGCTTGCCCTTAAGAAAATGGTTCCACAACTTCACGATCGGTTTTAGGGCTCGGCGATTGACTCCCTTCCTCATTGGGGCATTCACTTCAAACTTGGCCCACCCGAAGCATAAATCTTCAAGCACTCTGCTGTACGTTTCTTGATCCGTCTCAACCACGAATCTCTTATAATGCTCTTCAACTTTCCCCAACTTGAAGTATCTATTGAGTGTGAAGGGGAAAATCATAAGAGCTTCCCTTGGACGTATACTGTGTGGTTTGATGGGTCCTCAAGCTGGGCTTAGAACTCTCTCACCATCACTGGTGCTACGGCTTTGGGGTGGCGGGCAAACGTCTCCCAGTGGTGTTTCTTTATCCATTACCTTCGGTCCAAACGACTCTTCATCCTTGGTTGGAAAGACGAATCCATCTTCCAAATATACTTGTCGTTTATGGAGGATTTTGAAGCGTGCTTCTGCTTCGGCTATTTGGAAACGTTCAAAACTCTGTGTTGAGGCTGGACTTTCCTTGATCTTACCATTGTACTTGGTTGGTGTGGTGAAATCAATGGTGGCGATGGGGAGGATTTTTTGAGACAAAGAAAATTTTCTTGCTTGGTAGAGAGAGTGAGGCACGTTGAAGAAGAAGAAGTTGGGCAGTTTTTTCTTTGGAAAGTAATGGGTGGTTTCAGGGTAGTTTTGTCCTTACACGAGGGGAAAATATTTTGCATTTAATGTGGGATATGTGATTGGACATAAAGTAGGGGAAAAGATCTCTTTCCCTCTATAATTCTACCGCGTAAACCATGCACCCTAGGGTTTCCTTTCTTTTCATGCATGCTCCAACTCTCCATGCTGCCACGTGTGCTTTGTATGCCTACAATATATAAAAATAAAATAAAACAGATAATGAAAGTAGAAAATAACTTAATTTATTTATGTACAAAATTCAAATTTTCGTTGCTTAGGCAACGAATTATTTTTTGATTAAGTAAGGCAAACTCTTGGGCATCATGTGCCAACGGTGCCGGTTTGTCGCGCATAACTGGGGCTTCTCTGTATTCCTTGAGCCTCTTCCCGTTCACCTTGAAGATGGAACCATCGTTTTTATTCTGGATTTCGATTGCTCTATTGTTATGGACTTGATGTACGATGAATGGTCCTGACCATCATGATTTTAGCTTACCTGGGAATAACTTAAGACGTGAATTGTAGAGCATTACTTATTATCCAGAATAAAATTACCTCGGCAATATTTTTCTGTCATGCCATCGTTTTGTTTTCTCCTTGTATAGACGGGCATTCTCGTATGCGTGTGCTCTGAATTCATCCATCTCGTTCAATTCCAAGAGTATTCTTTCTCCAGGAAGCTGAGCATCCATGTTTAACTTTTTAATAGCCTAGTAGGCTCTATGTTCCAGTTCAGCAGGTAGATGACATTCCTTTCCGCAGACCAGTTTGAACGGTGACATTCCAGTGGTGTCTTGAATGCTGTGCGATAAGCCCATAGTGCTTCATCTAGCTTCGGTGACTAGTCCTTCCGACTTGGGTTGACCACTTTCTCAAGGATCTGTTTAATTTCTCGGTTAGACACTTTGACTTGTCTATTCATTTGAGGGTAATACGCCATAGCGATCCTATGTCATACTCCATATCGTTTCAGTTCCTTGGCAATCGGTTTGTTGTCAAAATGTGCCTTCATCGCTAATGATAGCTCGTGGTGTTCCAAATCGGTGAATATATTTTTGTGAAAAAATTTTAACACCTTCTCGGAATCATTTTTAGGTGTTACGATGGCTTCAACCCATTTGGATACATAGTCTACTCCTTAGGGAATGTACAAATCTCCAAATGATGTGGGAAAGGGTCTCATGAAGTCTATGCCCTATACATCGAAAAGTTCAATTTCCAGAATATTTTGCCATGGCATCTCATGCCATTTTGATATGTTTCTGTTTGTTGGCATATATCACATGACTTATAGAATTCATGCGCATCTTTGAACAAGGTTGGCCAATAGAATTCATGTGGTGACGAGTGGCATTGGTGTAGAATATCTTTTTGCTCTTTTCTGGAATGCATCTTTGGATTATTTGGTCTCCACATTACTTGAATAGAAGCGGTTCATCCCAGTAGTAATGTTACACATTATGTCGAAACTTCTTTCGGCCCTAGCTAGATAAATTAGGAGGAACAATACCACTAACAAGAAAATTAACTATATCAGCATACCACGACGCAACTGTGACAAATAATATTTTCTCATCAGGGAAATCCTCTTTAGTTTCTATTATGTCAGGACAATCAGTTTTGTTATCTAGTTAGACAAATGGTCTACCAATTGATTTTCTATACCTTTTCTATCATTGATCTCCAAATCGAACTCTTGTAGTAATAATATCCAACGAATTAGTCTAGGCTTTGCATCTTTTTTATTAATCAGATATTTAATGGCAGAGTGATATATATGCACAATTACCTTAGTGCTAATGCAAATACTACTGCTAAGAGTTCTTTTTCAGTTGTGGTATAGTTTACTTGTGCATCATTAAGAGTACGACTCGCATAATATGTAACATAAAAGATTTTACTTTTTGTTTTCCCTAGCACTGCTCCGACTGCATAGTCACTAGCGTCACACATGAGCTCAAAAGGTTCGTTCTAGCCTGGTGGGATAACGATTGGTGTTGCCGAAAGCTTTTTCTTCAAATCTGTGAAGGCATTCAAACAATCATTAGTAATTTCAAATGGATGATTTTGTTAAAGTAAAAGACACAAGGGTTTAGAGATTTGAGAAAAATCTTTTACGAACCGCCTGTAGAAGCTTGTATGTCCAAGCAAACCAAGTACACCTCACACGTGGGTGGGTGGGGGAAGGTTTGCAATCACGTCCACCTTGGCTTTATCGACTTCAATGCCTCGACATGAAATTTTATGACCCAAAACTATTTCTTCGGTCACCATAAAATGGCATTTCTCCCAATTCAGCACTAGGTTATCTTCTTCACATCGTTTTAGTACCTTGGATAGATTGTCGAGACATCAGTCAAAATCATCACCCGAGATGGATAAATCATCCATAAATATTTCCATACATTCTTCCACCATATCTGAAAAGATTTCCATTATGCATATTTGGAATGTAGTTGGAGTGTTACGCAGTCCGAATGTCATTCGTCTAAATTCATAGGTACCATATGGGCATGTGAAAGATGTTTTCTCTTGATCCTTCAGTGCTATGGCTATTTGGTTATACCTTGAGTATATGTCAAGGAAGCAATAAAATGCTTTTCTCGCTAACCTATCAAGCATTTGGTCGATAAAAGGGAGGGGATAATGGTCTTTCTTTGTGGCTTTGTTGAGCTTCCTATAATCCATGCATATACGCCAGCCCGTGACTGTTCTCGTGGTGAGGAGTTCGTCTTATTCGCTTTTAATCACGGTCACACCACCCTTCTTTGGTACACATTGCACCGGGCTGACACATGAATTATCGGATATAGGATAAATCACTCCCGCATCCAATCATTTTATAATTTCCTTCATGACTACCGTTTTCATGATTGGGTTGAGCCTTCTTTGGGGTTCCAACGAAGTGCTATGGCTATCTTCTAGATTGATTTTGTGCATGCATATGGTCGGAATGATTCCCTTCAAATTTTCCTTTGTCCATCCGAGAGTTTTTCTGTGCTGTGACAAAACATTCAACAAGCTATTCTCTGTTCGGAGGTTACATTGGCAGAAATTATTACTGGTAAAGTTTCATTATCTCCTAGATATGTATATTTCAAATGTGATGGCAAAGTTTTAAGTTCCAATTTCGGTGCATGTTGTAAGGATGACTCTTGAGACTTAACTTCATTATAATCTAAGGGTTCGAATTTTATACCTGATTTATTATAAAGAAGCCTCGTTGATCCTTTGTATTTCCTTCGTATCTTATATTGGTGTCATTTTCAGGGTATTCATTATTCAGATTTCTATTGTCAGGGCTATAGTTTTCAGGATCTTCTTCTGAACATAATTCGTCTGGGCCATAACTGTCTTGTCCTTGCATATCAGTTGTAGGTTCATGATACAAAGTGCTGTATTCGTCAAGCTTAGAGATTCACCTCGTCCAAGGATTATTTTTTCCTTACTTCTCTAATGTATTGACACTCATCTGAATCATCCATATATTTCATAGAGTTGAATACATTGATGGTGACACTTTGCTCTCCTACTCCCATTGTGAACTCTCTCTTTTCACAATATATTAGAATTCTTCCAGTAGCTAAGAAGGGTCGTCCCAGAATGATCGGGGAATTTTTATCGGCTCCACAATCCAAGATGAGAAAATCCACTGGAAATACGAATTTATCCACCTTTACTATGACGTCTTCTATTATGCCCTCGGGTCGCACATAAGACCGATCGACCAACTGTAGAATGACTGAGGTTGGACAGGCATGATATCCTTCTAGTTTCATAAACATGGATTTTGGTATCAAGTTTACATTGATCCCAAATCAACAAGAGCTCGTCCTATGAAGTCATTACCAATTGAGCATGGTATTATAAAGCTGTCAGGGTCTTTTTGTTTTGGTGGGAGTTTTCTTACTGCCGAATAGATTTCTGTACAGTGGTAACACATTCTACCTTCCTTTTCTTTGTAACAATATCCTTAAGAAACTTGGAATAAAAAGACATTTTCTCGATGACTTCTAGTAAAGGCACACTGATACACAACTGTTCCAGAACATTAACGAATTTCTTGAACTAAATGTCATCATCATGTTCAACCATTGAGGGAATGGTGGTGGAGGTCTCATACCATCTACTGTTGGTGTTGAGATATCTCTGGCCTTAGCCATGAATTTCTCATTGTTTGAGCGGTGTTTTTTCCAAGCCTTCATTTATTTCATTCTCTTCAGGGACTTTATCTTATTCAACATTTTCAGATCGATCATTTGGTTGTGTTATTTCATGGCGAGGACTATTCAAGTGTTCTCCCCCAAACTTGTCATCTTGGTTGACTGTTTCCACTCCTTAATGTAAGTACATTGCATTGCTCCTTCCATGATGTTTCATGATCTCTGTATCACTAGGGAGATTTCCTTATGGGTGAGAATGTAACACCGTAGCAATTGTCCCACTTGATTCTCTAATTCTCTAAGAGACTATGGCTTTGCAAAAGTGTTGCTTGGCTTTGTAACAAATTTCCTTGATTTTTAATTGTTACAGAATGTTCGTGCATCAAGGTCTTTGTGGAGGCCATGAAATCTTTTGTCGAGGCAAAAAATTCTTGCAATGATAACTCCAATGAATTATTATCAGAGGAAGAAGCTATACATTTATTGTTTTACCAGGGCTGCTGATGATTCTGATTCTGAAAGTGTTGATGGTCAGAGTTGTTTTGCTGTGGCCTAAAATTTACTGCTAGATTGTTCCTGTTCCCTTGATTACTCCATGAAAAATTTGGTTGTTGTCTCAAACCAGGATTGTACATGTTTTAATAGGGGTTATTATTACTCTGATTGTAGTTTCCCACAAAATTAGTTGACTCATGGTTTTCTGGACATTCACTCTCATGATGGTTGCCATGACATAATATGCATACGTTATTGATCACCTTGACTTCTCTTACCTCATTAGGACGTTGCAAATTTTTCAACATATTGGTTATGGCAGAGTTGAGCGGTTACGAATCCTTACCATCTAATTCATACACTCCAGATGTTTTTCTGCTTGTTCCCAATCTTGTATTTGGAAATTGATAATCGTTATTTGCTATCCTGTTGAGGATGCCAAAGGCTTCCTCTGGGGATTTATCTAGTAAGGTGCCATTTGCTGATGCATCTAACATCATTCCAGTTGGTGCATTGACTCCGTTGTAAAACATCACCACTTGCGTTCAATCATGAAATCCATGGTTAACACATTTACGAAGTAGACTTTTGTACCTATCTCAACATTCATACATTGATTCATCATCTCCTTGGCAAAAACTCGCAATGTCATTGTGAAGCTGTGTATTCATATTGGGCAGATTATATCGGAGTAGGAAATCTTGCATAAATTGCCCAAGACTCCATTGAGCCGGAAAGAACTCCGCTGAGCTAGGTTCTTGCTCTATCGCGTAGGGAGTAAGGGAAAAGTTTAATTTAAGCACATCTCCATGTACTCCTTGTTGTCGAAACGAGTCACATACTTCAAGGAAAGCACGAACATGCTGCCTAACATCCTTATTGGGTGAACCACCAAATTGGCCAATAGAGTTTAGCATATTAAACATCACCTATTTAAGTTCAAAATGAGTTGCTTGTATCTCAGGTGCCACTATGCCTAGATTGAGGTCATCGAGAATTGGGTTCAAATGATCGCGTATCGCTCTTGGCGTTGTAACATGAAGATTGATAGCTGCATCAGGTCCTACATATCCCATGTTGTATTGTATTTAGATTTGGTTTAAATCTTCTCTGGTTCTTTGGGCACACAACCTTTGTCTGAATGATTACTCAACTTTAGGGTTGAATGGTTCTAAAGGCTTACCAGAAGACCTCAAGGTCATGTAATAATAAAAACCTACAAAAGAAAATAATAATATACGTTAGACTAAATATAATGTGACAAGAAAAACTTGTTATGACGAATAAAAATTTCGTCAGTTGTCAATCTCTGGCAACGACGCCAAAAACTTGATCGCTTGTAAATGTATATACTAAGGCAAGCAATTCTGTGCAAGTATATACAATCGATTCAAGTAATATAGGGTAAGTGAGTATCGTCTCCTCAGGGACTGATTTAGAAATTTAGTTTCACCATAACTAGAACTAGTGTCACAAACTAATTCCTACGAGATTGTCAACTTAAGAACTAATATTCATAAAAAAAAGAAATGATATAATGATTGCAGAAAAGTTTGGTCGAGGCAAAATAAATATGAAGAATACTAGAATAAAATAAAACAAGGAATATGTTGATTTAAATATAATGCAAACAACCTCACATATTCAGACTTGTCAAATGCTGTGAACATTTTATTGTATTTATTGAACTTCAAAATGAAATTTGTTTCGTTGATCATAGTCTGAAAAAGTAGTAGTGTTCATTCAACTAAATAAGTTTAAATAAAAAAATAAAGAAAGGTTCAAAACAAATTCAAACAAAACATGTTGGTTTAATGAAAGTGCAAATGAGCTTCACGGCGAGTGAATAACGACCTCATACGTTGATTCCAGATATCCTCTATTGTTTATCTGATATGGTGGCACTTGATTCGATCGAATGCTATATCTTGCACTTTTATGCCCCTCTTGGGTTTGCCATCCACTGCTCAACCAATTCTCGAGTTAATGCTCAATTTTCAACAAGCATTTCTATCTATTTCAACAATGGCCTATAATTCCCTGTAAAATGCCTAGAGTTCCCAAATGGAAATCACAAACACTATATTGATCATAGTTGTGAGTAGAAGGTTTGGGGTCACTTTCATTAGTCTCAGAGTGAAGTATTGGCCTTTAATTAAATGGGGGAATAAATTTGAGATGTACATTTGGAATACCCCCAAAGTCTTTCTTGATCGTGGGAATTTTTTTGGTCGGTTCGAATGACTAGCTAAATTTTTTCATTTGCGACTGTGGGGGCTTTGGAAATGGCATTCATTCACCTTATCATTTTTTTCTTCTTGGTCAGTTGAGCTTTTGGAAGTGATTTTCATGTTTCCTTTGTTGATCGTATTTTCTATTAATTCCCCATTTTTCACAAGATCCTCAAAGTCCTTTGTTGAATTTGCAAGCATTAACTCAAAGAAAGGAGCTGGAAGAAAATTATGGAACATGTATGATTTTTCTTCTTCTAACATGGGGATTGAACTTGTGCTACCACCCCTCTCCACCTCAGAGCATATTCTTTAGATCTCTCAGTAGCTTTTATCCTCATTCTTTGAAGATCTTGACACTTTGGATCCAAGCCTTTGACATATCGATATTGCACCAGAAAAACATTGGCCAATGACTTGATTTGTTCTTTGCTATAGTGATTATACAGTACTATAACAGGTCCAACAAGGTTGTCATGGAAGTAATGGATCAACAAATTATCATCATTTGAATACCCTTTCATCTTTCTACAAGACATCCTTAGATGAATCAGAGGACAACTGATACCATCGTATTTCTCAAAATTAAACACCCTAAATTCATATAGAATTAGCAAATCAAGGATCAAACTGAGTTTTTTCGCTTCTAGTTCTTTTTGGGAGGCATCAACACTTTTCATAGCTCCAATTGCTTCACCTAACAGTTTAAATTTATCTTCAAATTGCTTAGGATTAATGAGGCTCTTCTCTAGGTTTAAGTGGGATGCCCCAGGGTAGGTCACCATTCTTGATGCATCAATCTGATAACACTAATATCTCTTAACAATTGTGTTCTCTTTATTAATATCCTTTATTTTCAACACCTGGGTCATTTGATTCAATACATCTTGTTAAGAACTCAATTTTTGATTTCTCATATATTGTATCCCGATAAGCTACTCTTACAATTGATTTTATGATTCTTCATGAGATTGCTCCATTGTTTCCATTTCTTTATTCATGATGATGATGAAGTGGTATGAATGAATGATCATGGTATTATTTCCAATTAACCTTCCATAAATTATTTTCATGCTTTCATAATTAATGCATGTAAAATTCTTAAATGAACAAATGCGATGCAAATGCATGTATGTAAAAGGTGTTATTCCAGAATGACCATATTAAAACAACTTTCATTAAACATAAAAGTTTCAATACATCAAATAAACTTTACATATAAGGAATATCTTTAACTCCTAACTTCTCTATTACTACAAAAAATTTATTAATTTATGACAAATTTCTATGCGAAGTTGCATATAACGTCACAAAATATACTATAATTGCGATGGTTTTCCATTTTCGTCACAATCAGTGATTGATGGTACATCTTTTATGACAATTTTAAATTTGGTCATTGATTTTCATCACTATATGTTTGGAGCCAAAATTTGCCTCCAAAAAGAATTGGTGGGAAACATTTCAATGACAATTAAACAAAATGGTGACATTATAAATTCATCACTGATGGAATAGAAGTATTAGTGACGATTTATTATAATGAAGATCTGATTTGAATTAGTAACGTGTCAAATTTGTCGCAAATAAAGTCTATTCATGACAATTTAATTTGTCATATTTTATAAGACATAAAAGGTGATGTTTTATTGTTGTCACAAAAATAGATTTAACATGAAAAAATCAATTACTTACCACTTATTGTTATACCTCTTCTCTTTTATATGTCAATTGTAAAAGATATTGTGAAATTCTGTCACTTATTTTTTTCACCAAGAAAACATAAAACAATTGGTGGGAAAAGCATTTTAGTGACACCTTGGATGTGCCACTAATTCAAAAGCTTATTAGTGACGATATTTTTAGGCTCATACTTTCAATCACTCCTACTAGTTTTCTCAAACTATGTTTTCTATATATTTATATGTATACGTATAATACTTTTCAGTTAATATGTATATCTATATGTATATTTAAGACCCCTTTTTACTATGAAAAAGTAATCTTTAGTTGATTATTTCAAAGTTGAGTGATAGTAAGATAAACATATAATTAATTAAAAACAGATAATCATATAACCTTTATTAATAACTCAATTTAAGTAGATTCATTATTTCTAATTTATCACATTATAATGTCTATAAAAGAATTACTCATATTTATCGATATTATAACAAATATTTTTTAATATATAACAAATAGGATTTTTAATATTGGTTTAATAATGGTTTTTAGGGAAAATAAGGAAGGAAAACATATTATAAAAAAGAAATCTTAAAAGTTACAAGAAAAAACCCTAAAATCGATGTCTTTTAACCCTATTTTCATCGTTGTCTACTTCTATTATCATTGTAGTCGCTGCTTGGGTATTGTTATCATTGTCTTCGTTGTATTTCCTTTGGCTTCATTAGATCAAGCATTCAAATGGGTAAAATTTATTTCTCACTTTTTTATTTCTATTCAATCTGTTAAATTAGGGGAAAAGTAATCAATTTTGAAAAGGGTTTTTTTCGTGTTTGGAGGTAGTTACTTTATGCGTTCAATGTCGTTGTTGCCAATTTTTACATGTGAAGGTTCCTGTTTGATATGTTCTTCATTGGAAAGGATTTGGGGCCTTGATTGCATGGTCATTGTTCATCATTCTCCTATTTTGAATGAGGAGGTTGTCAATCTGATTGAATGGTGTTACCATTCAGTCTCTATTTCAGCATTGGTCTTTTTCATTGGTGAATCGACATCATGGTTGTTGCTGTCTATTGTTAGATACCTTGGATTCTAGTGCATGTTGTAATTCTTTGCTTCCCTGCAACATTTGAATTAAAGAAAAAATATAAATAATAAATAACAAAATAATAAGTAAATTATAAATTATATACGTATGATACTACTGTTTCAAGCATGTTAATATACTTAGTTTTTAATTGATAAAAGGATAGTAGATTATGTTACTTAAGGATTTTAGATAGTAATTGACTACATTGTTATTAGTATGTGTCACCATTACCTTACCAGATTAGGAATTCAATATAATTTTGAGTCACTAATTCGTGGTCAATTTTGGTGCAGGAAATATTTCAGATTTTAATGGTAATTGTTCAACTCCTTATTCAATTGTATTAGACTCACTCTAATTTGAGTTGTACCCGTTATCTAGATAGATTATTTGATTTGTTATCTGATCTAATCTAATCAAGAAAAATAGAGTTGACCATTGTTAACTGTTAACTATTGTTAACTATTAATTGTTAATCATCTGTTAACTATTTTTAACTATTAATCATTAATCATCAGTGATCGTTGATTGCTTTTGATTTTTGATCATAATTGACCGTTAACTATCGATGACTATCTAGGTGTTACAGTTCATCCAAAAGTCGAATAGTTTTTCTTTTTTTACTACGTTTTTCTTGGTTTTGCTTTGTGTTTGTGTTTTTCTATGTGAGATAATGTTTTTTTTGTTTCTAGGTAACTTTTTTTTTGTTTAAAAGGATTTTAGAATGGTGGCCAACGATAATGATGACCAAGAAGAGTAACGATCATGAGGTAGTGGCAAAATCATGGATTAGATTTGGGGATTGGTTTTGGGGATTTAAGAGGAAATTATCAAAATGTAATTATTGCATAATTTTGGGTATTTATTTTAATTTATAAAAGTAGGGTTGTTATTATTTAAGTTGTAAAAATATATATCATTATTGTAATTTATAAGAAGTTTTGATTTTTATTATGATTTATAAAAAGGTTTGTTCTTTGTTGTAATTTACAAAAAGTGTTGTCCTTTATTTTAATTTACAATAAGGTTTATTTTATTGTAATTTACAAAAGGTTTTCATTTATTATAATTTAAAAAAAGGTTTGTCATTTATTATAATTACAAAAAGGTTTATCCTTTAATTTAATTTTTAAAAAGTAGCGACGATAATATTTTCATCATTTATACAATAAAATTATTATATTATTGGTGATGTTTACAAATAATTAGTGATGAAATTTTATATTATTTGATGACATAATTAATTGTCATTGAATACAAACTATAATGTGACAACATTCATTAACATCACTATATGTCTAACAATATGTGATGAAAATACATAAATCGTTACATTTTATATTTAGTGTCACACATAGGGTGACGTTCTCTGTGACATCAACTTTTACATCACAAAATACAAATAATGATATAAATGTCAGTTTCAGTGACAATATTTTAGACGCCACAAATAAACAAATTTGTTGTCCACTTATGCTATGGTGTTTAGTTGTCAATCTATTGCAAAGCCAGCTAAGTCAACCAATTTGCAAGCCACATTGTTCGCTTGAGCAATATATTCTTTCATGACATTGTCTTTTTCCTCCATCTTATGTTTCAATTCTCGAAGTTGTAGAAATGTTGTTCATTTTTCCTTGTAAGAGACTCATTGTGGTTACGAAGCTCTTGTATAAAATCTCCATAATCATCTACAAGCTTCATCAATGTCTTGTTCTTGGCACTAGTGGCTTCTAGCTCAGCATCATTCTCATGCTTGTAGCTCTGATATGAAGTTTCCATATTGGCTATGGATATATTGAACACCTGATTTTTGGCTTGACATTTTCCTAAATCGTTTATGGTTGTATTGTGCCTTCTTTCTGTAATTTGTAAATCATGAGAGAACTTCTTATCTCGACCTTCACGCACCTTGCAATTCTTTCTCCATTATTCAACATTGTTTTTCATTTTAGCAACTCCTTTTGCCCACTCCTTTGGAACATCCCCTAGACTAGCATTTTTAAAGGCTTGTTTGATCCTTTAAAATCCATTATTCATGGTTTCTATATCTTTTTTCAAATTATCCCTTTCAATATTCAATTAATGCACTTGGGCTTTGTACTTCAACATACATTCTTTCTCCTGGGTGCCCCCACTAATATTTTTAGCTTTGAACACTTTTGGCTCTATCTTAATAGGGTAATCAGTTCCCAAACTAGGTTGATCTTTCACCTCAAACTCCAATACTCCATGATCTAAAAGATGTTGGACTCGATGCTTGAAGATGGTATAATCCTCAATAAAATGTCCTTAAGCCTTGACATGATATTCACAATGAACATTGATGTCATACCAATTTGGATATGGAGGTTTCCAAGGTTTCAAGTAATCAAGGGCCACCTCTCGGGCTTCTAATAGCTTATCGTACAACTCCTTATATGATATAGGGACATAATTAAAATGAGGCCACCTCTCGGCTTATATTGAATTAGGGTTACTAGGTTTCTTTCCCCTAGCATCGGGAGTAGACTCTCAAATACCAATTAGTTATGATCGCATGAATTCTCTTCAGTCCTTTGAACTTCTACAAGCGTCACTATTTCTTAGGTATCTCCAGAATACTTGTTGATACTAATGACTATTGTGCATGATTTCTCAGGTTGGCTAGGACTACCTTGTTATAAAGTAGTCTTTTGTGTATCTAACATCGCAAGATTATTTTCATTGAACTTTTTCTCTTCTTGTGTAGAAATCCTTTTTCCTTTGGAGAAAACAACTATTATATCCATCATCTTGGACATTTTTCTCTCATCTATTGTATTTCCTTTTGCTCTTTGTCTGATATGCGATCTTTAGGTGCATAGCTTTTTATTCTTTCCAAAGCTTCTTCAACATGCCATTCCCTAACTGTGTTATAGTATACTTGATCATGAAACCTTCCATTTTGATGACCACTCACAAATCAACACCTTTTGATTATGTCATGATCATGTGATGCAAGTAAAACAGAAAAGCAACATAAAAACAAGTTAGTACAAATAAGATAACAAAATAGCAAGAATTATTATAAAAATAATTAATTATAAAATAAATGAATAAATTAATGCAAATGAAAATGCACAAGGTGCTAATTCCAAAAGCAATCACCATAGAATAACCTTCTCAGACCATAAGTTTTCTTTACACTAGATAGTCAAATTTCACGAGCTTCATTTTCTTCGTTTACTTGATCTAGGCTTTTTTCATGATTTGGTGTTGTCTTTATAGTCATTGTTGGACTAATCAAGATATTGAACTACGTATCTTCATTTTAATTCACCTATTGTGATTATTGGATATCTAGACCTCCACTTTTGTTGGATTCTCCAAGAAAAAAGTGGTCTTCATATCTCGTGAAGGATATTCCCATATTGAACTCAGCTAGCACTTGAATCTCTCGATCTTTGTTCCTTTTACGAGAATCTTCGATCAACTTTGAGCTCTTCCTTCATCGACCAACTTCGTTTGTAGATCAGTGCCCTTACATATTTGACTACCTAGTTTTGGAACCTTCACGTCCATATGAAAACCTTCTAATTTGGTCAATCACTTGTGAATTAACACCTTTGATCATCACGAAGATGCAAATTTTCGAAAACGATTTCTCTAAAAAACAAGTTTAATTAAAAAAATGATTTTTAAAAGATATCACCTCGAAGAATTTGGTGATCTTTTAATAATAAAATATGGTTCGAGAAGTAGCCACCAATATTTGATTAGGATGTGATTGGGCACCCAAAAACGTGTTTGTTATTTTAATATAAAATATTAATTTTAATTAAAACAAAAAATTTACAATTTGTGTTACCAAAAATTTGAGTTCGAAAGTCGGTTACGCGTGGGGAAGGATTAACACCCCCACAATGCCATAAATCGGTACAGTCGATTAATTAGTTGTCTTTGCAATGGAATTTAAAAATTCGAGTTTAATTTAATTTAAGATCTCATAAAAATAACATTCTTTGAATTTTAGGGTAAAACACAATAATATTTAATTATTTCCTATCGAGAATAATCGACCTCTCATGCCTTAAAGCAGTCGATTCTTACTCCAATCGAAATAAAGAAATATTACAATTCTATCCTAAAGTTCATTATTAATTCCAAATTGAAATGCATAAATAACAATAAAATGAAATAACAATAAAAACGTTCTTTGAATTTTAGGAGGGGAAAAAAGAAATATTTAATTACTTTTTATCGAGAAGAAACAACCTTTCATACCTTAAAACAATCATTTCTTACTCCAAACGAAATAAAGAAATATTACTATTTCGTCCTAAAATTCAATATTAATTTGAGTGTTATTTATTTTTGAAATCATATTAAAACATGTACAAAAATAAAATGAAAGTTAAATACATACATCAAATAAATATGATTAATTAATTTTATCACCAACCTTAATGAGAATAATGATGTTCAATTATTTAAATACATCGAGAAGGGACCTTAGATCCGATCTAACAATCTTTTCTCAGAGAATTTAATTAAAATAACATATTCTTTTTCTCAGTCCCAAATTTTAAATGTAATCAAATTTTTAGGGTTTTACTTGATGCGATATCCTTTTATTTTAAGACTATTGAAAGTGACCTCTTATTCTTTAAGACAATCACTTCTCCTAATCTCAAAATCAATGGATATTCCCTAAGTCAAATTATTTTGATTGAATTGAGAAATGCTTATGAGGATACCATGCAAATTAATTTAAATTAAAACATAAACTTTATATGCAACAAATTAAACAAGTATTTATATTTCATGATATCAATATATATTTTATACATGGATAAGATTCAAACTACATACAATTTGTATTATACAAGTATATGACTAAATAATAAAAATGAAAATTTTAATGTCACAACAATAAGTCAAGCAAATAGCATAACATGTAATACAAGAATCACACATTACAAGAATTGGAAGTTTAATAAACCTATAATTTTAGGACCAAAATGAACATATTTGAAATTACATGCTGGAAATTAAAGTAAGCACAAACAAATAAATTAAGGTGACCAAAATGTAACATGCGCAAAATAAAGATGCAAAATCATAAATTCTAAAAGTCTTAATAAGGATTAACCTTGCAACTTCACAAATATAAAGATCTCATTCGAGTAATTTACTCAAGTATCGTCAACTACAGATGTGATAACTGAAATGTAAAGCTAACAATTAAAGTCACAAAACATGATAAACCGAAAATTACATTTCGTGACTAAAATGAAATATTACGAAACTAGAATGGCCAGATGACGGGTTACCCACCCGCAAAAGGCTCAGAAACACTAATCCCAAAACTACATCATTTTGGGATTGATATAAATACCCCATTATATGTTTTTCGAAACCTAGCCCTCATTTTATCTTCTTCTCAACCGTTCCTTCCCTTTTCTCTCAATTTCATTCTTTTTTTTTCCTTTTTTAAAACATAAAACCCATTTGGTGGCCACGAACCACTGTGGCCACCACCGTACACCGCCCCAGTGAAGGGCTAACAACATTCGAAACTACCCGAAACACCACCCAACCTCCTTGACCCCTAAAATAAAACCTTTTCACCCTAAAACTCTCCCAAAAAATAACCCAAAACAAACAAATGGGTCACCTTTTATTTCTCGGCAAGTACTCTCTTCGCTGGTGAGTTAAAGACCGAGGTAAGATTTGTTTGTTTTGTTTTTTTTATTTTCTATTTTCACACTTTTTTCTTCTGATTTCTTCTGTGTTTTTTTGTTTCCCCCGAAAAACTCATCCCTTCTTTCAAACCGAACCCTTTGCTTTTTATCTCCCATTTTGTGTGTTCGACCGGTGAAGAAAATCGGATATTTAATGTCCCAGATTTTCCAGTATTAGGTAGCGTTAAAATATTGGATTTGGTTAATGATTTTTCATTTTCACTGTTGATGATGAGATAGAGCGGTTGGATGACTTCAGTAATAGTGCCAGTAGAATCGGGTGGCCAAAACAGTGGCAGCGATGAGGGCTTTATCCTTCTGCCGGTGACGATGGTTAAAAAGTTAGGGTTTCAACAAACCTTAATTGGGTTAGGGTTTGGGCTGATTGGGCCCTCTTGTAATTGGGGTCAATTTGTTATTGGGCTTCGGGTATGGGCTTACTGTACTGGGCTGGTTGTAATAGGGGCATGATTTTGGCCTGTTGTAACGGTTCTGTAAAGTAAATAAAAAATAAATATAAAAATATAAAAAAAAAACAATAATAAAAACTAATAATTATAATAATATTAATGATATCACCTGGCGAAAATGAGTGTCGACAACTGCCCCTCTTTTCACATTCTTGTATTAACAAGGATAGGAAAAAGACGAAGAGACAATGAGTTTTCGAGTGAGACTGGAAATGAACAATATCCCAAGAGAGATTCTTGAAGATCAATCTGAAATCGTTGATTCACTATACTACTTTTTAGGGTAGATCAAAATCGAGGCAAATTTGTTCTAATTTTTCTCAGGAAAGATCAAATCTGGAAAAGGGGGGATATGTTCCGCTGCTCTTCAAGGTAGATCAGATCAGGAAATGTTGATCCACTTCACTACTCTTTAGGGAGATAGAATCGAGGCAGATTTGTTCTACTGCTTTTCAGGGAAGATCAAATCTGAAATAAGGGGTTATGATCCGCTACTTTTTAGGGTAAATCAGATATGGAAACATTGACTCATTCCATTACTCTTCAAGTAGAATGAATCATGGAAGATTTATTCCAATGCTATTCAGGGAAGATAAAATCTAAAAAATAGGGTTTTGCTTATCTGCTCTTCAGGGTAGATCAGATTTGGAAACATTGATTCATTTCACTACTCTTCAGGGAAGATTGAATCAAGGTAGAATTGCTTCTTTTATCTTTAAAAAGATCGAATCTGAAAATTAAACATTACTATTTGTTAGTATTTGTTTGAGAACTTGAAAACGTCATACCTCAGGGTTTAGAATTCAAGAGAATCTTTGAAAATTGATTTCTCTTGTGGAAACTCGTCTCATAGCCACCAAACATGGGAATCTGCCTCGACTTGAGCATTATGCTCGAAAGACTTACTGATGGCAGGAAGGACTTACTGAGTAAGAAACATTGAAAATCATTTTCTTATTTTTCAAAAAAATCAATTTTCAGAAAAGATTTAAATGAGAAACTTTGGAAATTGCTTTCTCATTTATTTGAAAATCATGTGAAAATATCTTGCCCGAACGTCTTATGGATGGTCTGAAGGACTTATCAGCTTGCTCAAAAGGCTTATAGATGACCCGAAGGATTTTGGGCAACATGCTCGAAAGACTTACTGATGGCCCGAAGGACTTACTAAGTAAGAAACTTTGGAAATCATTTTCTTACTTTTCAAAAATCAATTTTCAGAAAAGATTTAAATGAGAAATTTTGGAAATCACTTTCTCATTTTTGTTTTCAAAAATCAAATATCATGCTCGAAGGTCTTATGTATGGCCCGAAAGACTTATCATCTTACTCGAAAGGCTTATAGATGGCCCGAAGGATTTAAGCATCACGCTCAAAAGACTTATTGATGACCCAAAGGACTTACAAGAAAAGTTTTTTGAAATAGTTTTCTTACTTTTCAAAAATCAATTTTCAGAAAAGATTTAAATGAGAAATTTTGGAAATCACTTTCTCATTTTTTTTCAAAAATAATGTGAAAACATCTTGCCCGAAGGTCTTATGGATGACCCGAAGGACTTATCATCTTACGCAAAAGGCTTATAAATGACCATAAGGATTTAAGCATCATGCTCGAAAGACTTATTATGGCCCAAAGGACTTATTAAGTAAGAAATTTTGGAAATCGTTTTCTTACTTTTCAAAAAAATCAATTTTCAGAAATGATTTAAAAGAGAAACTTTGGAAATCATTTTCTGATTTTTTTTTAAAAATCATGTGAAAATATCCTGTCCAAAGGTTGCCCGAAGGACTTTTCATCTTCCTCGAAAAGATTATAGATGACCCAAAGGATTTAAGCATCATACTCGAAAGACTTATTGATGGGACGAAGGACTTACTACGTAAGATATTTTGGAAATTGTTTTTTTACTTTTAAAAAAAATCAATTTTCAGAAAAGATTTAAATGAGAAACTTTGGAAATCAT
Source organism: Hibiscus syriacus (assembly GCF_006381635.1). Classification (NCBI taxonomy): domain Eukaryota; kingdom Viridiplantae; phylum Streptophyta; class Magnoliopsida; order Malvales; family Malvaceae; genus Hibiscus; species Hibiscus syriacus. The sequence goes on along the minus strand of NW_024062911.1, from coordinate 1,920,336 downwards.
TTTCTCATTTTTTAAAAATCATGTGAAAACATATGCCCAAAGGTCTTATAGATGGCCCGAAAGACATCCATTAGGAAACCCTTGGAACTCAAGCTTAGTTTCTAAAAAAATTCGCTTATAGTTATCATCAAGAAAGCCCTAAAATCTTGGCTTAGCTTCTTTAAAAATTTATTGTAAGACATCATATCAAGAAACATCTAAAACTCAGACCTAGTTTCTTCAAAAATTCTTTTGAAAATATCATGTCAATCTTCAAGAAACCTCTGAAAATCAATCTTTCTTTGAAAACTCATTTAAAAATATACCATGTCAAGAAACCTCTGAAAATCATACTTAGTTTCTAAAACAACACATTAGCTGGGTAACATGTCCCACTTCATAAATGATGATTGTTCTGTGTATTGGGTTCCTCAATTCTTGAGTTTCTGCTACTCTTAATGCAATTCCCTTTATTTGAGGCTTGAATTTTGACTTTTCTTTCTCTTCTTTTCGTGAAAAATCTGTAAGAATTATGTATATATGTATGACAATATGAATGCACTTAAATGTATCTAAATGTAATGCATGACTTTCTTATATGTAAAAATGTCGATCATTCTTCTTCTCGAATCGAAGTGAGGACCTCAATATTTCTTCACTTGATTATCTTTGAATGGATTCTGCCTCAATATCGATGTAGCAACTTGCCAGCTCATGTTTGTAATCTTCTGGGGATCAGCCTGATCATCTTGTGGTCTTTGTTTTCTGTCTTCATTTCAGAGGAAATGTTTTCTCTCTCGAATTCCTGTTATGATTAAGTATATGGCCTGGACGCTATATTTGTCCCTGACTTGACCGCTCAATCAAATTTGTTTCTTAAGACTCATCTTCCAACTGAAGCATGAATGATATGTTTCTCAAGGTTTTCATCTTTTGATCCGACACTTCAAGTGGTGATGCTCACCTTCAGGGTCTTATTAATCTCAATCTTGTTGTCTCCACATGATTGACATTTTCTAGGAATGCCCCAATATGGGACCATCAAGATTCAATATTTGATTTTAGATGATTTGATCATCGTACCATTCATCAATGACCACAAGTTATCATATTGGGGAAAGAGGAGTGCCACCACGTGTCTTCCTTGTTCTGGTTAAAGTTTAGGGGCCTTCCCTTTTTATAATGTCTTAAAAACAAATGGACTTTGAAGAAGTGACCAATTTTCTTTGATATAAATTGAGCTTTCAAGAAATATCAAGGTAAGTCATGCCTCTTCGTATTTAGTTCGTTGTCTCATTGCTTTCTCATTGCTCATTTATTGGCTTTGGTTTCTGGTTCCGAGCCTCTTCAAGTTCAAGGACCTCTTTCTCAAGGAATTATCCTATTTGAAAATATTTTCCTCATTTCTTATATTTTAGAAATCAAAGAACAAAAGAATTTTGTAAAATATTGTCTCTTTATTCAGACTCACAATTAAAGCAAATCATAAAAATGAGTTCACAGAATATAAAAAATCAATTGTTCTTTAAATTTTCACAGTTATACTCCTTTGATAAGTGTCAGGACTGGTGGGTTAACTTCAGGTTGACTTCCTATTTTCTAAGGTTTCAGCCATAGAGATATCCTCATTTGTTTATAAAGCCATGTGAACCTTGTTACATGAACCTTTTTCTTAGCATGACATATTAACTGGATGTAAACAAAATAAAGCAACTAGAATATTCAATTTCTAGACTTTTTGGAACATTTCTGTTTCAGTTCTTTGAAGTCTTTCATTTGTTCAAGTTTTGTAGACTCCTTTAGTAGAGGTAGTGTCGAAAATATCAGTCTAAATATAAAATTCTTGAGTGCTTGTGTGAATCGACTATAACAGGTGTTCCTCAACTCCTTTAGTCAATTTTTACTGAAACCCATTATTTAGTAAATTTGATTTAACTTTCCATTGTTTGACTAACTGAATTCAACTTTATTGTATATATATTATAATCGTCTTTATTGGGACTAGCTGGATCTATTCATAAAGTTGGATCTATTCATAAAGTTGGGGCATTTAACCAATTGCTTTAGAGGAACAACTAAAGCTTTATTGTATACATATTATAATTACGTACATGGGTATGTCAATTCTATTTCTTAAGCTCATTGAGGAGAACCTATTATAGCATGGGTGTCGTTGAAGGTCAGGAAATCTCATATTTTGAGTTTAATTCCCAAACAACTGACCTAAACTAAATTTATCTATTCGACTATTCAATCTGGCTAGATTAAAATCATCATCTAACGTCATCAATTGAAGTAGAACCCAATCAACTTTGCAACCTTATATGAAAATGCCTTATAATTGTCAAGCCTTTTGTCTGCTCCTAAACATACCTGAATGTTAAGCCGTTTGATTGTCCCTTCATACAGGGAGAATACTATCTTGGTCCTTACAAAAAAAGGGTATGGTATTTTGGTGTATCTTCTAGAGTAAGATCAAGGGCTCTTGTTTTATACGGGTTCAGTCTTGTCAATTTATCAAAGATTTATAACTCTAATTATTTAAAGAACCTTTAATCCAATTAATATTTATACAATTTAAAGATTACAAATTTGATTCAATACTCACAATCCTTAAAGTAGCATAAGTTCATTTAAATATCCTTACAAGAAAGATGAGAAATAACAAAAAAAAAAAACAAATTCAAACAAGATGCTTTCAACGTAAGGTGTAACTGTGGTGGATAACGACATCCACTTGTTCATCTAGAATGTCCCATTACTCCTATAATATTATGTGTCTAATTGGATTAGGGTCCTTACCCTCATTTGCTCCCCATCTCTCAATCATTTCTCGTGTTAACCCTTTTCAACGAGCTTTTCTATCTCTTCCATCAATGATATGTACTTATCAGTGGGATGGCCCAATACCCCTTGAAGAAAATCACAATCATTACTTGGGTCATAACCATAAACAGATGGGCTAGTCCTCATTCTCAAGGGCCTTGGGGTGAGGTACTGACTCTTGATTAAAGGGGATAACAAGTCAGAAATGGGCACTTGAAAAACCTTGAGGGTCGTATTTTTCCAATACATCTTTTGCATCCAGTCTTGGATTACTTCTATTTTAATTTTTTTCTCGTTATTTCTCATTTCCTTCTCATTTTTCAGCATCAGAGAAGTCTTGATAGTTGAATCCTTTAGCTCTACCTCACATACCTTATTTTCCTTGATTTTGTTCTTTTTGTTCTTCACGCCTTTTTCCATATGTACTTCATTTGTTTTGACCAGATTATCTCTATTCTAGGGGCTGACTCCCAACTTTTTGACTGAAACAGATTGATTGTTAACATCCACCTCTATAAATCCAAAAAATCTTGGACTTTTCGTTTGAAGTTACTATAATTCTTGATGGAGTGTCCTCGAGCTCCGACATGATATTCACAAGAAACTTTCCCATTATACCAACTCAGATAAGGGGGTAATAGAGGCTTGGCCAGACGTGGAGTAATCAGTTGGGCTTTGAGCAACTTGGGATATAATTTTCTGTATAAAAATAAAGGAAAATTGAGTAGAAGCTTTTTTAACTTCATTTTCTCTTTGCCACTATTATGATCATCTTGAAGACCTAGCGAATGATCATTGATATATTCGTTTTGAAGGTTCAACTTTTGACTAACTTCTTATGTGAGACATTGGTTTGCATATCTCCCCTTATTGATAAGTTTTAAGCTTCCGGGGAGCTTAGGTTTTCCATATTCAAAGCATAACAACCCTTTTGTGATGAGGTTTTGAAACTTTAATCTTATAACCACACAACTTTTCGTGAGTGGCTAAAATATCCAGGATGGTAGCTGCATGAATTTTTTACACCTTGACAATCTTGACACAAATAATTATTAGGTCTTGGAGGAATAGGTGATAGAAGGCCACTTTTGAAGAGAAAGGGTAACAAGTCTGAATATGAACCTAGAATCAGAATGAGAGGTATCATCTACTTTTTATCCTTGTTCCTTATAGCCTTCTTTACTGGCATTTGAACTTCCTCTATACCTCTCTTATTTGAGTTAGACTCAACTTTTGTGTTAGAAGTTTCAACCTCAATTTTAGCTTTTCCTAGCATGATCTCTGTCACATTTTATGGAATCATACCCGATTGATGGAATTGACTTGGATTACCATACTCCCCAATAGGTTATTGATCATCTCCTGTTATCACATTGGCTGCACAACCAATATTTAGATTTTCACTTAAAGTCTTTATATTTTCTTGCATAATAGAGCCATCTAACGATTTCTCCCCATATATCTATGTAGTCATCATGCTCATCAACTCGGACATATGTTATTTGGATTCAACTTGGAACTTCCTTGCTTCATCAATCATTTCTTGTTGGGTCCTTATGAGTTGTTCCTGGATTCTCTTGATCTTAAAAACACATGTTAGTATCTCATTCATCGCTTTCTATAGACACGCCTTGGGTAGCTTTAATTTTCTTTTAGAACTTCTGTCATAGTATCCTTCACAAGTTACTCTCACATTTTCATGATTGATGCATGTAAAAAATGCTTAAATTAAAGTAGTACGAATGAAAATGTAGATGCAAAATACAAATGCAAAATGTGTTAATTCCATAAGTGACCACCATAGAACAACTTTCATTTAGACAATAAGGTTTCATTAAACCAGGTAGTCAAAATAAAATTGTGATTATTCATTTCTTCACTTCCTTGAGCTGTACTCTTCATGGAATCTAACATTGCACCCAAAGTTGTCAGTGTACCTTATCACATTTAATGATGCATGATTCCCTTAAATTATTTATGGTTGAATCATGAGGAATCGTGAGATCTTCATTTTTATAAAGTGGTTTTCATACCTTCGTGAAGAGTCTTCTCGACCTTGATTTTATTGCATCTATCTCTTAAGGAAACATCTAAGCCTTTGCGTCTTCAAAGGAAGTCTTCAACCAGCTTCAAATTTCTTCATTCATCAAACGACTTTATTCATGGATCATTTGAACATCTTTGGATCTCCTGGTTTTGACTACATGGCTTATAGTTTCTTATCTCATTATGAATACTCTTCTTACTTAGTCAATCACTTACGAATTAACACCTTTGGATGACATGAAGATGTAAATGCAAGAAAATAAAATCAAAATAAAATAGGCACAGAAAAAATGGGTTAGTACACATAAGATAAACAAAAAGATAGTAAGTACCGTAACCATTGAATAAAACTTACCCTTACAAGTTGACTACCTATACATGGTATAATAAATCCTACCAAAAAAATCCTAACCGCATGATATCTAATTCACATGCTTGTTTGAAAAAATAAAATAAACCTAACCGCATGATATCTAGTTCTTAGGTATTTATTCAAAACATCAAATTATTCTACCAAAGACTCAAAGAAGCTTTTCCTTGTGTACAATTCTCACGGGATCTCTAAGGTTAGGTCAAGCTCTATAGTCCTGGGCTCACTATATGCTGAGTTTATCTCTAGGGCAAAAGGTACTCGAATTGTCCTTCTTGGTGCCCCTTGGGCTGCCAGACCCTCAATTCAGGCCCATCATAGGCTTTCAGATTGAATTCAATTCGAGGGGATATACCTCCTTATGTCCATAAAGAGGTGAAAACCATCATGAGGACCATAAGGCATAAGCCCCAAGAGAGATCCACTATCCCATACGGAGGTGAAAACCACACGGAGGAGAAGTTTCTCACTCCTACATAAATTGGACGGAGTGGGGTTTTAGCTCATGTAATGCAAATGCAATTGTGCAGTGTGTGAGGAAAAGTGAAAACAAAACAAACAATATAAAACAATGTTCTCAAATTCTTGAACATTTAATTAATCTGAAAACATCAGCAAACAAGACAATTAATTAATTGACTAATGGCTTGACCCTTTTAAAAAAAGTCCCCAGTTGAGTCACCAAGCTGTTGAAACGATTTTTCTTAAAAAATAAGTTTAATTTTTTAAAAATGATTTTTAAAAGATCCCGTCTCGAATAATTTGGTTACCTTTTAATAATAAAACATGTTTCGAAGAGTCACCACCAATCTTTGATAAGTATGTGATTGGACACCCAAAAACATATTTTTTATTTTAATAAAAATATTAATTTTAATTAAAACAATAGATTTACGGTATGCGTTACCAAAAATTTAAGTTCGGGAGTCAGTTACGCGTGGGGAGGGATTAGCACCCCCAAAGTTCTCTAAATTGGTACATAGTCGATTAATTAGTTTTCTTTGCAATGAAATTTACAAATTCGAGTTTAATTTAATTTAAGATCCCATAAAAATAATATTCTTTGAATTTTAGAACGAAAAAACACAATAATATTTAATTATTTCCTATCGAGAAAAATCAACCTCTCATGCCTTAAAGCAGTCCATTCTTACTCCAATCGAAATAAATAAATATTACAATTACATCCTAATGTTCATTATTAATTCCAAATTGAAATGCATAAATAACAATAAAATTAAATAACAATAAAAACATTCTTTGAATTTTAGGAGGGAAAAAAGGAAATATTTAATTACTTTCTATCGAGAATAAATGACCTCTTATACCTTAAAGCAGTAATTTCTTACTCCAATCAAAATAAAGAAATATTACTATTTCATCCTAAAATTCAATATTAATTCGAGTGTTATTTATTTTTGAAATCATATTAAAACATGTACATAAATAAAACAAAAGTTAAATACATACATCAAATAAATACGATTAATTAATTATATCACCAACCCTTAATAAGAATAAGGATGTTCAATTATTTAAATACATCGAGATGGGACCTTAGATCTGATATAACAGTCTTTTCTCAGTGAATTTAATTAAAAGAACATATTTTTTTCTCAGTCCCAAATTTTAAATGTAATTATTTTTTTAAGGTTTCACTTTATGCGATATCATTTTATTTTATGACTATTGAAAGCGACCTCTTATTCTTTAAGACAATTACTTCCCCTAATCTAAAAAATAAATGGATATCCCCTTAGTCAAATTATTTTGATTGAATCGAGAAATGCTTATAAGGATACCATGTAAATTAATTTAAATTAAAACCTAAACTTTATATGCAACAAATTACACAAATATTTATATTTCATGATATCAATATATATTTTATACATAGAGAAGATTCAAAGCACATATAATTCCTATTATACAAGTATAGGACTAAATAATAAAAATGAAAATTTTAACGTCACAATAATAAGTCAAGCAAATAACATAACATGTAATACAAGAATCACACATTACAAGCTTTGGAATTGTAATAAACCTATATATTTAGGACCAAAATGAACTTATTTGAAATGACATGCTAGAAATTAAAGTAAGCACAAAAAAATAAATTAAGGTGACCAAACTATATCATGCGCAAAATAAAAATGCAAAATCATAAATTCTAAAAATCTTAATAAGGATTAACATTGCAACTTCACAAATTTAAAGGTCCCATTCGAGTAATTTACCCAAGTAATGTCAATTACATATGTGATGACTGAAATGTAAAGCTAACAAAATTAAAGGAACAAAACATGATAAACTGAAAATTACATTTTGTGACTAAAATGAAATATTATGAAACTAGAATGGCCAGAAGAGGGGTTACCCCACGTACAAAAGGCGCAAAAACTCTAATCCCAAAACTATGTCATTTTGAGATTGATATAAATACCCTATTATAGGGTTTTTTAAACCCTAGCCCTCATTTTATCTTATTCTCATGCGTTCCTCCCCCCTTTTCTCTCAATTTATTTCCTCTTTGTTTTCCCTTTTTTAAATATAAATCCATTTGATGGCTACGAACCACCGTGACCACCATCGCATGTTGCCCCGGTAATGGGCTAACCACCTTTAAAACTACACAATATAACACCCCAACCTCCTTGACCCCTAAAATAAAACCTTTTCACCCTAAAAATCTCCCAAACAATAACACAAAACAAACAAATAGGTCACCTTTTGTTGCTCGACAGGTGCTCTCATCGCCGGTGAGTTGAAGACTGAGGTAAGATTTCCTTTTTGGTTTCGTTGTTTTCTTTTCCTTTTTTCTTCTGATATTTTCCTATGTTTTCCCTCAAAAACTCCTCCCTACTTTCAAAACGAACCCCTTGTTTTTTTATCTCCCCTTTTTCCTGTTCAGCATGTGAAGAAAATTGGGACATTTAATGTCCTGGATTTTTCGGTATTAGGTAACTTTAAATTATTTGATTTGGTTAATGATTTTCCATTTTCACTGTTGATGAAGAGATGGAGCGATTAGATGACTTCGACAACAATGTCGATGGGAACTGGGTGGCCGAAATAATGGCAGCAGCGAGGGCTTTCTCCTACTACCAGCTGGAAAGTTAGCGTTTTAATAAACCCTAATTAGATTAGGGTTTAGGCTGATTGGGCCCTCTTGTAATTGGGCTCAATTTGTTGTTGGGCTTTGGGTGTGGGCTTGTTGTGCTGGGCCAGCTGTAATAGGGCATGATTTGGGCCTGTTGTAATGGATATGTGAAATAAATAAATATGAATATGAATATGAACATGAACATGAACATGAACATGAACATGAACATGAACATGAACATGAACATGAACATGAATATGAATATGAATATAATAAAAACTAAATAATAATAATAATAATTAATAATTAATAATTATAATAATATTAACGATATCTCCAGGCGAAAATGGGTGTCGACACAAATAAAAAAAAGATAGAGAAAAAAATAAAATAAGATAAAAAGAATTTTTAATACTAATCAATAAAAATAGCATGAAAATATTTATGTAAAAAAATCCTACTCAACATGGTATCTATCCTGACATACTTTTATTAAATAACAATCATACCCAGACATGTTTTCTACCCTTATGCCTTGTTCAACATATAAATCTTAACCTCATGCCATTTAGTTCACATGTTTATTTGGAAGAATAAATCTAATCGCATGATTTCTAATTCTCACACATTTATTCGAAAAGTAAAATTTCACTACGAAAAATAAAGACGGGTAAAAAGATTTTCCTTGTGAGCTCTCCTTTAAGGTTAGGTTAGGCTCTTGGGCTGCCAGACCCTCAATCCCAGCCAATGAAAAACTTTCAGATTGAGTTCAATTTAAGGGGACACACATCCCTATATTTATACGGAGGTGAAAATCATCACAAGGACCATAAGGCGTGAGCTCGAGAAGCGATCTACCATCCCATACAGAGGCGAAAACCATCACAAGGGGTAGCTTCTCACTCTTACTTAAATGGGACGGAGCAGTTTTAGCTTAATTTCATGATGATGCAAGTGCACAATGTGTGAGGAAAAGTGAAAAAAAATACACAATTAAACAACACAAATTTCAATTATCAATTCCCCTTGAAACATATTTAATTTGGAAACATTAGCAAACAAATTAGTCCAACTATTTAGTGGTTAATCAAATTATAAGCAAAAAATTATTTTGATCACACAAGAGATCAAAAATTCAATTACAACTAATTAATTTACTAATTTCCTAACTCTCTAAACATCCTCAGTGGAGTTGCCAAGCTGTCAGAACGAATATAAAAAAATTAGGTGATTTAAAGGCTCGCCTCGACTAATTTAGGTCTGTGGACACTACCACTGCTTCGAAGACTAGACTTCACTATGCTAAGGTCTGTGTAGAGATAGGAGCTAAAGAGGAAATTCCTGAAACTATTAAAGTGGAACTTGCAAATGGTCAAACTACTTTAATCTACATTGAGGTTCCCTGGTTTCCAAGTAGATGTAGCAAATGTGTTTCTTTTGGCCATTCTGAGAAACATTGCCCTGTTAAACAATCTATTGCTCCTACCACATCGAAAATTTGGCGAAAAAAATCAGACCCTACTACTAACATAGAAGCTAAGTTATATGTCAATAAAGAAGAATTGCAGCACCAAAAACATGATTCTTCTCCCTCCAAGGAACTTTCTAATTCTATGGTTAGATGTTCTGGAGAATCTCCAGTTAATCAAACTGAGCAACTCTCAAAAGATGTTACTACAGTTCCTCCTATTATTCTTGCTAGTGAAGAAAAATCTTCTGTTACTCAACTCTTACCGCACACTGGTGATTCTGTCCAAATTGGAAATTCTCCTATGTCTCAATCTATTGCTGATAAGGCTCAAGAGCATGCTTTAATTCCTAAAAGAGGTAGAGGAAGGCCTATCAAGATCAAACCTAAAACATCTCTTAAAGGGTCAGCAAATAGATTTGAAATCTTTAGTGTAGTTGATGAAAATTCACCTAATGAAGGATCCAAGTTAAGAAAAGTGGACCTGTTGCCTCAGGAGTAGCAAACCTTCTCAAGGATCTTAAAGTAAAAAAGAATGAACAAATGGTAAAAGTAAAAAAACCCTTTTGAAAAAGGGGGAACCTCTAATTCTCATTCTCAATGAATATTTGCTTTTGGAACATCAAAGGATTAAACAATCCTCAAAAGTAAATAAAAGTCCTCCAAAGAGCCAATCTTTACAAAGTCAATATTCGTTTCTTGATGGAAACCCATATTAAGCCTGAAAATTCTGCTAACATTTTACACTCTAAATTTGGTAGCTAGAAGGTCCTCACAAACTATGAATTTGCCTCTAATGGCCCAATTTGGCTTCTCTGGAAAAAAGGAATTGATATCAGCTTCTGTAATTCTTTCGATCAAAGTATTTTTGTCAAATGCCACTTCAATAATACCTTTTTCATCATCACTGCTATCTATGGTAGTAACAATGGCATTACTAGGAGACTTCTCTGGCAGCATCTCAGAGATCTTAATTCTCAATTTAATGCTTTTCCTTGGATTCTTGGAGGAGACTTCAATACATTTCTCCACTATAAAGAAAGCTCTGACTCTGATCTTTTAGGTCCTTATCTTCTTCTGATATGAAAGACTTCCTTGATGGGATTCAAGACCTTCATCTTCAAGACCATCCATTTTTTGGCCCTTCCTTTACTTGGAACAACAAGCAACAAGATACTTTTCTTGTAAGAAAACTTGATAGAGTTCTAATAAACTCTCATTGGGTCAATTTTTCACAAAGTCTTTTGTTGAATTTCTTGCCCCAGGTCCCTCTGATCATTGCATGGCTATTGTGTGGTTAAACAAAGAAGCTCATACCAATCGGCCCAAACCATTCAAGTTCTTCAACTTTTGGTCTAACTATCCTTCTTTTCTTGATGTTGTGAATCTTTCATGGAAGCAACCAATCCAAGGAAATCCTATGCAGGCTCTATTTCTCACATTAAAAACACTTAAGCCTTGTTTACAGGCTCTAAACAAAAACTCCTATAGCAACTTATCTGCTAGAGTCAAACTCAAGAAAACTGAGCTGGAACAATTACAACTCTCCACTCTTAAAGGATCCAACCCTCTTGAAAAGGAACTATCTGTCCAAAATGAGCTGGCTGCTCTTGAGGAAGCTAAAAAAATGTTTTAAAACAAAAATCCAAAGTTAAGTGGCTTAATTAGGGGGAAAAGTGTACCAAGTACTTCTACTCTATCATTGCTAGTAAAAACAAAAATGATACCATTAGAGTTCTTATAAATGCTCAGGGTAAAAGACTTGAATCCTTTGAAGATATGTCTTCTGAAGTCCTTGATTTCTTCAAACAACAATTAGGTTCTGTGGATCCTAATTTAAAGCAAACTGATCCTCACTTTTTGAAAAATCTGCTCCAATTCGAACTGCCTTCTGACCTTGTCAAACTTGTAACAAATGAAGATATCAAAAACACTTTATTTAGTCAAGGAAATGACAAAGCACCAGGCCCGGATGGATTTACTCCTTTATTTTTCAAAAAATCTTGGTCGGTGGTAGGTGATGATGTAATCAGAGCTATAAGATTCTTCTTTGAAGATGATACCATTTTGCCTGCTTTTAATTCTACGATTATAGCTTTAATTCCTAAGCTTCATAATCCTAGCTCTGTCAAGGACTATAGACCTATCTCATTTTGCTAAGTCGTGTACAAAACCATCTCCAAAATCCTTGTTAAAAGACTGACCATGTTGTTGTCTGATCTTATTACTCCAAACCAGTCTGCTTTTTTCTGAGGAAGATCAATAATTGACAACACTCTTCTTGCTCAGGAATTAGTCAAAGGATATGGAAGGAAGCAAATTTCTCCTAGGTGTGCTCTAAAAATTGAACTTCAAAAAGCTTTTGATTCTCTTCATTGGACTTCATTTCTGCTACCCTCAAAGCCATTGGTCTCCCATGCATTTTCTTAAGGTGGATTGAGGCTTGTTTCAAAGAAACCATATATTCAATCTCCTTCAATGGTAGCTTAGTTGGTTACTTTAAAGGTCAGAGGGGGATCAAACAAGGTGACCCTTTATCCCCTATTCTCTTTATGCTAGCTATGAACATACTCTCCAATATTCTTAATCTAGCTATCATCCTAAATGTAAACAAATTGGTTTACCCATCTTTCTTTTACTGATGACCTCTTAATTTTCTGCAAAGGAAATCCAGAGTCTATTGCTGGTATCATTTCTGTTTTAAATCAATTCTATGAATTGTCTGGGCTAAAACTTAATGCTAGCAAGATTGAACTTTTTCCTGCTGGTATTTCCTCTGGAAGTGAAGTTATTCACTGTATTTCTGGTTTCAAGCAAACTCATCTACCTGTTAGGTACTTGGGTGTTCCTTTAATCACAAAGAAACTATCTGATCTTGACTTCCAACATCTTCTGGACAAATTAAGCTAAGACTATACCATTGGTATAGCAAAATGCTTAGTTGTGCTGGAAGACTGGAATTAATTAAAACAGTTATGTTCAGTGTGGCTAATTATTGGTGCATGCAATTCATGCTTCCTCAATCAATTATCAACTGAATTAATCAGCTATGTTCTCGATTCCTTTGGAAAGGAAATGATCAGGAAGCTAATGGGACAAGGGTCAGCTGGTCAAATATCTATTGTCCCAAATCAGAAGGTGGCTTAGGTCTGAAGAATCTAAAAATCTAGAATACTGCTTGTATGATACATATTATGTGTAAGATATTGGCAGGAGAAGGCTCCCTTTGGGTTGCTTGGTTAAACGATTATATTCTTAAGAACTCTAATTTCATGGACATGTATGCTAGTAATGCTCACAGCTGGAACATAAAGAAACTATTGAACCTTCGATCTACTGCTCGTTCAAGTTTGAATACTGGAACAAAAAATACCAAGGACATTTGGGAAGCTATCAGAGAAAGAAGAAGTAAGGTTTCTTGGCATAAAATTATTTGGTTTCCTTATCATATACCCAAATTTAGTATGATAGCTTGGATGGACATCTTAGATAGACTGCCAACTAGGGACAGACTATCAAAGATGGGATTTGTTAACAATAGTCAATGTGTTCTTTGCAATGAAGCTCTTGAAACTAGGAACCATATTTTTACTGATTGTAACTTAGGTAAGACTCTATGGATTCCATCTTAAACCTCTCTCAATTGCGTAAAATTCACATGACTTGGGATTCTTTTCTTACATGGGCTTGTGATGAATGGAGGGGTAAATCTCTCATCTCCACCTTATTGAAAATTGCTTGGACCTCCTTCATCTACTCGATTTGGGAAGAGAGAAATAGGAGAATCTTTTAAAACAGATCGAGAGAAGATGATCAAATTCTATCAACTATCAAGGAAATTATTCAAATTCAACTTAGAGGGATAAACTTCAATAGGAATGATAATGTAAACTTACTGCTCAGTTGTAATTGGGGTTTAGCCTAAACATTATTTCTATTGTAAGTATTTGATTTTTCCCTCTTTGGGGCGTTCTTGTGCTACTGTGATTCTTTGGATAAATAAAATCTAACTTATCAAAAAAAAAAAATAACATAACCTGGTTCGATGATTTGTCATTAATCTTTGATTAGGGTGTGACTGGGCACCTAATAAAGGTTGTCATTTTAATAAAAATTTAATTTTAATGTTATTAAAATAATATTTTTAGGTCTACGTTCCAAAAAATTAAGTTTGGGAGTCGATTAAGCGTGGGGAAGAGTTAGCACCATCACAACGTCCTAAATTGGTACATAGTCGATTAATTAATTGTCTTTGTAATGAAATTACAAATTACAAATTCAATTTTAATTTATTTTAAGACCCTTTTAAAAATGTATTCCTTGAATTTAAGGATAGAAAATAGCAACATTTAATTATTTCCTATCGAGAAGAAAATGCCTCTTATGCCTTAAAGCAACTATTTTCTTTCCAATCAAAACAAGGAAATATCATCGTTCCATTTGAAGATTCATTATTAATCCAAACTTCAAATGTATGGATGAAGATAAAAAAAAAATAAATTAAAATTACCAATCCTTTTAGAAAGAAGAAAAGTGTTCGATTATTTAAAAACATCAAGGTTAGACCTTTTATAAGTTCTAATGATCTTCTCTCGACAAATGTAAATAGATGAACATTTATTTTTCTCTCATTCCCAAGTTTTAGATGTGATAATTTTTAGGGTTTCACCTAACAGATACCCCTTCATTCTAAGATTATTGGAGATTACTTTCTTATGCCTTAAGACAATCATTTTACAACGATCCTAAAATGAAAGGTATTACCTTTAATCCAATTATTTAATCAAGTGAAATTATGCTCATGAGGATGCCTAATAGACATCCTTTAGGATGGATCTTATGCCCAATAGACTTAGGATAAATACTTATGGATATAGTTTTGGGGAACTATATCGATGTACAGTTGAAGGATAATTAGGTGATTTGATAAACATTCCGTCACTTTTACATTATGTTATTGAAATAATTTTGAAACTCACAATAACAAAACAATAATCAAATTAATCATTGGATTTAAAAAAATCAAACTTGTTTGCTTAAAATCATTTTGCATCTAAATTCCAATTGAAAAACTGATTTGATACCTTCATAAACATCTTAAAACCCACCGAGATTCAGAAAGAATCATTGGTAAACAAATAAAAAATACCTCAATTAATTATTTTTAAAATCATCATTACCTTGCAAATTCTTGAACAAAACTTGTGATCTTATTACGATCACTACTTGATACGATCTTCAATCAAATTAAAGTTTCAAAAAGAACCATGGAAGGATGATGACCTTTTTAGAAATTGAATAGGAAAATAATGAGGAAATGATCAAGAATAAAGGAAGAAAGCTTGAAGAACACTAGTGAAGAAGGAAAGAATTTTGGTCAAAAGGAAGAGTGAAGTAAGGATAAAATTAAAGTAGAATTCAACTAATAGATGAAGAAAATTGAGAGAATTTAGAATAGAACTCAACCAACAAGATGAACAAATGAGAACAATGAAGGATGTTTAAATGAATCAAAGTGAAATGAATAAAAGTAGTAATAACTAATTTTGCTTTAAGGAATTAAAATAGAAATAAAATGAATCAAAATCAAAGGAAAGGAAGGTTGAATGTCACAACAAAAATGGACGGAAAAGGAGAAAATCAAGTCTTGGTAAAATTATTTATAGATTTTGAAATTTTGATCCATTTATATTTTAGTCACTAAAATTTCGTAAATTGCTAAAATTACATTTTTGTCACTTCCAAAATTAAAATAAACCTTTATAAAATCATATTTAATATTAAAATTATATTTTAATATTTAAAAATATTTTCTTAATTAATTTCCAAAAATTCAATTTTATCAAAAATCATAAAAATTACCTAATTACCGACTCGATTGTACTAACTCATATTTTGGGACGTCAAAGTATTTCTTCACACTAGGTGCGATAACAATTTCGTAGAAGTCTGCCAAGAAAGCGTGCATTGCTCATTCTACTATGGAGTTAGAGTTTATCGCTCTCGATCTAGTTGGGTAAGAAGTCGAGTGACTCGTGAATTTATTAGCAGAAATTTCATTATGGGAAAAATCAACTCCCCCGTTCTTTATTATGTGATTCATAGGAAGTGATACATATGGCTCATAAGCAAGTATACAATGGTAAAAAGAGACATTCACAAAAAAATATAAATCAATAAGACATTTAATAAGGAATAAAGTACCCTTTTTAGAATATGTGAAGTCGAAGAGGAACCTAATTGATTTGCTAATCAATAGGTTAAGTCAAACATTGGTTCTTGATTCATCGAGGACATGGGCCTAAAGCCCATTGGTTGAGGAATTCATGGTGGATGCATAACTTAGTTATCTAACTTCAATGTGGCACACGAAACCATGTAAAGACTCATAGTGTACATAACTGCTTATCCCTATGACGAATGATGTACATGCATAATGTTGAGTGTTGTTTCTCTTAATAAATTCATTGCGTATGTTTTTGGTGGTCTTCAGGAGAAAAACTTGATGAATTTACTGCTTTGAGAAGGACATATTGAGTTCACCAATAAAAAAAGTTTGAGTTTTTATTCTTAATGAATTCTTATCCCAGAGTTTGGGTGGTTCATTTTTATGAGCTTGAAGAGTTCACCTATTTTTATTGTTACGACGAGCTTAAAGAAAATCTCTTATAATTTCATAGCCCTGTGTTGAGATACGAGTCATATATATATATATATATATATATATATATATATATATTATTGATTTATCAAGGACTTCGATGATGAATGTGATTAATCATGAGTTCTCTCATATCTTAACAAGTTCATGATTCGTTCACTTAGTTAAGAGAAGAATTACTCATTATCACTATGTACTACTTCAGGATAAGTCCATTAGTTCTTAAGCAACTAGTTTCGCTATTGTTCTTCTCGTGTTTTAAATTATTTTTTAGTTTTCAAAGGATATTATTACGTATTAGTTAGGGAATATTAGTAGTGTGTAAAGAATGAGAAAAACATTTATCCTACATTGGGAACAAATATATCTTTGGAATGGTATATAATTGGCTCTCATTTCCCTCCCTTGTTGAAAGTGGCATGATAACTCCCTCTCACGCACGCACCATCGCGGCTATTGTGGTCTAATCGGCTAGCTTGACTTAATTTGGTCTGATTTGGTTAATGTTTATTTTCGTGGCCATGTTATTATGTGTCTTCAACATGTATCACACGCATATTATCTTTTTTGAGAAAATTACCAAAAATTTTCCTATAATATTTTTTAGAAAATTGAAATGAAAATTTTTAACTGTGTTTATAGGGAAAAAATTTTGAACATTTTTTTAATGTGCATAATATTTTTTTTTGTACTTTTTTTGATGTCAAGAGTAATTTTCAGGATTTAATTTGTTGTGATATAACAACTACGATAGCTTTTAATTTTGAAGGTTGACTAAGGTGTTTATTCAGTGTTAATCTAGACGTTTTTAGGCTAGATGCAATCCTTCATTGCAACAGACATCAAGATTAAATCACCTTAATTATTGGTTTTATATCAACAATTATAGTTGTATAACAACAACTTAATTGCACAGTAATAACAAATGTGTGATTCAGACCTTTTCTCTCATTTTTTATTGGTGAATAAACCCTATAAATATCAAGATCATCTTTCATTATATTTTCCAAAAATTTTAGAGCATTTCTTTTCTCTCCAATACTTCTTTCCTCTCAAATTTTTTGAGTTCTTATTCTGAGTTTAAAAGAAGAACAATACCATCTTTGTTCGCTCTAACTTTTTGGGTGGGCCTTTTTACCCAAACATCACCCAAAAATCCTAATATTGTTGATCTAACACGCTTTCCCCAATAATTCCCGATCTAACACCCTTTTTGACATAATCGAGCGAAGGTGCATATCCGGGGGTGCGCTTTGCTGATGTGGAGGGAAGGCACATTTCAGGGGGCATGCCTTCTAGGGGTTTCTGCTGATATGGTGCCACGATGGAAATGTGTGTTGTGGGGGCACACCTTTGAAGGCATATTTTAGGGCACTCACTTTTTGACTGATTCATAAACTGGTTTAGGATTTTTAGTTATTTTTAGTGTTTGTATGGTTTAAGTTTTTTAAGGTATAGGGTTTTTAAGGTATTATGAATTTTTATGATTAGGGGTTAAGGGTGATGAAGTTATTTAGGGTTTAGGTTTTAAATTTTTTTAGGTTGAATTGGTTTAAGGTTTTTTAGGTTAAAGTAGTTTAGGGTTTTTTAGGTTAAAGCAATTTAAGGTTGATTTTTTTAAAAAAATTAAATCTTAATCACATGAAGTAAGCCCTAATCCAAAAAATAAGAAGAAAGTCACATCTTATAAAAGACGAGAAAAAAAATTGCATACATTTAAATGCTAGAAAACACAATTACATTAACGATTAAGTGAGGATAAACGAGATAGACATTTTCCCTATTATGAAATAGGTTTTAGGTTTAGGGTTTAAGGCTGTAATGATGAAGGGTTCTTTAGGTTAAAGTGATTTAGTGTTGTTAGGTTGAAGTGGTTTAGGGTTTTTTTTATTTAAATGGTGATGGAAATCTTAATCACATGAACTAAGACCTAAACCAAAAAAAAAAAAAAAAAAAGAAAATACACATACATGAGATATTAGAAAATACAATTACATAGAAATATTAGAAAAGAACATACATTGAAATATCAAAAAAATGCAATTACATTGAAATATCAGAAAAGCATACGTTGAAATATTAGAAAATACAATTACATAAGTAATGGTTAATATTAAGTGATGATAAAAGAGATGAACAATTTTTCCTATTGTGACATCGGTTTCTGCAATGCCCACATCTTCTATTTACTATAGAGGTCTCCCGAATATCCATAGCACAATGAATTCGAGTGGATTTTGAATGACCTGAGTCCCTTAATAGCAACAAATCTAGTATAATTGCAAGTCAAGTCTTAGTCTCATCTGGGTCTTTTTCATTACTTATGGGGGAAACTCAAATTCATATTCTTGAATAATTATGAAATTGGTATATGAGATCAAAATAACTTTTGTAGTCTAAATGGGAATGTGAGCAAGTTGCTATAACATGGGAGAATGGATAATTTAGTGTTTGAAAGAAGTCAAAATCACACCACCTTTCTTGTAGATTAACTCTAAAAGAGTTACCTTCAATCCCTTGAAGAGGTCATGTCATTTTTGTAACACGAAATAATTCACAGGTGCAAGAAAAATTCATTACCAACATACCATTTGATGCTGCAACTTTTTTATGTATGCAAGAAAAATTCGTTACCAATATACCATTTGATGTTGCAACTTTTTTATGTAGATCTGCTAATAATCTTGGGTGATAAATATGACCATTTTGCATCCAAGTAAGATATTATCCCTCGAGCTTTGCAAAAAGCTTACCCAAACGAAAATACATCATTTTGACCAACGTAGTGACTGGTAAATGACGTGTCCCCTTTAAGGTTTAATTGATAGCCTCAACCAAGTTGGTTGTTATATGACCATATTGATACCCCCATCATATGCATTGTCCATATTTCTTTTTGATTTCGCTAATATACTCGTACCCATTCTTAGTTTTGCATAGCAATTCTTATAGCATAAAATCAATCCTTTGAGGTAAGATTTCGTAACCTAATCCATAAGCTATATGTAATAGCTAGTGTGAAGTAGAAATAAATAAAATAAAAATGATTGAGAAAAAAATTGAAAAAAAGTAGCATACTCAAGCGTACGATTAATTGGTGTTATCATTCTTCTTATATTTTCCATAGTAGTTTGCAACAATTTATCGAACATAGTAATGATGTTGGACATGTGGGGGTTTCCACATTAGACCCAAAGAGTCCATTGCTGCTTTGATCCTAGCTCCTCAGTTTGAAATGATGCAAATGTGTTCCCTTATGACAACATGTAACCATAAATTTTTTAGGAAAAAAACATAAGACTCATTATTTTCTTCTTTAACGAGGGCAAATGCAACAGGAAGAATGTTGTGTCTACCATCTTAGACAACTTTCAATAATAAAACTTGCTTGTATTTTCCGTACAAGAATTTACCATGAATATGGACCATCGGTTTGCATTATTTCACCGCATTAATGTACTGAGAGTAAGCCCTATGCATGTTAGTCTTTGCATTACTTTAAACCAACTCAGCAACTTGTTGTAAGATGAATCTCACTCACCTTGAAGTTTTACAATGGCATTATGGTTTACCGTTCATGTTTTTTGTAGGAGGTGGTGTACCTATATTGTGAGTATATAGTAGAAATTAGCATTGCAACAACTATGTGAGAGCTTAGTTTGACTATGGGCATAATAGCTTGGCCAATAATGTTATAGTCCAAGTTTGGATGGTCTTGGTTGATCCCTCATGCACAACAGGTTTGAGGACTTTTGTATCTTATTAGTTCACATATTTTGTTTATCCTCTTCCTCTTTGATACACAAACCATCTAGTCGCATCTGTTATCACGTTGGGCATAGTGGCAAACATACTACTTCGTGGTGGATCGATTGACTCTAGAGTGAACTGAATTACGGATATTGTAATTCTTAAATGCCATAATTACATCATATTTTGATGTGAACTCTATGCCAATACATAACTCACCATCATTGATTGATGACTTAAATCCATAGTTTCCAATATTAGGCATATCCAAAAATTCATGCTTGTACATTGCGTCATTGTCAGTTTCATACATATGTGCTGGAGGTTTGATTGGTGTCATACTTATGGGAACTTCATCCGCATCATCATCAGAGTCTATGTTAAATTGTGGTGATTCGGGTTCAACAAATAATCTTGTTTCAGCATCATCCGTACCTGGCTCACGAAGAGTTTCTTTTGGTGGAGATGAGGGTTCCTCTATTAATCTGATGTTCAGGTTGAACAAGTTTCCATATGTATGTGATCCCTTTGAACTTGAAGCCATTGTACCATATGGGTTTTGAACGGACTATTGTGTCGAAGGCATTTCCATGTTGATGTTGAAAAGTTGGTATATGAATGCCTTCCCCTTGAACTGAAATGGATGTTGTCATATGGATTATTCATGGAGCCACCTCGGTATAGATCAATAAGTAGTTGCTGATGAATGCCTTCCCATTGAAATTAATGGCATGTCAGCATGAGCTGAATTTTCCATTAATGTTGTGAAATCTTTACAAATTATTTTATTCGGCCCGTCAACTTGATCAACTTGATGAGCCAACCCATAGCGAGAGGATAATCATATACCACAGATTATACGAACCTCAATAAATGTGTCATATATTTTTGTAATAGCTTGTGAATTTTCCATATGAGCATCAACCATCATAGAAATATCATCATCATCCAAGAGATCAAATGTTTTATATATCAATGGAAAAAGTTCAGTAGGAAATCTGTACTGAAGTGAAGATAGTCGTCTAGTAATTCTAACATGAACTTTTAATGAATTTTTTTTGATTAACTCCTCAAGGGTGATGTTTCTCTTGAAGGTTAAGGGGATATAATGATCTGATTCAAAAACAATTCCCTCTTCAGTTTGTCAAATTTTTCCATCATAATAAATAACAAAAGAAATATGACCTATTTTTAGAGAGATTAGTTTGAGAGTTTGAGAGAATGAGAGTCTAAGGGTGTAAGGGTTTGAAATTTGAGAGCATTCCTGATTAAATAATAGGCATAAATGATGTTCCCAATCGGGGAACTATTCACAACAACCAATAATATGTTTGATGGATTAGACAATGTGACATGGTAGAGATTCTCTAAAAAGGTAAAAGTCCTTCTTGTGAGACGCACCTTCCCTTTTCGTCAGAGTTTCTCTGCATTCTCCAGTTAATAATAGGCAGTAATGATGTTCCCAGTTTGGGAACTATTCATGTTAACCCCTAATATATTTAATGGGATGGGACTGTATGACATGGCAGAGATTCTCTAAAAATGGTAAAAGGGCTTCTTGTGGGACGTGTCTTCCCTTTTTGTTAGAGTTTCTCTACATTTCTCAGTTAATAATAGGCAACTATGATGTTCCCAGTTGAGGAGCTATTCACGTCATCCCTAATATGTTTGATGTGATGAGATAGTATGACATGACAGAGATTTTTTGAAAAATGTGAAAGCGCTTCTTGTGGGATGTGCCTTTCCTTTTGACCAAAGTTTCTTTGCATTCTTTAGTTAATAATATGAAGGTATGATGTTCCAAGTCGGGGAACTATTAACATGAACCCCTAGTATGTTTGATGGGATAAGACATTATGACATGGTAAAGATTCTCAAAAAAAAGGGAAAACGCTTCTTGTAGGACGCACCTTCCCTTTTCATCAGAGTTTCTCTACATTCTTCAGTTAATAATAGGCAGTTATGATGTTCCCATTAGGAAACTATTCACATCAACCCCTAATATGTTTAATGAGATGAGATAATATGACTTGGTAGAGATTCTCTGAAAGAGGTGAAAGCGTTTCTATTGGGAAGCACCTTCCCTTTTCGTCAGAGTTTCTCTACATTCTTCAGTTAATAATAGGCAACTATGATGTTCCCACTCGGGGAACTATTTACAACAACCCCTAATATATTTGATGGATGAGACAATATGACATGGCAGAGAATCATTTTTACTCACTTATCACATCAAAACATAAACAGTTAAATAAAAAAAAAGTTTAAGATAAGTTGGCCAGAAGAGTTTCTATATATATATATATATATATATGATTGTGTTTGTGGTCATGATCTTTAAACTTCTCATATTGTTTGTGGTTCTCACCTCCAAACTTCTCATGTATTTTCTTTAGACCAGTATTTTCTTTGACTAAACTTAATACCAATATGTCATCCAATATTTAATTATCAGATCTCCCAAATGACATCTTGTCTGAGATTTTACGATGTGTTGTTGGGAAAAATATTGAGGATTTCTTAAATCTTCACTTAACTTGTTGGGATTTTTGTTTGGCTGCAAAGTCAAACTTAGTTTTTTAAAATCTAAATTGTATTCGTACCGATTAAAAACTTTGGATCGTTTTCAATTCTTGTCTTACGAAAAGCTTTTAATTTAAAAAAAATCCTAATGCACTATATAGAGAAGGTATAGTTGAGTGTTTTGAAAATACAATGTCAATGTTCATGTTGGGTGTAAGATTTTGAAAGAAGCATCTACAATGGGTAAAATAGAGGCAACATATGGATTGTAAATATAATTGCTTCATTTAGAGGGAAGTTTCGAGAATGATATAAAATGTTAGACAATCTCCCTCTAATGCATGATATATAGAACCAATAAGAATTGGAATATTTTCGAAAAATCACTTTGACAACTATTTGCAAAATTCCCTCAGTTGCAGCCATCATTAAGGATGAGAGACGAATATGCACATGTGTGCAAATGCTAAGGGTTATTATTATTTTTGGAAAACAATGAAAGCAATTTAATAATTGATTTTATTAATCGTCAGATTATAAGTAATATAATTTATGTTTGAATTTTAATGTCAATTTTCAATGTAAATTTGAATATGAATATGAATTTGAATTTGAATTTGGATTTTATTTTTAGCTCATCTATAGATAGGAGTATGGATTTGTGCTTGGTTCATTCAAACAAATAACTTTTTTTCCATTCATCATCTATCTAATAATATGGAACAATAGACCAACAACTCACCATAAAATGTAGAGCAATCAAGCAATAAGTCATTGAAAAATTGTTGTAATTTATGCGGAGCTGATGGTTCGGATCAACTATTTAATATATGTTATGTATGTAACATCAAACGCCATTTGTAAGATCCTTTTATAACCCTAAATTCTATTATTTCTTTCATATATCTTATGTGATTAACATTTTTTTCATTTCAAATGTATTGCATGAACGTCGTTTTGAAGCTTCAAGATTATATATGTAAAGAATGTCTTTCAAAGCAAGCCGTAACTCCTTCCACTTCAAATAATTTCAAATTAGGAGAAGCATCTCATAACATAGAAGCTAAACTTCAAGAACTTGAACTATTTACATATAGAAGGAAACAAGAGAAAGAATGGAGGATTAAATAACTTAACTTGACATTTGACGAGTCAACTGACTATGAAGATTAAGATGCACTGCTAATAAGTTAATGCTTCTAATGTAATGTAATGCTTGTAATGTTTGTGTAGTGTTCAAGTTAATGCTTGTGTTCTATTTAATGCTTCTAATGTTCCAGTTAATGCTTCTAATGTAATGTAATATCGTGTAGTGTTCGAGTTAATGCTTTAAATTTTTATTTACTTCAATTTTAAAATAAATTTAAAAAATATTAAACATTTAACAAACATAAAGACAATTATTTCTTCTTTTTGAATATTAAAAACTTTACATAAAACATAAAGAAATATTAAAAACATTAAATAAAATTTTTTAATTATTATGGATCAACGATGTCTTCTTCTTGAATGGGTTCCACAGGGTCATGGTTATCTATTTCGATAAAGATTTCTTCGTATAACTTCCTCTTCCTCTTCACTCTCCTCATCTTCAATATCATCATCATCATCAAGATTTTCTTGATTAGGAAAGGATGAAGATGAAGGGCCTCTATAAAATAACGATCCTGGAGGTGTATCATTAACTATCCCACCATCAAAGAGAACTGCAAAAATTGTGAAAACACTGACATCAATGTTTACGATCCATAAGAAGGTAGAGGTGTTTAAAGAGGAGCACTACCCACCAGATAAGAAACATATTAACCATATGTTGGACCAGTAAGAATAGCCATATAAAATCCTCATGGGGTGTCATAAAACCCTGTAGGCTTGGAATATAACCCTGCGGGCTCGGTATGTACCCCTGTGGGCTTGGTATGTATCCCTACGGTGGTGGCATCTGAACTGGAGAGCTTGGGATGCAAACTGGGGTGCTCAAAATCGGTGGTGATGGTGGATGTTGTGATAGTTCTGGTGGTGCTACTGAGGATGACCTAGCAGCATCTGCTCTTCTTCCATGAGTCGGGGGATGATGAAATTGTGACAGTGGGCGTCTTTGTCGATGACGATGAATTGTCACCCCTCGTACTTCCTTAGAAAGTATGAGCAACTTCCCGTTTTTGTTGAAACACTCAATATAATCATTAGTAATGAAAGAACCAATTTCAACTATAAACTGTTGATGGGGCATGGGTTGATATCGGTTCTGCCACATCGCTCTCCAGTCTTTGTTCTTTACCGCCCAATTAACATTTTTTTGCCTTGTCTATCTATGTTATGTAATTGTCCATATTCATTGGTTCTCCAGGAATATATTGTGTGTAAGCAAAATGATGAAGCACACAGTCAATCAGATGCGACTCAGCAATAGCAAAACATATACGAGGCACAACTGCTACCCATAGATCTAATGTCCCACCCAAGTGAGGTGGGATACAACCCCTTATTTCATTGCTCGCATAAGGTATCTATTGAAACTAAAAACAAAAATATATAATTCTTATAAAATAATATTCTAATGATATAAACAAAATTAAATAAAAATATTAAAATTTAAAGACGTACCTCTGACGTAGTTTTTTTATCAATAAGTAATCGGATTTAATATTAAAATATTAAAATAATATACAATGATTTTTTCTTGTTACTCACCACCTATTTAATATAAAAATATTTCATTATTTGCTAAAAAAATATTTAAATAAAAATTTAATATTGAAATTACCTTAATAATAGCGCGAATACAAATGACTCTTTCATGATCAGACATCAAAAAGGCACGCAATACCACACCCATGATTGAAGAAGGAGACAGACGTCGATAGTAGTTTTACTATAATTTATAGCTTGACATTTTTCTCTAAACAGAAATGCCAAAACCTTTGAGCCCCAACTGAATGTGCCAGCTAATTTAAAACCAGTGAGGTGACGCAACCACATATAATGAATTTGGTTGTGAGATTTGTTGGGCATCAAAATCCCTCTTATGATTCGTAATATGTATGCCTAGGTACATGCTTTTTCTTCATCCTCAGAAGCAATTTCTTTCAATTCTTCAAAATTGGCCTTCCAACAATGATAACGATATCCCGCCACGGTTGAACTCCATTGGGGAATCTCCAAGATACTCTATGCATAAACAATACCAACACCATCCGACATACCACAAATAACATTTCCATCTACCAGAAGCCCCAAATGCATTAAAACATCCTCCAGGGTAATGGTGCACTCCCCACATGGAAGATGGAATATATGTCTCTAGTCTTCACCTCTCAATTAGTGTAGAAATAAGGGTGGGTTAAATTTACAGCCTCCAACTATTTTGGGTATGTAACCAAATGCAACATTAGACAAATACCTATAGATACGTCGCATTGTCTCTATCTTAGTGTTCCAAATAAACACTTCTAATATGCGATCATTTCCCTAATTAGTAAATTTTCCATTGACTAAAATTTGAAATAATATTATTAAATAAATTTAAATGAATAAAATATTCAAAAAGTACATAAATTTAATTTTAAAAATATTATAATTAATAAAATATTCAAAAATAATAATGTAATTTATTTTTATTACCATATCGGCAAAATGACTCGAGATATAATTTGCATCTAATCGTAGCATCCCGCCTTCCATTATAACTGTAAAGAAAAAACAAAAAATTAGTTATTACAAATAAAAAATTCATTCAATGTATATATTAAAAAATTAATTAAAATTTATACCTTATAATAAGAGCAAAATCACACCAAACTAAGAGAAATATTTGAGTAGTATTAGAGAAAGAAGAGAGAAAATGAAGTTTTAGTGTGAATTGTTTGGAGATGGAGAGGGGTTTATATAGGGGACAGGGAGGGGGTTCGGGCGGGAGGATCAGGCAGAAAAGGTGTACCCTCTTGAAAGGCACTTTCCGACGTGGCTCAAATTTCCCGCGAAGGCACCCCTGCAACGTGTCTTTCCTAACATCGAGCCACATCAGTTGAAACCCTTGGAAGGCGTGCTCCTTGAAAAGCACCCTCAATCCATATCAGTAAAGCACCCCCTAAAATGCGTTTTCCCTCCACATCAGCAAAGCTCCCCCTAAAATACACCTTCGCATTAGTTTAGGAATTAATGGGGTATGGGTGTTAGATCGTGAATATTAGGATTTTGGGTATTTTTGGTAAAAACACCTTCCGGGTGTATGAAATTTTGGAGAGATTGTACTTCTCACACCCGTTGTTGGGTCTAAAATTTTTCTTAGTGCTAAAATAGAAATTTAAATAATTTCAAAAATTACTATGAAATTATGGATTTTTTAAGGGAATAATTAAAAATTATTAAAGTCTGAAAAGTAAATTAAAAAGGGAATTGTGGAATGTGAGGATTAAGTTGAATTTGGAAGAAAATTTTAAGCCTTGAAAGCAAACTCCATAAAGTTAAGTGACTTTGGGTGAAATTTTACCCTTTCTTGATAAAATGGATATATAACCCCATTACTGGAAATTACTCATTGGAAACTTTCCTAAAATAACATCCACATGTCTCTCTCTCTCTCTCTCATTTTTAAGGTTTTTTTCTTTCTAAGAAGTGTTTATCATCGTTTCACCACCATCCATGCTCCGGTTGTCTCACCGTTAGCATCACTGTGTTCTCGGAGTTGTGAGGAGTTAGTTGGTGTCCTCAGTTTTATCGTCATCGTTAGTGTGAGGAGGGGTGAGAAGAAGGAAATTTTGGCCAGGGTGAAAAATGATTTTTCTTCGTTCTCCATCACGAAACAACACCGGTAAGAGACTCCTCAAACCTTAAAATTCAATATTGGAAACTTTTATGAAATTTCAACTGCAACCGCCGCCTCATGTGCCCTTCACTTTGTGTGGGGGCTTCTCCGCAGGGAAGAGAGACTTCAGGAACCAGTTGAATTGTTCTGAACCGTTGGGTTAAACTTAGTCGAACGAGTTTTTAATCGACCTGACTAAGCAATTAATCAAGCCGGGCCGAGCTGAGCTGACCGTTGACATTGATCGGTGTTAATCGACCGTTGACTTTTTTATAAAAAATATTCTAATTTTTTTCGACGTCTTGAGTCCATTTTTAGGCTCATTTCTCCAAATTCAAACTTGATAAGTTATTTTTCAGTGTTTTACAATTCAATTTGATCTATGTTTCATAATTAAATATTGTTTATAATGAAATTCCATTTACCATGTATTCAGGATATTATGGGACATCAGATTCATGTTCGAGAGTGATCGAATGATGTTAAATAACCAACCGATGTAGCTCAAAAATTGAGGTAATACATTTTTACCTTATTATTGTTTTTTGGTACATGTTGGTATTTGATTGATGCATGATTGAAATGATTGGTCATTTAAATCCTGATGACTATTCTTAAACTCATACTAAATATGGTAATAGAATAGTAAATTGGTTAAGACTAGATTGAATCGTATAAAAACTTGAAAGATCAATAAGAAACAATTTCAAGGTTAGTGATTAATCTATAAAGAATTAACCTTGAAATCCTTAAATTATGAAGAATGTTGTTAAAAGTATTAATGTCAGAAACAATTGGATAAAAAATTACAAGGAAACCCTTGGTGAGTAAAAAGGACATGGATTGACCCTAGTTGTGGAATTGACCCAGTATTCGTATTTGACCCGATAAAATTACTGATTCATCTGTTGAATTCCTGATATGTTTGGTAATATTTTAGTAATCAATTTCTAACATCTAAGATAGCAAAAGTCTTAGAACTTCTGATTTTTAAACAAACACCTGAAGACTAAGTTATTGGGAGTGATGAAATGACTGATCTGAAGGAATAACCAAATTACCCCTATAATCCAGAATGATCAAAATACCCCCTAAATTGTAAAATTTCCAAAATAACCTTGAATTGTAAAATGAGTAAATACTTTTGAAATGTAAAATGGTCGAAATACCCTTGATCTTCTAACAGATTGAGATACCCTTGAGGTTCTAAATGACTTAAAATACTTTTATGACATGGAATAAGTGAATACATTTGGATAATTATGGAAATATTGATAAACCTAAATATTGTACCAGCCTTAAAGGTTATGGAGCATGACTCTTATTTTGTCAAAAAAAAATTGGTATTGTTTTAATAACGGAATAAAATAAATATCTCATATGTCCTTGTTTGTCTCCCCAAGGTACATTCAGGGATTATTGTGAATGTGATATGTTCAACCATATAAGATGGTCGATACTAATAAATAGATATCATAGAGTTTCCCCCTTTTGAACACTTGATAAGTGTTGCATCATTGGGATATGTTCAGTTTGTTTGGAATTGGAAGCCTCATTAAACTGAATTACCAAAATTCCCCAAGAATCGAATGACTAAAATACCCTTATAAGTCTGATTGATGGAATCACTTTAGGAATGTATGAATCTTAAATAATTATGATGCAATAGTTCTTGAATACCATAATGATATATCTGAATACTAAATAATCCTGATGTATCTACTCTAAATGTATGAATAGATAAGTTATATTTCGAACCCTTTGAATAAGGATATCGTTTCTGAAAGCAGTTCAAAATTGTTAAAAGCTTTGTGTTTTCCTTTTTAATAATGACCAAGTATCTCTTATAAATAATTGAGCCCTCTAGTGTGTTCTATATACATTTGAATATTTTTATGATTTTAAGAGTATTGCTTTGTTATCTAAAATAAAAGTACGATATCTGATTTCTTTTTCTAATACAAAAATATATTTAATTCCCGATTCTTGATATTACTTTTTACTATCTGGAAATTTTTGTTTACTGGGGTTTGTTTGGGATATGGCATAGAGTCTCTACAGGTCCAGCTCCGATCTAGATGGTAAATCCTTATGGACCTAAGGCAGCCCTTAGGTAGATTTTTAGGCCTAATGGGACTAAGGTAAGATCTTATGGACCTGAGGCACCCCCTTAGGTAGGCTCTTACGCTTCGCCTAGGGTAAGTCTTTATTGTAGGCTCCTTTTCTTTGTGCATAGGTTAAGTCCTTACCACATGCTCCTTTGCTTTGTGCACAAGGTAAGACCTTATCGCATGCCCCTTTTTGCTTTGTACATAGAGGAAAACCTTATAGCATGCCCCTTTTTGCTTTGTGCATAGGGGACGTTTTATGGACCAAAGGTACTCCCATAGGTTAGCTCTTATGCTTCGATTAGAGTAAGTCCTTATGGATATAGGTTTGGGGAGCTATATATCGGTGTTGGGTTGGATGGTACTTATATGATTTTAAAATATGTTTTATTAAAATAAATTACTATTATTTTTAAATTATATGTACTTTTGTTTGCATTGATGGAACACACTAGACTCCCTGATAACTGTCGTTTTACAATCAAAATAATTCTAGCTTCTTAATAAGTAAAAAGTTATAGTAGAATAGAGAAGCATGGTCGATCCACAGAGACGCTGGTGTTTCTGATTTAGTGGACTTTTTGATTTAGATGAAATAGAATTTCAGATAAAGATAGAAACGTAAGTATAAAATAATAAAATAATTAATTAAATATAAGATAAGGATAAAGATAAAATAGGGGAGTTTTTAAATTGTTTAAATAAATAAAATGAAATAAAGATTAAATAAACAAAATAAATTAAGATAAACAAAACTTATGATGAAAATAGCCTTAGACTTGAGCTTTGCCTCAAATTCCTCGGATCATCGAAATAGATCTTTACTTCAAGATTCACGTCGGCTACTTGTCTGCAAGGACAAATCATTGTGACTATGCTTTTTATACCGAATATCCAAGTGCAATCTTTAATTTTAGTTTGTGAGTTTATCTAATGAACAACAATATTGTAGATCTTAAAACGTTGAAGTTCGAAAAGTTGTCGACTCGGATTATGTTGTTTCAACAATAATTGATTCCAATCTCAGTTTCCTCTTAGCAAACAATTTTCATAAGTTTGTTCACAGGAAGCCGAATGTGCTTCAATAAGCCGATCCTTCCTCCCACATTAACCATAACAACATCCAGACCAATGCCGACTTTTGGTTTTGATTTAAAAATAAGCCCATAAAATAGAGAGAGATATCCAAAGCGATTTAAGTACCTTACAATTCTCACGTTTGGAATTGAGCCTTCTCTTTAGCCTTATGCTTAAAAGAAAATTAGCTAAGCATGACCAAAGTCATACTTAGCATATTTAAAACAAAACTTTAAAATAAAAATAAAAAAATCGAAAACTTGAAAGAAAATAAAAGAGAGACTTTTATAAAGCTAGAGAAAAGAAAAAGAGTAAATTCTCAGTTATTGAGAGATATGTTTCTAGGCTTTCCTTGACAGGGTATTTATAGCCTTCAAAATCCTAAAAACAAGGGAAAGATAAATCCTAAATTAAAGAAATAAATCCTAATTAAAATACTTAAAACTATTTAAACTAAAATACCTAAAAGAAAGATAAGATAAAATATATTATAATATTTAAAATAATATCCTAAAACATGAGTTTAAATCAAATCTGAATTGCAGAAATGTGCGGTTGATCTATTCGTTCTTCTAGAAGCGGTGACTGGACCTTCTAGAAGGCACTGACTTTATCACCACGTCAGATGCTTCATGCCCAAAGTCATGCCCACTAATCCATCTTTGATTCTGAAAAAACAACTACAGAATTCAGTTTTTTAGTGTGATTTCCAGAATCTAGTGTCATGCACAAAACATTATATAAAACAAACAAATAAGCCACAAAAACCAATGATTAAGGAGCAATTTAAAAGCAAAATATTAACCAAATAAAAAAATTATCAAATTCCCCCTCACTTATTCAATGCTTCTCCTCAAACATTCATCAATTAACACAACAAAATCACAAGATGCCATCTTCAACTTTAATTTATTCCTCAAACTTCCAATTGAACTAAGCCCATTACAATTGCCGAATTCAAGGTACAATCATGCAAAGACACAACTAAGAAAATTTAAAGAAAGCAAGATATCCCAATTAATTGCCAACTTCAATGAAACATGACTCAATACCTCACAAAGTTTCACACACATCCGTTCAAATTGCTTGGGGTAAATGAAATCGCTCAATCTGAAACTTACCAAAATATTACCATAGTCTTGGAATCTAATCAAGTCTCCACTAATAAAAATGAATATAATGCAATAATCAAGGGGTCTTAAACAAGGTGTAACGGAGCTTAAGTTAGGGTAGGGAAAAGGCTAAAAAGAAAGGTTTAAAATGCCAAAGCAAGAGATCAAAATAATTAAGAACATTCCATGAATTAACATGAAGCATAATAAAAAATAAAACAAGGAAAAAGAATAGATGAAAGGCAATTGAAACAATCTATTTTTTCTTATTCTTTTTTTCATTCAAACGAAGGGTCTATTTTTCTTTTTTTCTCTTTTTATGCTGTCGAAACAGTGAACAACTTTTTTTGAATTTTTTTCATTTCCTTTTTTTCATGGAACAAGAGTAATACAAGATCTCAGGTCTCGACAAGGGTGTGAAAAGAGAGAAAAAATAAAAAGAAAGGCTCCGGGTTTAATTATGAGGTGTAAAACAAAGAAAGGGAAATATGCTCATATGTGGTTCACTAGTGGATATATAAATGGGTAGGCTTTTTGGGAAAAGTGGGTTTATCCTAGGTGCCCCTGTCACATTAAAACATTACATTCAACATGTAGTCTCTATATGCATTATGATTACAAGATCTAGAATATCTTAATTAGTCCGACACACTCAAATCAAACAATGAGCAAGAGAGAAAATGTATGCTCGTTAGGCTCGAATATCACAAGAAAAGTTTATATGCATTGAGTCATGTTCATATCTATCAACAAAAGCATGAAATAACTATACTCAACAAAAAATTCACCAGATATACCAATCACCATCATATAAAAATTCGATCAAAACATGATCACAATACAAAAAGAAGCAAGAGTATAAAGTGAAGTTCAATAATAGCAACCAACGATCCCAACACATCAATATCCAAATAACTCAATTTCAAACAACCAAATAAGCAAGTGAAAAATTTGACATGCTTATTCTCCCCCTCACTTAACCAATTTTATCTCAAAACGTATATCAAATTTAAAAACAAAGAGAGAGAAAAGGAATACTCCCCGATCTAGTGGCGACCACGGCCACGTCGAGACGAGCCCAGGTGAAGGTAAGAAAGAACCCCAGCAAGATTGGCTTCAATAGTGTCAAGGCGATCAGACACGCCTTGCATCTCGGCTCGCATATCCGGTTGGGAGATGGCTGTCAGAGGTGGTTCAGTCATTCTCATGTAAATATTCCCATTACGAGGTGTAATGGTGCTGGGAGGTACAATGTGAGGGACAGCGGGAGTTCCTACGGAAATCCCATTGAGTCAAAACACCTAGCATCAAGTGGATCCATAGCAAAAGCATGAGTAAATTCACTGTGTCAAAGGTCAATGGAAACAAACGAGATGCTAAATATGTAATATATGGTCCAAGGATCAAGGGTCGATTAGTTCGTACAACTCGCGTGATGGCTCGAGTGAACCAATATCCTAAATTTACCTTTGTTACGTTTCGTATACAACATAAGAAAAACCATTTAACATTACTTAAACAAGATGTAGTATCATTACGACCGTAAAAGTTGTATACAAGGAATCGTTGAATGAAATGGAGAGCGGGGTCGTGAATATGCCACACATTTGTAATGTGTGCATAAAATTGAACCCCTGCCAATCCTATAAGTGTTTCATAAACCATATCAGTATTGAAGTCCTTTAGTATCTCATGTAAAGATGCCAGATAACCATGGTCTGTGACATTAGTCACGAACCCCATAGAGAAGTTAAAATTATTTAATAACTTCCTAAAGTATTTCCCTAACAACCATAAAGCAATAACATTAGGTGTATTGATAAAAATGCACGACGCTGCAGAAAAATCAAAGTGGTATAGAACTCAAAGACTAACTCGTAATAAGTATCACACCTAATATTTGAATAGAGAGTCCAACCAATTGCATCAAAATAATGCATCACAATATCACGTAAAATGTAGTGTCAAGTGTTTGAGATGGAATATACTTACAAACTTGAAACCTACGGTGATGAATGCTATCAAAAATCCTAGCCTCGTCGCCATTGAAATCGAGGTAACCTTGTAATATCTCCTCGGGTAGTATAGAATAAGTTTTCCTCTCTGATTTCTTTCATCGAAAGGATCAAATGTTTCGTCTGGTAGCGCTTCGGATTCATCCGAGCATGCGTCAAAGGACAGATGTTGGGGCTGCCTGGGTGAGCGACAAGACGAGAAAGGCTTGGGTCTATGTGAGGATGCAGGGCTTGGTTGTGATGGTACACCACCCGAGAAATTGAATCCATTCCTAAAATCTCTGGAATAGCGAAAAATAGGATTCCACATTAGTAACAGTTCATTATCGACAGGTCAAAATTTACCTTGGGTTGTTCATGTGTTGCAAACGAAGGAGATACGACATCCGACATGGAATGTGAAGTGGAACCCGATGGCATAGAGTAGAACATCGGGGTCGTCGATGATGAAGGCCTGGACGGTTGTTTATTGCTCGGTCTGGTAACGTGATGGTGGAAAGAGGTGGAACGACCGATGAACGAAGAAGCTTCGACGGTTTTATACGTGGGCGTTGCAACTCTTGATGGAGAAATGTGTGGTTAGCGTCTACCACGTCGATGATGAGTTGGAGTAGGAATTGAGTTGGAGTAAAATTGAGTTGGAATCGCTTGGAACGTTGATGATAGTAGTGCGGCGTGGTGGCGTCCTCTAAGGACGAGTAGCGGTGGAACTCCTTGATTGTCTTGGTTGTTTGTTCTCACCATTTCTCAAAGAAGACCGTGGTTGAGTTAGGGAAAGGAGAGGGCAGACGAACAATGCGAACCGGAGAATGTGGTGTAGTCGATGGTGTGGGCTTGGAAGATGATCGGTGAGAAGAAAAGAAGAAGATGGATGTAGGTTTATCATGCGGTTAGGGGAGCTAGGAAAAATAAAAGAGATGAGATGGTTTTTTTATTTAATGGGGAGGCTAGGTCACGTGTAAAATGAAAAAAGAGAGTTTGATATTGAGTCAAACTAAAAAGGTAGAATGGAAAGATATAGATGTGTTGGGATTGGTTTAAAATTGTACAAAGTTGTAGACAGTGATAGATAAGGTGAACCTCACCAAAAATTTTGAAACAAAAATTAACTCCCTAGAATTTGGAATTTTCAGCAGAAGAGGGAACCCAAAATTTGACTTGGGGTTGCTAACGTGTGCCACATGGGGTTGGGCTATTCTAACGTGCGCTTGTTCTTGTTTCTTTACGTGAGACACTATTCCTTCATATAAATTAAATCAAAATTCAAACTTGTTAATAGAAAAATAAAATTGAGCATCTCATAAAATAAAATAAAATAAATAGAATGAAATAAAGTTTTCTAAAATAAAATGAAATTAAAAAAAATAAAACGAAATGGGTTGCCTTCCATCAAGAGCCTTTGCTTAACAAGGTTAGCTTGACGACCTAATTTTTCAGAGTGTGGGTTCCTCTAAATTGATTCTTTTATTAGACCAACCGGAGCATTTTCATAATATGTCTTCAATCTTTGACCATTAACTTTAAACCGAACTCCTGAGTTATTTTCAACTTCAACAGCACCGTGAGGAAATACTTGAGTCACTGTAAATGGTCTAAGCCATTTTGATTTGAGTTTCCCTGCAAAAAGTTTAAATTTAGAATTAATAATAGAACCTTTTGACCGACAGAAAATGTTTTAAAAGAAATTCGATTATCATGAAATTCTTTTTTTCTTTAAATATCTGATCATTGTCATAGGCATTTTTTGGATTTCCTCAAGTTCTTGAATGTGTAATTTTCGAGCTTCACCAACCGCATCCATGTCCATGTTACACTGTTTAACGACCCAATAAGCCCAATGTTCCAATTCAACTGGTAAATGGCATGGTTTACCAAAGACAAGTCGGTATGGAGAAATCCTAATAGAACCTTTATAAGAAGTTTGATATGCCCAAAGTGCATCATTTAATTTTAAACTTCAATCCTTTCGGTCCAGTTTAACGAATTTCTAAAAAAAATTAATTTCTTGATTCAATACTTCTGACTGTCAATTTGTTTGTGGATGGTAAGCAGTAGAAATTCTTTGAGTTACTCCAAATTTCTTCATTAGCGACTCGATTACTCGGTTGATGAAGTGAGTTCCTCTATCGCTTATTATAGCCCGTGGCGTGCCAAACCTAGAAAAAATAAAATTTTTCAAAAAATTAATTGTAGTTTTAGCATCATTATTCCAAGTGGCCTTAGCTTCAACCCATTTAGAAACATAATCTACAACTAAAATAATATAAGTATTTCCAAATGACGAAATAAAAAGACCCATATAAATGATTCCCCAAACGTAAAAAAAATTAAAACTTGTACAGGATTAAGATACATTTCATTCCTATGGCTTAAATTACATGTACGTTGACATCTCTCACAAGTTTTACAGAAAAATAAGAATCCCAAAAGATGTGAGGCCAAAAGAAATCACATTCAAGAATTTTATGAGTTGTACGTTTTGGCCCAAAATGACCACCACAAGTGTAAGAGTGACAAAATTTTAAAATTAAATTTACCTCATTTTCGACAATACATCGTCAAATTACCTAATCCGAGCAGTGCTTCCATAAATAAGGATCGTCCCAAATATAATATTGGGATTCTCGCTTAATTTGATTGATTTCATCTCTTGAAAAATCTAATGGTAACTTACCTGTGACCAAATAATTAACCATATCTGTGAACCATGGAGTTATGCTTTGCGCCACCATCATTTTTTCTTCAGGAAATTTTCTCTAAGTGGTGGGTCAGATGTGGAAAGAAATTCGACACAAGTGATCCACTACCAGATTTTCATATCCCTTTTTTTCTTTGATTTTCAAGTTAAACTCCTGTAAAGGATCCATTGGATAAGCCTCGGTTCTTCTTCCTTTTTGCTCATCAAATACCTTAAAGTTGTATGATCAGAAAAAAAAACAGTAGTTTTAGTGCCAAGCAAATAAGATCTAAACTTTTCTAAAGAAAAAATTATAGTAAAAAGTACTTTTTTCATAGTTGAATAATTTTTCTGAGTCGAGTCTAAAGTTTGGGATGCATAGGCTATGACATGCGGCTCTTTCCCTATTTTTTGGACGAGAGCGACTCCAACGCTAGTATCCGATGTGTCACACAAGTTCAAAGGAGTAATTCCAATTTGCTGGCTGAACAATTGGGTCTAAAATAAGCTTTTCCTTTAATGAGTCGAAAGACGCCTTGCATTTTGAATCAAAGTCAAAGTCTTTGTAATACCCCTAATATCATATTGGTGACTATATTGAAATGATTTAAAATTTGGAGGATTTAATTGAATAAATAGTAAAGTATAAGAAATGATTTAATTAAGACCAATTAGTAAGAATGAAAGAATGAAATAACATTTTGGTCCTTTAGAGTGAAATGAATTTAAAATTCATTTTATTAGGGACTTAAGAGAGAAAAAGGGAAAGTTAAATAAGCTAGATAGCTATCTTTCTTCTCTTCTTCTTGTTCCATGTGTTCGTACTCTCCCCATAGCCAAAGGTGAGTTTCTTCCAAGTTGTTTTTTCCTTTAGTTTAATGGCTGGTGTTGAAACCTTGAGTGTTATAGTGGCTAAAGGAAGGGTTAAAGATGATTAAAACTAAGAAATGGATGATTTATTTGAGATTGAAGAAAATGGGTTTTTGGGTGATACGTTGGAATATGAGTTTTTATTGATGTTTACAAGTATATTTGACTTTTTAAATAAGTAAATAAGAGATTATAAGCATTGGATTTCATTAAAAACATGTATGAAAAAGTAGTATGATTCTTGGTTTGAGATGTTCTTTGAAGAATTTAGATTTTATAAGAAGCTAAATGGAGGAAAGTTAGTTGGTTTAAGTGATGTTAAGTATAAGGGTATTGTTCGAGCTGAAAAATGGAAAATATAGGTAAGGGTATCGGTACTGGAAGAACAGTACTGATATTTTGGTTTAAATTTTATGAATTAGGATGAACAGTATCGATATTGGTGCAATTAGTATCGATATTGATGTGGGTATCGATACTAAGAGAAAGTATCGATATCATGGATTCCATAATATAAAAATGGTATTGATACTAACAGAGAGTATCGATACCATAATATAGAAGTATCGATACCATGGTAGGGGGTATCGATACTATTGAGACTGGAAAATTTAAGATAAGAGGAATTTTGATTGAAATTAAATATAATAGTACTTTTGAGTATTATTAAAAGTATAAATGTTAGAGAGTATACTAACATTGGTATGGTATGTGTACTTAATGGATGCTTGTGTAGATCATAAACAAGCTCTTGAGTCCATAAAAAAAAGGATAAAGATAAAGTTTTCGAATTGTTGGACATCATTACATCATACTAGTGAGGCTTATCAGGTGAGTGCATTTATTGTTCTTATAAGAAAGGAGGAAGACTCGCGATGAGTCAACCTCAAATATTTTGTTAAATGTATGTTTTACAGTATGTTGGTATATTTTAATAATGTATATACAAATGATATTATGAATAAGTTTTAGAGTATAAACTTCTCTAAAATGAATGGATGAATGTTAATGTTGTGCAATAGTTATCGATATTACCAAAATAAATGAAAATGCATAACGGTGCATTATCGATATAAAATATACCATAAATGAAAATGCATAACGGTGCATTATCGACATAAAAGGTGCCATAAATGAAAATGCATAACGGTGCATTATCGGCATAAAAAGTGCCATAAATGAAAATGCATAA
Organism: Hibiscus syriacus; assembly: GCF_006381635.1. Taxonomy (NCBI): domain Eukaryota; kingdom Viridiplantae; phylum Streptophyta; class Magnoliopsida; order Malvales; family Malvaceae; genus Hibiscus; species Hibiscus syriacus. Next base: position 1,881,749 of record NW_024062911.1, on the reverse strand, counting down.
AAGTGCATTATCGGCATTAAAGGTGTCATAAATGAAAATGCATAATAGTGCATTATCGGCATAAAAGGTGCCATAAATGAAAATGCAAAACGGTACCTTATCGACATAAAAGGTGTCACTAATGAAAATGCATAAAGGTGCATTATTGGCATAAAAGGTGCCCCTCTTGGTATTCATAAAAAGGTGAATGACCATTTTGGCACATCAGTGCAGCGCGTGTACATTATATTTCTTATTTAACATACATGGGGAAAAATAAAAGATAATTGGGAAAAATATACAGAAACATAGGTATACTTGGCATACTAATAATAGTTTTGACGACTATATGAAAGAAACTTGGGTTTAATTGAGATATTAATTGATTTTTATGAAGTATACGAATTAGTTCATATTTCAATAGCTATGATATGATTATGTATGAATTTCTATATTATTATAACTTACTAAGTAAATACTGAACATGTATTGATTTCACGCGTAGGGAAAAGCAAAGACTACCAGAGTAAAGAGTGCAGTAGAGAACATCAATCCAAGGTTGACTCATTAATAACTATAGGACAATCAAGTCTTCTTTTGATAATTAGATGGCATGTATATGAATCTAAAAAAAATGCTCTGTAATGTATTTAAGTTATAGCTTTGTAACAGTTTACAACGAATGCTTTACCTTATATTAAAAATGTTTTGTTTTTAATTTCGAAATAAAATTTGATGGGTTTATAAATAGTAAAATGTTTTTAAAAGTCATGTGACACTTGTGACTTGTGTACGGGAACATATACGGGAAATGAGTATTACATTTATTGGTATCAGAGCTATAGGTTTAGTTGATTCTCGGTTGAAACCGGATTTATTTGATTTTAGAAAATGTGATTACATGCAATTAGATTGTCAAGGTTACTGATATGGTTTCATTAGAGTATGATTGATGTCACTCCTTACTAACTTAGTATTATTATTATTATGTATGTCCTAGAAGATGTCAAAATCTTCGATCTCGTGAAGAGCAACTGAGTGAGAAAATAGAGAGGGATCAGGTAGCGAAAGCTATAAGGAGAATAGTGAGCATCCGATTCAATCTGATAACGCTAGTGCACCGGTACATCAGGGTATACTCATGCTAGAGTTTTGAGATTTTATACAAGTTCTCGATGCCATATTGACTGGATTCCAACCTCCTCCACCTTCCCGCACCAGGATGCTGATCCCAAAAGAGCTGAAGAGTTTGGGAGCTCCACTGTTCTGGGGAGAAGAGGATGAGGGTCATATAGAGGCTGACTTATGGCTTAATGATGTTATGGTAATGCTGGAAAGTCTTCACTGCTCAGATTCTAAAAAGTTGGGTGGAGTTGTATTTTTACTTCGGGGATCAGCTCAAGTATGGTGGTCAAATACTACGATGTATACACCACCGAACAAGTGACCTGGCAGTTCTTCCTGGGGAATTTAAGAACAAATATGTTGCTGAGTAGTTTAGACGGACGATGATGCTGAAGTTCCTTAATTTGAAACAAGGTGATCGAGTGTACAAGAGTACGAGGCTGAAAACAACAAGCTGAGTCGCTTTGCCACTGAGGTGGTTCCCAATGACTAGGCTCGACGTGATTGGTTCATTGAAGGTTTGAGGCTAAAGTAGAAAGAGATGATGTTGGCTTTAATCTTACCTAGCTTACAAGAAGTCATTAATCAAGGCAAGGCTATTGAAAGAGCTCAAGAGGAGACCCTAGCAGTAGAGCAGAGTATGTAGACGGGGAAAAAGGTTGGAACGCCTTCAACTCCCCATCATGCTAAGAGAGATAAGAGCTCGAGTTCCCGATATACTGACAGAGATAGTTCTGCTGCAGCTTCGTAGAAAACTAAACAATCTCAGTCTTTTGCTACTAGCTCGGGTAAGGCATTTGGAGAGAGAGCTCCATGTCAAACATGTGGTAAATTACACCATAGAGTACGCAGATTTCTCAGTGGATCTTCTTTCCAGTGTGGTGAGACTGGTCACTTTGCCCGAAACTGTCCTAAAAAATCCGGGGATATTTCAACGTAATCTAAAAGATTTGTGACAACTTCTAACAGAAGCAGAAGAAGGGGTAGATCCAATGGACAATATGAATCAATGCAACGAAAAGAGACCCGGGGATTTGCCAGAATATACAACATTAAGACCAATATAGATCGAGATGACTTGAAGATCATAACAGATACCTTCCATCTTTTTTATGAGTCTGTATTTGTTTTAGTTGACCTGGTTCTACACACTCATACATTAGTAAAAAATTGGTTAGATCTACAGGAATTCCTCTAGAGCCAATTATTAGTGAGATGATAGAGGTAAACCTTATGGGTCACAGTGCAAGAGTAACTCGGGTAGGTAGAAAATGCCCGATAAAAATTCAAGGGATTGTGTTCTTGAAAAACTTAATGGAGTTTCCTTTTGATGAGTTTGAAATCATTTTGGGTATGGATTGGTTGTCTCTACATCATGGATGGGTTGATTATCGCAAGAAGCGATTATTTTTGAAGGATGCGGAAGACTCCGAATTAGTAGTGATCTGTAAAAAAGCGAAATCACCATCCAATGTAATATCAGCCATGACTGCGAGGAAAATGATGTCAAAAGGATGTATAGTTTTCCTAGCTAATGTAATAGACACTCGAGTACCGAAAGCGATATTAAATGATATTCCAATAGTTAAGGAGTTTCTAGAGGTTTTTTTGGAAGAATTACCGGGTTTACATCTAGATTGTGATGTAGAATTCAAGATTGAGGTTTACTCGGATACCGAATCTATTTATGTGGCTCTATATCGAATGGATCCAATGGAATTAAGAGAGTTAAAAGCCTAATTGCAAGAGCTACTAGGTAAGGGATTTGTGAGACCTAGTGTTTCTCCTTGGAGAGCACCTGTGTTGTTTGCGAAAAAGAATGATGTGTCTATGCGATTATGCATCGACTACTGTCAGTTAAATAAGGTAACGATAAAGAATAAGTATCCTCTTCTGAGGATTGATGATCTGTTGATCAACTGAAATGTGTAACAGTGTTATCTAAGATATACCTGAGGTCGGGTACCACCAATTAAAGATAAAAGAGGATGATATTTCAAAGATAACTTTTCAGACTCGATATGGACACTACGAATTTGTGGTGATGCCATTTGGATTGACTAATTCTCCTACAACATTTATGGACTTGATGAACCGATTATTCCAACCTTACTTGGATCAATTCGTGGTGGTATTTATAAATGATATTTTGGTGTATCTAAGTCAAGAGAGGAACATGATGCCCATCTTCGAGTGGTTCTTCAGACACTTCGAGAAAAGAAGTTGTATGCCAATTTGTCCAAGTGTGAATTTTGGTTAACTGAGATTGCTTTCATTGGTCATATAGTCTCCACATAAAGCATTAGAGTAGATCCCAAAAAGATTCAAGCTATAGTGGATTGGCAACCCCTAAAGAATGTTTTTGAAGTTTGGAGTTTCTTGGGGCTTGCTGGTTATTATAGGCAGTTCGTGAAAAAGTTCTCAATGTTATCTTCGCCGCTAACTAAGTTGTTACGGAAAGATATGCCTTTTGTTTGGACGGAGAAATGCCAAGAAAGTTTTGAAATGTTAAAGAGAATAGTAACAGAAGCCCCAATGCTCGTACAGCCTGAGTCGGGTAAAGACTATGTAGTCTTTAGTGATGCATCTCATAATGGGTTGGGATGTGTGCTCATGTAAGATGGAAAAGTTATGGATTATGCCTCAAGATAACTGAAGAATCATGAGAGAAATTACCCGACACATGACTTGGAATTGGAAAGCGGTTGTGTTTGCTTTGAAAATTTGGCGTCATTATCTGTACGGTGAGCGTTGCCATATTTATATAGATCATAAGAGTCTAAAGTACTTGTTAACTCAAAAAGTACTAAACTTGATACAGAGAAGATGGATCGAGCTTTTAAAAGATTATGATATGATCATCAATTATTATCCATGAAAAGCTAATGTGGTAGCTGATCCACTTAGTCGAAAAACTTTTACAACTCTACGGGCTTTGGATGTGCATATGTATTTAAAGAAAGATGTTGCCTCAATCGCCGAACTTAATTTAAAGCCAATGCTTTTGGATCAGATAAAAGAGCTGCAAGGTCAACATGAGAAATGTTTTTGCGAGAATGGCTCAAGTAGAAAAAGAAGCGGTCAAAGACTTCAAAATAAGGGTTCATGAATGTTTATATTATTTGTGGAAGACTTTGCATTCCCAATAATGATGAACTGAAGAAAGATATTCTTTCTGATGCACACTATAGTCCTTGCACTATGCATCCAGGAGGGAATAAGATGTATCAGGATTTAAAGAGTCGTTATTAGTGGCTTGGCATGAAAAAAGTTGTATCGGAGTTTGTTGCAAAATGCTTGACATGTCAGCAAGTGAAAGCTAAACATCAAGTGTCATATGGATTGTTACAACCAATATCCATTTCAGAGTGGAAGTGGGAATGAGTTAGAATGGATTTCGTTTTGGGGTTACCTTTGTCACCAGGTAAAAAGGACTCGATATGGGTAATTATGGACAGGGTTGTTCATTCGATTAATTCGATGGTCAAACCGACCGAACTACCATTAACCGAATTAACCGAACTTTTTTTACTTTAACCGTTAACCGAACCGAACTTTTTTTGGAAAATATTAACCGAACAGAATAAATTTCGGTTAATTTTTGAATTAACAGAATATTTTTAAAATTTTCTAATTTATAAAAAAAATTAAATATTTTATAATTCAAAAAAAATTATAATTAATTTAAATAATATATAATTATAAAATAAAAATTTTATATAAAATTTTTAATTGATTAATATTGATTTAGGTTTAAAAGTTATTGGATCTTAAATTATTAATTGGGTTTTAAATGGTTTGGGCTGAACCAATATGTTATATATAATATATTTAATATTTTTTAATTCAGAAAAACAATTTACAATTAATTTAAATAATATATAATTATAAAATAAAAATTTTATATAAAATTTTAATTAATTAATATTGATTTAGGTTTAAAAGTTATTGGATCTTAAATTATTAATTGAGTTTTAAATGGTTTGGGCTGAGCCCATATCTTATATATAATATATTTAAAATTTAAAATTTTATTTCGGTTAATTCGGTTAATTAACTAATTTTGAACCGAATTAACCGTTAACCGAATATCCATAAAACCTTAAATGTTCCCTGACCGAACTAATTCGATGGCCAACCGAATTAACCGAATTAGTTCGGTACCGAATTTTGAACACCCCGAATTATGGAAAGATTGATCAAGACAGCTCACTTTATTCCAGTTCGGGTAGATTACTCAATGGATAAACATGTGGAATAGTATATAAAAGAGATAGCTTGGCTACATGGAGTGCCTATATCAAATAGTGTATGATCAAGACCCAAGGTTTACATCAAGATTATGGAAGTCTTTACATGAGGAATTGGGTACTCGATTGAATTTCATCACAGCTTTTCATCCTCAAACAGATGGGCAGTCAGAACGAACGATTCAGATATTAGAGGATATGCTAAGGGCATTGGTGATTGAGTTTAAAGGATCATGGGAAAGGTATTTGCCTTTAGCAGAATTTGGTTATAATAACAGTTACCAATCGAGTATTAAGATGGCCCCATATGAAGCTTTGTATGGGAGGAAGTGTCGAACACCATTAAATTGGTTTGAACTAAAAGATCGAGACCTAGTTAGCCCAGATTTGATTTAAAAAAATGGAGGAGAAAGTGAAAATTATGCAGGATAATCTAAACATAGCCTCCGATCGACAAAAGTCTTATTTTGATTTGAAAATACAAGAAATTAAAATTCAAGTGGGAGACAAGGTATTTCTGAAAGTGTCGCCTTGGAAGAAAGTATTGCAGTTTGGGCACAAAGGAAAGCTTAGTCCGAGATTTGTTAGACCTTATGAGATTTTGAAAATGGTCGGACCAGTAACTTATAAGTTAGCCTTGCCTCCGGATATGGACAAGATCCACAATGTTTTTCACATGTCGATGCTCAGACGGTACCGATCAGATCCATCTCATGTCATCACACTTGAAGAAATAGAGATCTGGCCAGATTTAACTTACGAGGAAGAACCAGTGCGGATCTTGGCTAGAGAAAACAAAGAATTGTGTAACAAGAAGATTCATTTTGTTAAAGTGCTCTGGTAAAACCATAAAGTAGAAGAAGCTACTTAGGAAAGAGTGGAGGACATTAAGAAGCAGATTTCATACCACTTCGTATCAGGTACTTCTTTAAATTCAAGGATGAATTTTCTTAAAGGGGGAGAATTGTAATACCCCAAATATCAGGTCAGTGACTATATTGAAAGTATATAAAATTTAGAGGATTAAATTGAATAAATGGTAAAGTATAAGAAATAATTTAATTAAGACCAATTAATAAGAATGAAAGAATGAAAGGGCATTTTGGTCCTTTAGAGTGTAATGAATTTAAAATTCATTTTATTAGGGATTTAAGAGAGAAAGGGGAAAGTTAAAAAAGGTAGTTATCTCTCTTCTCTTCTTCTTCTTCCCCGTGACCGTGCTCTCCCCGTAGCTAAATGTGAGTTTCTTCTAAGTTGGTTTTTCTTTTAGTTTAATGGTTGGTATTGAAACCTTGAGTGTTATAAAGGCTTAAGGAATGGTTAAACAGGATTAAAACTAAGAAATGCATGATTTATTTGAGATTGAAGAAAATGGGTTTTTGGGTGATATGTTGGAATATGAGTTTTTATTGATGTTTACAAGTATATTTGACCTGTCAAATAAGTAAATAAGAGATTAGAAGCATTGGATGTGATTAAAAACATGTATGAAAAAGTAGTATGATTCTTCGTTTGAGATGTTCTTTGAAGAATTTAGATGTTATAAGAATCTAAATGGAGCAAAGTTGGTTGGGTTAAGTGATGTTAAGTTTAAGGGTATTGTTTGAGGTAAACGTAAGAGATTTAAACGAAAATTAGGTAAAAATCGAGCTAAAAAATGGAAAATCTGGGTAAGGGTATCGGTATTGGAAGAACAGTACTTATATATAGGTTTAAATTTGAGGAATTAGGGTGAACATTATCGATATTGGTGCAATTAGTATCAATACTGATGTGGGTATCAATACTAAGAGAAAGGTATCGATACAATGGATTCCAGAATATAGAAATGGTATCGATACTAAAAGGGAGTATCGGCACCATAGTATAGAAGTATCGATACCATGGTAGGGGTACCGATACTATCGAGTCTGGAAAATTTAAGATGTGAGGAATTTTGATAGAAATTGAATATAATAGTACTTTTGAGTATTATTAAAAGTATAAATGTTAGAGAGTATACTAATATTAGTATGGTATGTGTACTTAATGGATACTTGTGTAGATCATAACCAAGCTCCTGAGTCAAGAAAGAACAAATGCAAAGATAAAGTTGTCGAATAGTTGGACATCATTATAGCATACTAGCGAGGCTTATTAGGTGAGTGCATTTACTGTACTTGTAAGAAAGGAGGAAGACTCGTGAAGAGTCAACCTCAAATGTTTTGTTAAATGTATGTTTTACAGTATGTTGGTATATTTTCATAATGTATATACAAATGATACTATGAATAAGTTTTAGAGTATGAACTGCTCTAAAATGAATGGATGAATGTTAATGTTGTGCAATTGTTATCGATGTTATCAAAATAAAAGAAAATGCATAATGGTGCATTATCGACATAAAAGATATCATAAATAAAAATGCATAACGGTGCATTATCAACATAAAATGTGCCATAAATGAAAATGAATAACGATGCATTATTGGAATAAAAAAGTGTCTTAAATGAAAATTCATAACAGTGCATTATCGGCATTAAAGGTGTCATAAATGAAAATGCATAACGGTGCATTATCGGCATAAAAGGTGCCATAAATGAAAATGTATAACGGTGCATTATTAGCATAAAAGGTGTTATAAATGAAAATGCATAACAGTGCATTATTAGCATAAAAGGTGCCATAAATGAAAATAAATAACGGTGCATTATCGACATAAAAGGTGCCATAAATAAAAATGCATAAGGGTACATTATCAGCATAAAAGGTTCCATAAATGAAAATGCATAACAGTGCATTATTGGTATAAAAGGTGCCACTCATGGTATTCATAAAAGGTGAATGGTCATTTTGCCACTTCGGTGCAGTGTGTCTACTTTACATTTCTTATTTGACATACATGGGGCAAAATAAAAGATAATTAGGAAAAACAGACAGAAAAATAGGTATGCTTGGCATACTAAGAATAGTTTTGATGACTATATGAAATAAACATGGTTTAATTGAGATGATTAACTGATTTTTATGAAGTATACGAATTAGTTTGTATTTCAATAGCGATGATATGATTATGCATGAATTTCAGTTCAATTACATTATTATGCCTCACTATGTAAATACTTAACATGTGTTGATTTCACGCGTAGGGAAAAGCAAAGATTAGCAGAGTAAGGAGTGCAGCAGAGAACATCGATCCAAGGTTGACTCATCAGTAACTATAGGAAAATAAGGTCTTATTTTGATAATTAGATGGCATGCATATGAATCTAAGAAAAATTATATGTAATGTATTTAAGTTATAACTTTGTAACGGTTTACAGCGAATGCTTCACCTTATATTAAAAATATTTTATTTTTAATTTCAAAACAAAATTTTATGGGTTTATAAATAAAAAAATGTTTTTAAAAGTCATGTGACACTTGTGATTTGTGTACGGGAACATATACGGGAAATGGGTGTTAGAGTCTTAATCCTTTTGAAGAAGATTGCATAAAGGTTGTGCTATCTTCGAACATTGTTTAATAAACCTGCGGTAAAATCTTGCATGGCCAAAAAGTAACGAATTTCTCTCATATTTGTGGGGTAAGTAAGTGAACGTATAATATTTGTTTTAACTTTATCAACCGCAATCCCTTTTGAGGAAACAATATGACCTAAATTAACCCTTTATCAACCATAAAATGACATTTTTAATAGTTTAAAACAAGGTTATATTCTAAGCATCTTTTAAGCACATTAGTTAAACTATCAAGACATTCACTAAAAGAATTACCATAACCCGTGAAATCATACATAAAGACTTCGATGCCTTTCTCCACATAGCTGGAAAATATACTCAACATGCATATTTGGAAGGTGGCAGGTGCATTACAAAGGCCAAAGGGAATTCTTCTATATGCAAAAGTACCGAAGGGACAAGTAAAAGTCATTTTTTCTTGATCTTATGGCGCTACTGGGATTTGGAAAAAACCTGAAAAACCATCAAGGAAATATTAAAGAGTTTTACCAGTTAATCTTTTAATCATTTGGTCTATAAAAGGAATAGGAAAATGATCTTTTTGAGTAAGAGAGTTCAACTTCGTGTAATCAATACAAACTCGCCATCCATTTTGAACTTTTTTTGTCACTAACTCCCCTTCTTAATTTTCTACCATTATGACTCTCGTCAGCATCAAGGAGTTTCTGAATTTCCTTCTTTACTACTTCCATCATTGGTGGATTTAATCGGCGTTGTCCTTCTCATGATGGCTTTGCTCCTTCTTCGATTTTGATCTTGTGCATGCATGTCGAAGGATTTAATCCTTTAATGTCGGAAATGGTTCATCCTATGGCTTCTTTGTGTTTACTCAATGTCGTTACCCAAGCATACTTCAAGTGTTCCAGTAACTGCTTTAATTCTACCTCAGGTGCCTGCAAAACAGAAGGTAAAATTTTAGTTTTAGAGGATGGTAAAGATAAATCAGAATTGATTGAATAAATATTTTCAAACTCTTTTTTCTCTTTGTGGAAAAGTTCAAGATCCCTGGAAAGATTATAAGAAAAATTAGATTTAATATATTCATCAATTAAATGATCGAAAATATCAAAAAAAATTAATTCTTTCAACTTGATTTGGGTATTTCATTTCTTTGTAAACATCAAATTCCATTTTTCAGTATACCATTTCTAACATTGATCTTTGTATGTGCAGTGCTTAGGAAGGGTCAGTCTAGGAGTACCTCGAAATAAGTATCCGAACTGTCATGTTCCATGTCAATGACATAGAAATCTACAGGAAAACATAATACATCGACCTTCACTAAGACGTTTTCCATCATTCTGACTGGATAGATCACGGACCGATCAGCCAATTATATGGTTACTCCCTTTTCCTTCAAAGGCTCGTTAGTAATTATTTTATAAATAGAAAAGAGCATAACATTAATTGAAGCTCCTAAATCACACATTGCACGTTTAATTTTAAAATTACCTATTTTACAAGGTATGACGAACATACCTTGATGCTTTATCTTTTGTGGGAGCTTTAATTGAAAAATTGCAGAAATAGGTTCTCCCAAATTTACCTTTTTCATGCCCCATTAATTTCCTCTTTTTAGTGCAAAGCTCCTTTAAAAATTGATAATACCTCGGTACTTATCGAATTACTTCAAGAAGATGTATGTAAACTTAAACTTTTCGAAACACCTCTAAGATCTCCCTTTCTTCAGCTCTTTTATCACGCTTTAACAATCTTGATGGGAAGTGTGGTGCAATTTCATGAGAAGAAGGAGGAGGACAATGTGCGTTATATGTACCTTGTATATCTGGAGGTGTCGTTTCTTCTTGTTCTTCTTGATGTGCGGCTTTTTCTTCTGGAGCTTCAGGTGAGATGAATGTTCCACTTCGGAGTGTGATGGCACTAACATTCTCTCTTAGATTTAACTCTGTTTGAGAAGGTAATCTTCCTTGTGATTCCAATTTCCCCACAGTTTGAGCCAGTCGGCTCACTTGTTTATCTAACTCTTGAAAATGTGTTTCGGTTCGGTTTTGAATTTTTTTTGGGATGTAATCAGCTTTTCTTGTGAAATTACTAACTTTTCTATGAGTTCCTCCAATGATGGCTTTTGCGTTTGCTGTTGAGGAGGAGGTCTTGGTTGATAAGATGGCCTTTGATTCAGTGCATAGCTGAAATTTAGTGGTCTCTCCATCCCGGATTATAAGTATTGCTATATGGGTTGTACGATCTTTGTGGAGGACCTGGAAAATTTCCTACGACATTGATTTATGCATTGCCTCCTTCTTGTATCATCGGGCAGTAGTCCGTCGGATGGTCCAGCTTCGTGTATATCCCACATGCTCTTGTTGCCCCAGATTTTTCTGCAATAAGTGAAATAACTACTTCAGTTAATTTATCTAATTTATTTTTTATGGAAAATGTACTTATCTCGTGAACCCGTTGGCTGGGTTCACTTGAAAATTATTGTGAGTTTGCGGCCATGGTTGAAATCAACTCTCTCGCTATTGTTGGGGTCATGTTGACTAATGCTCCTCCGCTAGCGGTATCTACCATTTTCATCTCCATAGGTAAAAGACCTTCATAAAAGTATTGAAGTAACGTTTGCTCACTTAATCCATGTTGCAGACAACTTGCGCAAAGCTTTTTAAATCGTTCCCAATAGTCATAAAGACTTTCTTTGGTCTTTTGCTTAATGAAGAGAATGCTCTTTCGTAACTCGCTTGCTTTAGCCGCTGGAAAGAACCTGTCAAGAAAAATTCGACTCATGTCAGCCCATGAATTAACTGAATTTGGAGGTAAATAAAATAACCAATCTTTAGCCAGGCTGACTAAAGAGAAATGGAAAGCTCTCAATTTAATTTGATCTTCGGTAACTCTCTGTGGTTTCATGGTAGTGCAAATCATATGAAACTTCAATAAGTGTTTGTGTGGATTTTCATTGGGAAGGTCGTGGAAACTGGGAAGAAGATGAATAAGTCACGTCTTTAATTGAAATAAAGTCCTATCATTAGAAAAAGAGATGCATAATGGTGTCTGAGTGACAGGAGCTACAACTAGCTTTCGGATCGTTTGTTATTCTTCTGCCATCGGGATTTGATCTTCGTTATATACATCTATTTCAGAGGTTGTTTTGGGATTTGATTACGTTTCTGAACTATGCTCTTCTTGTCTCTTTTTTTTTTCTTGAAGCGTTTGTGCGTGGATTATTCGTGCTTGTGCTTCGATCTTCGGGTCAAGATCTACCAATTCTCACGGGTTTCTTCTGGTTATAAATCAAAAACAAAGAAAATAAATCAGTACTTGTCGTTAGTCCCCGGCAACGGTGCCAATTTGATAACTATCGTTTGTTATAAAAATAATTTCGGCTTCTTAATAAGTAAAAAGTGAGAGTAGAATAGAGAAACAGGGTCGATCCACAAGGATTGGTGATTCTGATTTAATGGACTTTTTGATTTAGATGAAGATAGAATTTCAGATAAAGATAGAAATATAAGTACAAAATAATAAAATAAATAATTAAATATAAGATAAGGATAAAGATAAAATGGGGAAGTTTTTAAATTGTTTAAAGAAATAAAATGATATAAAGAATAAAATAAACAAATAAATAAATAAAATAAATTGAGATAAAGAAAACTTATGGTGAAAATAGCCTTAGACTTCAGCTTTGCCTCAAATTCATCGGATCATCGAAATAGATCTTTACTTCAAGATTAACGTCGGCTACTTGTCTATAAGGACAAATCCTTGTGAGTATGCTTTCTATACCAAATATCCAAGTACAATCTTTAATTTCGGTTTGTGAGTTGATCTAAGCAACAACAATGTTGTAGATCTTAAAACGTTGAAGTTCGAAAAGTTGTCGACTTGGATTATATTGTTTCAACAATAACTGATTCTGATCTCAATTTCCTCTTAGCAAACAATTTTGCTAAGTGTGTTCACAGGAAGCTGAATGTACTTCAATAAGTTGATCCTGCCTCCCAAATTAACCATAACAACATTCAGACCAACGCCGACTTTTGGTTTTGAAAATCGTTTTGATTTGAAAATAAGCCCAGAAAACATATAGAGATATCCTAAGCGATTTAAGTTCCTTACAATTCTCACGTTTGGAATTGAGCCTTTGCTTTAGCCTTTGGCTTAAAAGAAAATTATCTAAGCATGACCAAAGTCATACTTAGCATATTTGAAAACAAAACTTTAAAATAAAAATCAAAAAATCAAAAACTTGAAAGAAAATAAAAGAGAGAATTTTATAAAGCTAGAGAGAAGAAGAAGAGTAAATTCTTAGTTGTTGAGAGATATGTTTCTAGGCTTACCCCGATAGGGTATTTATAGCCTTCAAAATCTTAAAAACAAGGTAAAGATAAATCCTAAATTAAAGAAATAAATCCTAATTAAAATACTTAAAATTATTTAAACTAAAATACCTAAAACAAAGATAAGATAAAATAATATAATATAATATTTAAAATAATATCTTAAAACATGAGTTTAATTCAAATCCGAATTGCAGAAATGTGCAGTTGATCCATTCGTTCTTCTAGAAGCGCTGATTGGACCTTCTGGAAGGTACTAACGTCATCACCATGCAGATGCTTCATACCCAAAGTCATGCCCACTAATCCAGCTTTGATTCTGAAAAAAAAAACTATTGAATTCCATCCTTTTAGTGTAATTTACAGAATCTAGTGTCCTGCACAAAAAATGAATCAAAAAAAACAAATAAGACACTAAAACCAATGATGAAGGAGCAATTTAAAAGTAAAATATTAACCAAATAAAACACTTATCACTCCCAACTCAATCCCCTGAGTATGTCTTTCTATATGTTTCCTTCGAATTATAAACTTATAAACTGATATTTTAGAGGACCAATTAATGAAATTTGATATCATCGTTTAAACCTGATGATGTCTGTATCGCTAAGAAAATTTATGTTTTACCTTATACCTGATGGCCTATTGCATTCATCTGGTAGTTCTGTATTACTGAGTTTTGGTCTGTTACTTACCATTTCAGGCTAAAGAATTGATCATGTGCATTTATCGACATCCGTAATAGGAGTTTCATGGGCGTTGCTTGCAGAGTATGGCGCATGTAATTAGTGCATTTAGGTCATATATTATTTTTATATTAGAGTCTGGAATTTGTTTTTATACATTATATTGTTGAATTATGTTTTGATGATTAAATGATTTTCTGAACTTATGTTTTTATTTATAAATTATTTTATTGTTTTCAATGGATTAACAAAAAAATTTAATTTCCTCAAACTTTTAGTGTGGGTTGCTCCGGTGGCCATAATGTGAGACCCCGGGTCCGATCGGGTCACCTATATTGATCTGATGGTGTTACAGTGCTAACCTCAAGGAGCGTTCATCCATTGTAATGATTACACACATCAAGACGAATTTACTTCTAAGTCAATGGTTCACCATGACACAATTTTTTTGAATTTATTTATTTATTTAAATTTTCAATCAATGATAATGTCTCGTTTTATAGTAATTTTATCAATAGTCTTGAGACTGGCCTTGGTTGTCTGACTTTTAGTCCCCAGATCATGATTCAATCTTAAGATTAATTACTTGAACCTTGAGGTTGCATAAATGGTCTTAAGAATGATGGGTTTAAATGCATGAATTTGACATTTTGAACGTGTACACCTTTATATTATATCTAAATGAATTCAAATAATTATGCAATCACTACAGCAAAATATATTTGTAGCGGCAGTTTTAGCAGTGTTTTTAGAGAAAACACCATTAATATTTACATATAGCGGCATTGTTAGACAAACGACACAATATTCTTATATATGGTGTTTTGGGAAAATGTCGCTACAAACGCGTACTTTAGCGGCGTTTATGTAAAAATGCCACGATAGCCAAATATAGTGGCATTTTTATGAAAATGCTACTAAAAACACGTACTTTAGTGGCGTTTATGTAAAAAATGTCGTGATAGCTAGATATATAGTGGCGTTTTTGTGAAAACGCATCTACAAATGCATACTTTAGTGGTGTTTATGTAAAACCACCGCGATAGCCCGATATATAGTGTGTTTGTGTAACAAACGTCGCTATAATCGCATGCTTTGGTGGCATTTTTAACATAACACCACGATAGACTTGTACAATAGTGGCGTTTTCATACACACACCATAATTGACGCGTAAATAGTGGCATTTGTTATACTAATGCCGCAATAAACGCGTGCATTAGTGGTGTTTTTTGTGAAAATGCCGCCAAAGGATGAATATATCTCCAACCTTTCTCCTACCCAATCCCTAAAATCTTTTGAACCTCTTCTTTAAAACTTCTTCTTCGTCCATTCTCTGGTACAACATCTTCTCCAACTAAGTGCGCCAATCACCATCATCGAACCTTCAGTGACCATCGTCGCGCCACCAATCACTCCCCAATGCTCAAAATTTAAGTACTCTTAGTCTCTTCTCTCTTTTACTCTCAAGACTCTTGCTTCATAAAAACCCATTTCCTAAGAACGCCATTCACCACTGATTCTACTTCCTTGAAATAAAACCTCATTTCCTAAGAACGCCATTCTCCACTGATTCTGCTTCCTTGAAATAAAAACCCATTTCCTAAGAAGAATCCTAGCTTTGCTTCATAAAACCCCATAGGATTAGGAACTTGACTCACTTTTTTTCATAGTTAAAATTGGATTAGGATTCTGATTTGAAATTCACTCTTGCTACTATTTGTTGATGTTTGCTGCGGTTTGAAATTTAATGTTGTTGGATTAGGATCCTGATTTTAACTTTTAATTTTTTTTCTACTGCTTTTTGCTGCTGTGTTTCTGATTTTAACTTTTTTCTCTGAATACTTTCGTTCTTTTTGTTGCTTTTTGTGATTCAAGTCCATTTCTGTTGTTTGAAATGGAAATTTAGCTATGCTTTATCTGCATTTATATTTTTACTGTTCATTTTCTGTTGTTCAAATACTTGAACAAACTGATTTCTTTAACCTATTATTCATCCTTTTTACTAGCAGGCTGAAACAGTTGATATTGGGATCTGTGACCAGTAAATCCCTAAAGCCTAACCGAACAACAACGGTGTCATAAAGCTTCACTTATTGTTCTTTTTTCTTCTATATTTTCGTCATTCATTTGTAATTTCTCGCTTCCGAAAGTCAACAGTAGCATATTCCACGTTCCCCTTTATTTTCTCTTGGCACAGATGATGGGGTGAAGAGCTACATGTCACTTCGTTCCTCCAATGGTTCGATGGACTTGGGAAGCAACACAACTGATGAAGGTAAATGGATAAATTTCTTCTCATTTTATGTTCTGTTTCGAGTACTTTTATGCTTACGCCTTGTTGGAGCTTAAAGGATCAGTTTTTCATGATGGAAATGTACTAACATCCTTTTATAAAATTGGAGGTAAAACAAAACAGATATATTGGCACATGTTTTAATGAATATTTATTGACTTGTTCCTTTCAAAAAGAAAATGAAAACTTTGGATTAAAAGCTTTTGGTCTACTTTAAAATTTCTACATTGACAGCTAAAATGAAATGTCTCTTAATACTTTCGTAAGCTTAAACAATATAGATGTTATAAGGAAAAACAATATGCATAGATATTATTAAAGGAGGATAGAAATATCATTTTTTTCCCCTCAATTTGTACTCTTTTTCTTCCTGTAATGGTAAAGAATGATAGAAATTTGTTACCTTACAGGAACCCTATTCACTTGAGCAAATGGGATGATACATATCTTCCTAGGGGTTCTCTGTTTCTTGATCTTTGTGCATATCTGAATATGTGAGATCCTCTAGTTTTCTTTTTTTCAGTTTTAATTCTTTGGGATTAATTGTAAGTTTTCAATCACTCTTGGATTTCACAATTGTTAAGTTTCTCACTATTGACTTGAAAAATTTTGTTTTTGTTATTTTCTGTCTTTTCTTTAACCTCCTACGGAGAAAGTACATCATATTATAGCAAGGACAACGTTATTTGTAAGCAAACATGGTGGACAATCAGAGACTGTTTTGAAGCTCAAACAGGGCGACAACCCAACATTTGGCTACTTGATGCCGGACCATCCTCTTCACCCATACTTTAGGTTTCTTGTTGATCACAAAGAACTTCTGAGCAGCAATTTTTTCGATGAGGAGGGCAAAGCTGATGGTGCACATGATCAGGCAAGTGTTAGAGGCGGTGCTTTATCTTTGCTTCGTACTGTATATGCTTCTGGAGAAGATGAGGATGGTGAAACGGAAAATGCTACTGAAGTTAAGAGAACGGAATCTGTGAGAGATGGGGTTACTATTGATAAAGCATCAACTGATGGACCAGAGTAGAAAGAATATTCTTTAAGTGTTAATAGAAAAGATGATACGGTGACTAAGCATTCAGCTTCTTTAAAGGAAAAGGCTTCTGTGATAAAAGAAATCAATTGATTACAACAGTTAAGGCTGGAACGACGACTGGGTTGAAGAAAGAAAGTGATGTCTCTGCAGCTGAGAAATCACGAGCTTCTTCTTTGCCACCCACATTGAAGGTTGAATTACATGTTATGGAGCCCCCATCAGATTTAAAGAGAGTGGTTGATAAGACTGTCGAATTCATATTGAGGAATGGTAGACAATTTGAAGCAGTTCTGGTTGAACATGTTAAGCATGGGAGGTTTCCTTTTCTGTTGCCATCCAATCTGTATCACCCTTATTATTTAGAAGCTCTTCAAAATGCCAAAAACGTATGTTTCTCACTTTTCAATGGGATAAAATAGGTTGAATCTGATGTGGGACATCTTATTTTCCATATAATATATTAATGCATTGAGATATCCATGTGAACTTTTTCTGTTCTTATAATTGTTTGGTATTGCATATTCATTCACATTTGATTGTGATTGTCCTCTGTTTACATCATGATAGCATATTCGCCTCTTTGGTTCTACCTTCAATTCTAAGTTACAATACCTCACTGTTTAACATTTTTTTTTTGCAGTGAAAATTACCTTGTAAAGCTTTTGTTTCCGAGAAGCATGATTCATCTGGTTGTGGTGTAGAGAAGAAAGTTGCTTCATCCCGAGAAAGTGAAATTTCAAAATAAACTTCAAGCTATGATGCAAATGGTACGACAAAGTCAACCCCAGAGTCCATCATCTTAGGTGTTATTTTAGATATATGATTTGTTTATTATAGTTAACAATGTTGCACTATATTATATTTCACTTTAATCTAAACTTTGTTTTATTATTATGGATTTCAAGTTTGTTGTTATAGATTTCAAAATGTAAACTTCAATTTTAAATTGGGGTAATAAAAGAGCAGGGAAGGGTGTTTGAAAAATCAGTTTTAGTTAGCGGCGTTTGTATAATAAAACGCCACTAATACATAGTCAATCCGGCGTTTGTAAAACAACTAAAGTCAAGATCTTTTGCGACGCTTATATAGAAAACACCACTATATACGTAGTCAATAGCGGCGTTTACATTCACAAATGCTATATGTCAGATCATTTAGCAGTATTTTTGGGAACAACGCCACTAAAGAAAAGAAAAATAGCAGCGTTTCTATAAACGCCGCTAAAGATCATAACCTTTAGCGACGTTTGATGTTCACAAACACCGCAAATTTTTGTGGCGTTTATTTTTAGCCAAAAAGGTTTTTAGCGGCGCTTAAAAAAGCTTCTAGATGACTAAAAGACGCCGCTAAAAACATGTTTTGCTATATTAAATACTTACGTAAAATTATGATCATTCAACAACAAATACAAGTTTACTCAAATTCATCTATCCAATCAAGATTTAGCGTGTGCTTGGCAAAACTTGACTATATACCACTTATTTACACTATTACGAGATTCAAATAAGACCTTGTTTTTGAACCTCTACAAGACATCCAACGTATACTTCACATATCCTCATCTTTTGATTAAACATGGCATAAATACACATTCAACATTTATATCAAACATTTAACAATATTCACACATCAACAAACCATAAATCATTAACCATTTACATACCATACCGTATACGAAATCTTGGCCATAAATGGTCATGGCAACACATTGTTATATAAGGCACAAATGAGATCATGACAGTTAAGATATCAATAACTTAAACATGCCACATAGTCTAAAACTATACGTAAAAACTAAAATAGTTACAAAAGAGGACGATGAGTGACTCCTTGGTAGATGCTACTTCTCGAGTTATTACAGACATTATGATAATAGATTTAAGGGTAAGCTACGTGTTTAGTACCCAAACGTTAAGTTTTAATTTGTTTCAGTACCTAAACTTTTTTTTTTCAAATTCATACCTGACGTTTAGATTTTATTTCATTTTAGCACCCCGCCGTTAAAAACTTAACGGACGAACTGACGTGGAATAGCTCCATTGGACGGACAACCAATCTGAATGGTGGACCACGAGAGATTGACAAGTTGACCAGCGTAGTCCAATTTCAGGCCCGAAAGATTAAGAAATTGAAATATCCATCGTTAATTTGGGGAGATTGAGGCATTTCCCGATGAAACAAAAGTTGAAATCGTGTTTATGGGGTCGAAAATGTGTGGGTTGGAAAGTTTGGGTTTCATCAGCTGACGGATGCGATAACTGACGACTGTAGACACGATCGACGACAAGCCCGTCTGTTAAGTTTTTAACGGCGGGATACTAAAATAAAACAAAAACAAACATTAAGTATGATTTTGAAAAAAAATGAATGTTTTAATAATAAAACGAATCAAAACTGATAGTTTAGGTACTAAACGCGTAATTTACCCTAATTTTAATTCAATCATTTATTATGAAATATCATTCTCTAATCAATATTTATTAGTATGATTTTGTTATATTACACAAAATCAATTCATTATAGTGAAAATTGAACTTTCTTTTATAAAACATTCAATTCATACACATCAATAAATAAATAAAACAAGACAAAAAGATCGTACGTGTCACTACTATAGACAATCTTCGAAATGTGTGGAAAACTCCTATTGATGATGATGTACACTTGTCGGGTCCTTTATCTACTTGAATCAATGTATAAAATAAAAGTTCAAGCCATGAGTTTTTGAGTACTTAGCCCAGGCATGATAATGCTGTCTAAAACTACTTTCTAACTAAAAAGTTTGTTTTGATTTTAAAATTAATGCGAACATATAAAAATGGTAAAAATGATTATTTCAAACCAACAAAAAAAGTTAATATTTTAGTTTTTCATTTCCATTTTGTATGTATAAGAAAATGTATACTTTTACCTTAAACTCCACTAAATTATGTATTTACATTTAATTTTTTTTTCAAACTCATTTTTTTAATAACAATCTCAAACAACTAAATTTTAAAATACACTCTTGAAAAACATTTTTAAAAGTCTCACTTTTCAAAAGCAATACCAAAATGGCCCCTTAGTGATGTTTAACTGAACTAAACACAACAAACATTTTGAAAATTAGACAAACATGCTTCCATATATATCATTAAAACATACATCATATTAATCATAAAAATCTCTTGCTTCATTTATTCTCAACAATGGTCATCAACAAATCGAGGTCAAAGAACGATTCTAACCAATTTATCAATTTTAATCACACAACAAACTTATCATGCAAATCCACATAATAAGAAATGACTAACGTTGTTTGTTGTGTATATATATATTGTGAATTGAGGAAAAATGTGTGTATTAATACATTTTAGATACTATGAATTAATATAGATATATATATACACAAACATTAAACATCCGAGTATTTCATGAAAAATATAGCATAGTCCACCAGAGTACTCCAGTATACTTTATGTTTGTTCCAAAACTGAGATGCAGAATTACAGAACTTGAACAACTTATCAATGATAACATATTGAATGATCAAAATTATCATAAATGCTTAATTGAAACAAGGAAATTAATGCAACAAAATTCCAAAACAACGGGGGATAATATTCTCAGCCATTCAGTGCAACAAGCACCACAAAATGAACTAAAAATTGTCAATAAACCTTAACTAACAACTGTCGCAAAGAACCATGTTATCAAGGGATACCTGCTGCACCAGCAGACCCGCACCACCATAACCACCGCCTCCGCGACCAAAGGAGGCCTGAACCAGGACCCTGTGTGCTCACAAGATGGAATTATATCAGTTTTTTGGTTTTAAGATAATAGCCCCATTCACATTATGATGCTTGGAGACATTTACTATATGTGTCTCGATTAAAGCTCATGTAGGAAACACTCATGAACAGTCAACTCCAAAACTTGTTCTTTGATCAAAGATAAATATAAGCTGGTTTAACAGAACATGGAAATAAACAAAACAAAGCAACAGTCTAAAGGATAACATATGTAACTCATGTTCATATGAATGACACTCTGGTTCAGGCAATTTCATGCTAATTCTCAAGTCAATTCAGATTCGAGTCAATTTCTGTTCGTGTCGTTCACATTTAAAGATCAAATAATCAATCAGATTTAGATTCGAGTTAATCAGGTAAGAGTAGATGGGACTTGGGTAGCATTACCCTGAATGAAGGCTGATAATCAGCAGGAGCACCTCCCTTGTCACCAAAATCACCTCCTCCTCGTGGACCTCCACGGTACCCATCTCTGTCACCAAATCTCCTCTCACCATCACCAAAGCGCGGCGGTCCACTGGTTCATAGAACAAAATTATTATCAAACCTATATAATTTTTTTAAAATAAAATGGCAAAAAAAATAAAAACAATTACCGTGGGCGACTATCAGAAGGGCCCATGGGACGACCACCAGGCCTAGTTTGTTTCTTCAAAGTAGCGGGAACAATCTCGGAGGGTAGATTAAGGTAAGTCTCAAAACTCAATCCCATCATTGGTAAGGTACCATAATAATGCATCCAAGCAAAGTTTCACGGACAATTCCTTCGATTTGAAGCTTTGCATCAACTTTATTACTTGAGATTTGGAACATCGATTTCCGGGTGCTTGCCAAGTTGTAATCCTTCTTGGCGTAGCAAACACCCTCTGATAAAATGCATAAAACCCAGGTTTGAATCCAGATAAGTATACGAATATAGGTTAACTGAAACGGGGATGGGATTTCATTTGATTACCTTGGAAGAGGTATTTGGATATCTCCCGGCGATTCTTTTCTGGGATGATCTAGAGAAATTGAGAAAACAAACTTATTAAAGACATCTATGGAAACCAGTTTCTATGAAATCAAATAGAACAGAGAAAAATTACCATGTTTGTGATGAGATTAGAGACGCAAAAGGAGCGGCTATCTGCTAAGGAAGACGCCTTTCTTCTCTCTGTTATAACTGATAAAACAAAACCCTACTTTGGAATGTATTATAGTGTTTTATGTTCAACATTCATTTTTTAACTTTTTGTAGGTTTCTTATTAGGCTTATGGGTCGACATCATTTGATAATGGAATTACATTGCCTTGTTTAACTCAAAATTGGACTCAATGCTAGAGGGGTCATAAGCCCACCACTGCATGCTATAATCCGTTTTGCTTTTTTCTGATTTTTTTTAATTTGAATTCTAAATCAATATATAATTCTTTTCACCTCCCTTAGAGTCTCTAGGTTGAGGTGTAAAAGTCTTTTACGTTAATATTGTTTAGGCAATTAGTTTAATACGGTTAAAATATCTTTGTTCTATTATGTTTTTTTCTAATTTAAAGAAACCTAAAATGATAGCTAAGTAGACACTGGCGCTCACTGCTGCCATGTTCTTCATCTGCTGCTAGGATGTGCAGTAGCTCAACGGGTGTGATGCAGGGTTCAAATCGCAGTCAAGGTCGTACTTTCGATCATTTCAAGTTTATCGTAATTATAGCCGTCGCGAATGTTATTGAGCGCTATTGTAGGAATAGCAGAAAACTTGGACGGCGACGAAATTATTTTTCACGGATATTATCACGTTTTTGATCTGTGATTTGAAACCCTGGAGTGACGTATGTTTCCAACCGGTAGTGGTCAAGCGGGGCCAGTTTTGCCATTCTATCGGCAGCTTGGTTGTTCCTGCGTGGGATCCATTCTAAGTCTGTGGCCCATGGGTGGTTTCTAAGCTTTGTGATTGCTTCAACAAGTGAGAGTGGACTGTTGGAAGCGTTTTTTTCATTGAGAAGCTCCGCTTGTGCGCTATCGGTTTATATTTTAAGATGCTCGAACCCAAGGCTCCATGCAAAGCGCAGACCATCGACTATTCCCTAAAGTTCAACTTGTAGGGTTGGGCAGTTTCCCGGGGGCGGAGCTCCCTTAGGCTAAAAGGGGCTCGATCTATGTAAAATTATTTTATATTCGATAGATTTGATCTAATAATATTTTAGTTATTGTAAAAATAAGTACTTAAATTAAGAAATATAAGAATTTATTAAATATTAGTCAAGTAGGGGCGAACTAAAAAAATGATAATCTAATACTAATACCGGTTGGTTTAACGGGATGAGGCACTAGGCCCCTTAAGGAAGGGTAGTAATTCGAATCTTGTCAATTACGAATGGAGCAAACTGGGTTGGGAGGGTCGCCTTGCCTCTGCAACCAATCCGAATTAATAGACCAATAAATTAGAAACCGGTGGTTATAAAAAAATGATGATAACTAATTCTCAATTTTTTTGGTCTAATAACAATTTAAGTTATTATAAATTTAATTATTAGACAAATTAGACATATTTTGTGAATTATAAGTTTAAATACTTAATAAGTCATCGTATTTTTGTTACAAAATTTAATATTTCGGTTATGGCTCCGCCCCTACAGTTTCCTATGTTCTTGCTGAATCCATATATCCATATTTCGTTGTGGTCGCGGATGAGACCACCAATTGAGCTTGAGCCAGTTTGTGTTTGCTACTGCTCCAGCAATGTTTATACAATAATCCTGGTGGCGAGGGGGATCCAGGTATTTTGGATAGCTATAGTGGTTTGTGGGAGTATAATGAGTCAAAATGCTTTGCCAAGGTTATGTTGCTTGTAATATCATTGTTGGTGACCCATAGGATCCACTGAAGATGCATTATTTCGATTCTTCCATGGCCTTATTAAGGCTGCGAACAGGAAGGACCAGCGTGTGCCATTTGCTTGTATTTTTTCGTGAGCATTTAGGTTGCCTAGCAGCCAATTCGTAGTGATCATGGAGAAAAATTTCTTGTGCCTGGGAAGGTACTATATGAAGCCAGAGTGATTTGTTAGTGTTACAGTCATGTAGGATGTAGAGGATGCTTTCTTGGATTGCATCGCATGTATGGCATGAGGGATCGTTCGAGATATGTTTGTTGGTTCTCTCAAGATTTGTCATTAGTTTGCCTACGAGTGTGATCCACATGAAGAGTCGGAGGCGTTGTGGGAGTGTAGTTTCAACACAAAGTTCTATATACTGATCTCAATATTCCAGTTTTGTTTGGTAAGCTATTTGTAGGCTGAATTAACGGAGAAGAGGTTGTTTGTCCCATCGCCAATTGCTTTTGTCTTCTGCGTCGGTTGTGTCTAGTGGTTTAATTGAAAGTATGTGGGATTGCAACTGGTTGAACTAAGGATGAGATAGCTGTGAGAATGCTGCCATGAAGGCTGAAAGTGATGGAAGGTTGAGTTGAGTTAGCAAATGAGGAAGGAGACGGTAAGAGGGAGAGATGACAGAAGAAGTTTTTTTTATTAACGGTAGGAAAATACTCGCCTTACAACCAGCTTATATAGAAGTTGTGCCTTCAAATTTACTCTACATCTATAACAGATTCATAACAGACTCCAACATTCATAATAGACTTCAACAGCTCACTCACACACACAATGCTCATATTAGGAGCACATGCACACGTTGCATATTCTAGAATACACTCGTGTAATCCAGACTTCATATTCCAATAATAGCATTACTATTCCATGTGCTATCATTGAGGACAAGTTGATTGGTCGTAGCGACTCATCAATATTTGAGTTGATGTAGTGAAGCCACGGAGGGGCCGAATTTAGGATCCAGTTTCATCCCAGAAATTTACTCTGGAACCATCTTCCAGGGACCAAGCAATGCATGACTTGAAAGGGTCCCAGATTTTTGTTAAACCACGCCAGAGGGTTTGCAATTTGGGCGTTGATAGAGGAAGGACATAATTCTTAGAAATTGTATTTTTGCCTTAGGAGTTTCACCCAGGTGTAATTAGGCTTTGAGGACTATAGTGTAGCATATCTTCATTAGGAAAGCGATGTTCCATTCATGGAGTTTCAAAAGTCCCAGATCACCACGATTCAATGGTTGAGTGATAGAGGGCTAGCTAACGAATGGGGTTCTATTTCCTGTAGGATTTGCTCCCCAAATGAACTGGCGAAGGGTGTTTTCCATGTCTTCGCAGATGCGTTTAGGGAATGCATTGTTTGCATAAAAAAAGACTGGTATGACGGCCAACACCGATTTGGCTAGGGTTATTCGACACACCAGAGAGGGATTTTGTTGCCCATCCATTTAGTTTGGACCTAATCATGTCAGTGTGAACGTATAGTCTTCGTAGTTTTGTTCTTCGGTGTAATACCGGGGTACCCAATACTTGCCTAGAGATTTTACTTCAAGGAATTTGAGCAGGTTGTTGATGGATGCCCGAGACTCTGGTGGTGTGTTTGGGAAGTAGTAAATTTATGATTTTGTGTGCTCACACTATAACACACCTACTCGTACCCGACTCGGATACGAATATGAGGTGTTACATTGACTTTTCAAATGCTTTGACTCTTTTAAAATACGACTAAAACTTGACAAGAAAGCAAAACTTAATAAACATAGTTAAAATACATATCAGAGCATCTATACTTTAAACATTTATGATACATGCCAACCAAAAATTCCAATAACAAAATCACATATGATTCAAATTTCTTTGATCTGATACTCTTCAAGATATGTTGTCCTGCCTTGCTTACTCTACTTACTCCTCTGAACCTACGTGTGAAAACACTCACACATTAAGTCTTTGACTTAGTGAGGCATATGAGTATAATAAAACAATAAACATTTATTTAAGTTACTTACGAAAATCAATCTACGTTTCAAATAAATAAAGACTTTTAGGCACTGTTCAATTCATAATCAATTTACATTTCATAAAAACTACATATGCAATTAAACACTTTTTAATCCATATCAATTTGTTTAATTAGCCTAACGTATATCATTGAGAACTCAAGGTATATGAGTACAGTGAAGTTGTGCACTATAATGCAGTCACCACTGCCACGTAGAATTTGCACCGAAGTGCCACATAGAATATGTACCGAAGTGCCACGTAGAATATGCACCGAAGTGCCTCATAGATTTGTCCCGTAGGACAGCGTAGAATTTGTCCCAAGGACCACGTAGAATTTGTCCTGAAGGACCGCGTAAAACCCTCGACTATTGGCATGCCAATATACCTATTTCTCATGGTACATACTTTGGGCTTTAACCATTTAATTAATTCACATAGTTTATCCGTATTATCGTTTGTTCACATAAAGGATTTACTCATACCATTTAATATAACATCTCGCAACTTAACATTTATTCCATAGAACATATTCACATTTAACATTTTCACATATAACACTCATATCTCACATAGTATTATTTAAATCCATATATCATTTCTTGTCATAGTTCATAAACACAAATATATCAAAATCAGAAAAATATCATAACATAGACCAAATCATTTTCATTATCAATTTTCAAGATTGGTTCCTCACAAACCAAATTATTCAAAATTTATTTAACAAAGCATGATAAAAGTATTTCATAATAAATTCAAAACCTTTTTCTTTCAAAACATTCGAGGTTGACTCATGTGAGTCTTCCTCTATTATATAAAGTATGGTAAAACTCACCTTTGCCTCACGTAAGTTCTAAACGAATTCCTTTAAACTTTGTTCAATCTTTTCACTACTTCGATTTCGTTTGATATGCTTTCAATCCACTACACACACGTCCAAGATAAATATCGAATCTCACTTAACGTCTAACCAATTAGCATTACATAATCAAAACGAAACACATAATTTAAACTTTCAAACTGAATATTGCCAGCACTCTACACACAATACAGTCTTTTCTTCTATGGTACCAATACCTACTTCAGTATCGATACCATTTTGACATTCTAGAATTTCATCTTCCATTACAGTATCGATATCTTACTCTTGGTGTCGATACCTCCATATTAGTATCGACTACTTCAATCAGTATCGACACTGTTCATCCGATTCATACTATTTCCTTAAATTTAGCCTTATACGGTACTGTTCTTCCAGTACCTACCCAGAATTCACCTATTTCACTTCGAAAATTACCCAACTTCACCTAAATCTCATACTTTTAACCCCATTCATGCCCTTAAACTCATTACACTTTCCAAATACAAAAAAAACAACATCTAAAATTCACCATAGAACTCTTAAAACTAAAAACCATACCAATCCTTCAAACATATTATCAATTTCTAACACTTCTAACATCTTATTCAAACCCTTGACAAGTCAAATATACCTTTAACATCCAAATATAAATCATTTTTCAATGATTCCCTTAAAAACTCATTTTACTAAATTACCATTAACTCATCAATCCAATAGTTTTTTAGTTATCTTTAAGCTTCCTTAAACTGCTATAGCACCAAGGACTAAAAACCTACTCAAAAGTAAAGAAAAAGATCAACTTTAAAATCACTTACCTTGGCCATGGTGTTCACAGTGGAAGAAGAGAATAGAAGAGCTTCCAGATTTTTCCTTTCTTTCTTTCTTCATTTCATCACATGTTATAACCTTAAGAAATGAATTTTAAATTTTTCTTACCAAAAGACCATTTTGCCCTTCCATTCTTCAATCTTTAATAAAGTCATAAACAAAATTTTCCAAAATCAATCATTGTACATTTCAATTATCTTACTTAAACCTCTAAATTTTAAATCTTTACACATTAGTCACTGACCTGAAGTTTGGGGTATTACAGTTATCCCCTTAAGAAAATTCGTCCTTGAATTTTCACTACACAAAGAGATGAGAAACTTTTCTCCTTATGTCCTCTTTACGCTTCCATGCCACCTCTTCCACTTTGTGATTACCCAAAGCACTCTTACTAACGGAATCATCTAATTTCTTAGTTGTTTAACTTCATATACTAAAATATGTACTCGTTCCTCATAAATCAGGTCAAATTGAACTTCTAACTCTTAGAAATGCTATGTGTGAAATGATATGATCTATATCTTCTGAGTATCGAAACATAAAAACATTTTTATATTGAATAATCCTCACTTTCTCTTCAACTTTCTTGATTAAATATGGCCCCACTATGCCTCGATTTTCAATTCAAACCAACTTAATGGTGTTCGCACTTTCTCCCATATAAATCTTAATTGAGTTATCTTAATGCTTTACTTTAATTCGCTGACATGTAACCATTTAAAACAAACTCGATGATAACTCTTACATCTTTTCTTTTAAGATCCTTTATTCGATACATCAACAAAGGCTTTAATTTAATTATAAACTCAAAATACTATCTTACTTTAAAGAAAATCACTTATACAAAACTCTCAAACTAGAAATGTCTTTAGGCTTTGTCGTATCAGCCACCACCTTAACCTTTCATTTTGGAGTTGATAAGCACGTCATCAGACTACAAGAAATTCAATCCATTTCCCTTCTTTCCACTCCTTTAATTCAACACATACTTTTGACTATTGAGATTCGTGTAGATAGTGGTGTTCTATCAAAAATAACTATAATCATTTCCAACTCGAGATCGTGAGTTAGATGATTTCTTCCATAATTCTCTATTTGCTTTGAAACATAACCCAAATTTTTCTTATTGCACAAACACCATCACAACTATTATAGGATGCATTACTATGATTTACATAATCTTTTCCATATTCTAATTATACTAACCTTAGAGCTTATTTCAATATTCTTTTTAACATCTCGAATTTCTTGACACTTAACAGTCCAAATAAGTAATATGTCTATCCTCAAAACTTGATCAAAGGAAAAGTAATGATCAAAAAATTCTTTAGGAATCTTCAAAAATAGCCAACAAATCCCAAGAACTTTGAAATTCGAAAAACATTCTTTGGAAACTATCATTCGACTATATCTCGTGCTTCCTTGATATATATAATATATATAGATATATATCCTTATCGCCTTAGCCGCGTCTATGGACAAGAAACACAACCTTAGACAAATCCTCATCACACTTGGTCAACTTAGCACTTAATTTTTTCCGATCTTTTACACTCCAACACACACACCCTTAATGTATCTTTTAAACCCTGAATCTACCCAAACTAACTCTCTTTATGTGTAAGGAAAGAAATACTAAAGTTAAATCGAGTTCTTAAGACCTTGTTAAAAGACTTCCAAAACTTTGAAGTAACCTTAAATCTCCATCAGATATGATGAGACATATACTTCATGTCAAACAATCTTTTTATATATAACCCAAGTACTTATCCATAGAATATTCACCTTAAGTTAAAATAATGTGCGCTAACTTAGTCAATCTATTCATAATCGTCCAAATTTAGTCTCGAAAACTAACATGATACAAAGTTCATAACAACTCTTTCTCAATTCCACTGAGAATTGAAAATTGTTTCCTTTCATTCTAATTTATTATTACCTTATTTTCAATTTACCATTAAGCCAAACTTATAAACTCCACTTCTATATAACCTTTTCGTACTTGATCTTTTAAACCATTCACTTAATTTCTTATATCTTTATTCCTTTTAGAGTAAAATATTTCTTATCATTACTACCTTAATAGATCCTATAAATTTATATTTTATCCTTGTTTTATTGTATCCCTAACATGTACTTTATATTCTTCATTGGTTTTAACAGAATAGCTTTAACTTCCATTTCTTAATTAAAAAGCTTTATGATAACATAGGTCATCTCTTTTTCTTACCCTAGTACCCTTCTAATACTACTTGTAACCATTATTGATTGCACATTTTATTGCACTCTTCTAACTTTGGTAGTCTAACTATTATTAAAGAACACTACTCTTTATTATTCCTTATAGTTAAAATTTCTCCACTTGATCCATAAAAATAGATTCAAATACATATCTACTCATAAATTACTTTTTCTCATTCAACTTGTACAATTTCTGGCGGATCTTCCAATCTCGTTTACCAAATTTTCTTTTAACAGAACTTGCTATTCTAATTCCTGATATATTATCAATTAAAAATTTCCTATCTACATACATATTTCAATTTAATTTTTCTCTTACTTCTAGCAAAACCCGCTTAATTTGCCTTCTTTACTACAGTAGAATCATTTTCAAATATCCTCTATAACATTGCAATTACTTCTCTGGCTTACTTTCGAAACCATCAATTTCCAACTGATCTTATTATTACCTACCTTGCATTTCCTTGTTACTTACTAATTCAAATAAATGTTGCCTCTTTTACTAATAATTTGCTTAGTGGGTGTCGTTGTCGTCTTTTAGGTGAGCCTCGAAATTGGGCTTCGACTTGGATTAAACAATTGGAGTCGCCACTGATCATTTATTTTAAAACAAATGGGTTGATCGGATACCTATTTCTTACCTGATATGCGTCTTTCCAAAGATGTGTCAGATTCGAGAGTTGGTTATAGTCAAGGAAGGGTTAGCACCCTTGAAATTCCCTTTCAGTACTACGCAATTTCCAGTTGTCTTAAATTAAGAAAATTGTAATTTAAAATTGAAAAGTAAAAATACGATCCCAATTACTTACCTTAGATAGTTTTAAAGGTGTACCATTAAGAGAGTCAGAAACGTGTTAGTAAAAAAATGAAAATAAATAGAATAAAGAAAATAAAAAAACGCCCGAATAAAGGAATAAAAAAAAGAGAAGATAAAAATGAATACGATAAGAAAAATAAAATGAAAAAAGAATGATAATAATAAATACATAATAAACAAATAAAAATAAAATAAGAAGAAATAAAATAAATAAAACAAATGTAAAGAAGATAAAAAATAAATAATAAGATAAGGAATAAAAATAAAATGAATGGAGGAAAAAAATAAAAAGGGTAAATAGAAATAATAAAATAGAATAATAATAATAATAGTAATACTAATAATAAAAATAGTAAGTAAAGAGTAATAAAATAAAATAAAAATAGAAGGGTATAAGAATAATAAATAAAATATATGTATATGTAATAATAAATATAATATTTGCAACAAATAAAAAAATAAATGGAATATATATATAATAAATAATAGTAATACATATAATAATAGAGAGAGAGAGAAAATATAATAATAGTAGGGAAATGAAATAAAATAAGATTAAAAAAATATAATGAATATACATAAATAAAATGTTTTAAATAATAATAATAAATTAAAAAAGATAAAACAAAATAAAACATATAAATATAATAATAATAATGAATATATATAATAATAGTAAGGAAAAATAAAATTAAAAAATCGAATTTTTTAAAGCTCTCCCTCCTCTTTCCAAACGTCGAACGATTTTCACAAAATAGTCTCGGGGTTCTGTAGATCTAAAAAGTTAGTTTTGAAAAAAAACCCTCTGGTCATCGGCCTTTTGAGTTTTTTGGTTTTACAAATCGAAAGCAATAAAAAACGACACATGCAAGCCTAACAACCGAAAAAGGTAAGGTTTTTTACCTTTGTTGCCTTTGAAACTTTGCAAAAAAATGCTTTGATTGCTCCAAATTTTCTGTTCGTATTTTGTGTATCAATTGTGTGTTACAATAGTGAGTTACAATGGCTATTTATAATGCTTGGATCCTATTTTTAGGAGTTTGAATCATAGTAAAACTCTATCGTATTTTTAGGAGTTTGAATCCTAGTAAAACTCTAACATTATGCTTGTTTTTCTGAATCCCACTAAAGGGGTTATTGAGAGTGTTATACCCAGACGAAAAGTTTGTGTTGACAGTGGGGATGGGTCATTAAGAGTTCTTTATGAATTTTAAATAAGCAGCTAAATCCAAGAGATTTCGAATTCAAAATAACTCTTTAAAATTCTATTCAAACGGTTCATATGTATACTACATTCTACCATTTATCCATACTCAACTTCATGTCTTTCCTTTGTCTTAATCAAATCAAATATCATTGGAAAATACAATTATCGTTGGCTTTCATGTACAATTGGGAATTTGATTCCCTAGCAAATAAATATCAACGAAACCTAGTTCAACTTCAAAATATTTCGCCAAACTACCTTAATCTCTTCAATCCTAATATTTGATCAAATTTAAAAAGAAATATTTCTATACTTTTAACTGCGAAGCTCGTCAATCCATATTAAGCAATCTTTATCAATACAAATCATTTTTACATCTTATGGTGGAAGTTAATCGTTCGTACTTGTTTCCTATAAAATCTTTTCTTCCGAACCTTTCAGAATCATTGACCTTGAACAACTATCTATTAGGGCTTAATAATGAAAATGTCTAATCTATAATTGAATTTATTATAAATTCTCGATAGAGACTTATACACTATTCATCCTTACTTTTGCGAAGTAAAACATTTAACCGTCACTTTCTATTATGAAATTAATTTTAAATCCAACATTATTCAGCTTCTCCCCTACACTCGGAGTTTCTTGAACTTCATATCCTGATTCGCTTCGGGAATCATCGTAGTCTGACATCTATTAAGATATTATCACTTAAGTAATTTAGAAAAGACAACATACTCATTATACTACCATATCAGAGATTTTTTTCATTTCGTTGGCATATACAAACCAGACATTATTGACAGTCGACCGACCGATCTATTTCGAAAACTTGACTCAACCTAAGCTCTGATATCAATAAATGTAACAACCCCGACCCGTACCCGACCCAGATACGAATCTGAGGTGTCACATTGCCTTTTCAAACGCTTTGACTCTTTTAAATACGACTAAAACTTGACAAGGAAAGCAAAATTTAATAAAACATAGTTAAAATGCATATCAGAGCATCTACACTTTAAACATTTATGATACATGCCAACCAAAATTCCAACAACAAAACACATACGATTCAAATTTATCTGATCTGATACTCTTCAAAGATATGATGTCTTGCCCTTACTTACTCTACTTACTCATCTCAACCTACGTGTGAAAACACTCACACGCTAAGTCTTTAACTTAGTGTGGCATAATGAGTATAATAAAACAATAAAACATTTATTTAAATACTTAATACGAAAATCAATTTACGTTTCATATAAATAAATATACTTTTAGGCACTGTTCAATTCATAATCAATTTACATTTAAAAAAAAACTACATATGCAATTAAACACTTTTCAATCCATATCAATTTGTTAATTAGCCCAACGTATATCACTAAGAACTCAAGGTATGTGAGTACAGTGAGTTGTGCACTATAATTGCAATCACCACTACCACATAGAATTTGCATCGAAGTGCCACGTAGAATATGCACCGAAGTCCCATATATTTGTCTTGAATGACCGAGTAGAATTTGTCCCAAAGGACCACGTAGAACCCTCAACTCTTGGCAAGCCAACTACACCTCTAATTTTCATAGTACATACTTTGGGCTTTAACCATTTAATTATTTCACATAGTTTATTCGTATTATCATTTGTTCACATAAAGGATTTACTCATAGAATTTAATATAACATTTCTCAACTTATCATTTATTCTAATAGACATATTCACTTAGCACATATTCACATAGAACATTCTCACATATAACATGTACTCATAGGATTTCACATAGTATTATATTTAAATCCATATATCATTTATTTTCAAAGTTTATAAACACAAATATATCAAAATATCATAAAAATATCATAACATAGACTAAATCATTTTCAATATCAAACTTTCAAGATTGGTTCCTCACAAACCAAATTATTCAAAATTTATTTAACAAAGCATGATAAAAGTATTTCATAATAAATTCAAAACCTTTTTCTTTCAAAAACATTCAAGGTTGACTCATCGCGAGTCTTCCTCCTATTATATATAAAAGTATAGTAAAATGCACTCACCTTTGCCTCACGTAAGTCCTAAACAAAATCCTTTAAACTTATATTCAATCTTTTCACTACTTCGATTCGTTTTATACACTTTCGATCCAAATCTACACATCAACACATCTAAGATAAATACCAAATCTCACTTGACGTCTAACCAATTAGCATTTACACAATCGAAACAAAACACATAATTTAAACTTTCAAATTGAATAGTATCGGTACTCTACACATAGTACGATAATTCTTTTCTATGGTACCGATACCTACTTCAGGGATAAAGATAGTTTGGAAAGTGTGGGTCCAGTAAGGGAATGACGTGTTTTAGTCAACGCATAATGATTTTGTGATCAATTTATACATCACCATGCATAAACTAACATGACAAAAGCCTGAGGATTGAGGGCAGTATTTTTTCAGGAGTAGTACAAGCACATTTTTGTTTATCATTGTCAATAGAGTTACCTTAAAAACATGGTGAATCATATGGCAAACTGAAGTTTTTACTACTAACCATTGGCATTGGAAAAAATCGACATGAAGTTCATCGTGGCGCCATGTCATGTAGTGCTTTGTGTATTCTTTGGGTGATGGTACATTACCAATGTAACACCCAAAACCGTATACGCAACAACACAAGTTACAGATGTCACATCAAAATTTCAAAACATTTTTTTAATTGAACTAAGTAAAATTTTGTTTCATTTAAACATCAATAGCTTCATAACTTGAACAATTATTATAAAATAATTATTCAGAGAAAAATCGTAATATAATATTTTTAAGCATAATTTAATATCATAATATTAATTATAATTAATACTAACTATATTAAGAAATTACAAACATTTCATTCTCGTATACATACTAGCTAGAACTTTTAAAACACAGTAGGATGCCATCATTGTTACCTGTAAATATTTCCTTAGTGATTGATGCCAAGCTCAGTCCCTTACACCTTTTTCTTCCTTTTACCTACGCATGAAAATCATCACACGCTAAGTATAAATTTAGTGAGGCAATCATACAATATTTAAAGCAATCATACGAATATTAAAGCAATGCAACACATAAATTTAAATGAATAACCATATTCAATGCAATATCACTTTACCTGTATTCTAACCATGTTACCATATATTAACATGATATAATCAGATATCAAGTTTCTTACCAATATACTAGCCATTCATTCCACAAGCTCATAAGCTTATTTGAATTTTTTACCATTTATTAACCAATAAACCATAGCCCAAAGTATAATTGTATGAGGACCCTGGTATAGGAGTCAAATATTGCACAATTGTGCTGAGGTCGAGCCTTGCTCACCTAATAATGCACCGTAGTGCTGAGGTCGGGCCGTGCCCACCTTATACACCGTAGTGTTTTGTACCATGTATCTTCGCTAGACACTTTAGTGCTATCTAATATACAGTTGCTAGACTCTATGACATGCCATTATTACCACTGACCCTCAATAACATACTTGGACATATATCTATTTTATTTGATCCATCCATGGCAAAGTATATCAATACCATTAACCTTTAGGCAGTTCATACCCGAAATAACATTTATGATAAACATCACAGTATTCATGATAACATTATGTGTAAATAACAATGATCAATGCATTTATATTCACCTTTGACATATCTAGAATATCAATTATATGATAAATGCCATAAAAATCATGACATATAATTAAGGTGACTTATCGCAAGTCCTACTCAATGATGTATAACATCATATATAATATTATTCTGCATTGCACTCACTTTGAGACTTTATATGCAAGTCAAAATAATAAGACTCACTAAACTTTAACTTGATCCTTTGCTTCTAATTGGTAAATCCCAAAATTGTCTTAATTTAATATCCTCGTAGTTTGCACTACCTTTAAAGAAATATATTTTATATTAATATACACCTTTAAAAATTATATTGAACCAATGGAAACTAGAATCAATAGGAATATCCATAGGAAATTATTCTAGTTCAATTTACAATTTATGATGAATTTTAAAGTTGACTGACAAATTTGTTTTAAACAAATTTGCTTGCCCCGTTTTCGACCTATCCTTGATTAAAATTCATATTTTTATATACCTAGAAATAAGTTTTCGTTTGTTCAAACAAAACTAGACTAATATAAGAATCCAAAGGTATAAAAATAATCCTCTAATCATTTTTTATAATTTATGGTAATTTTCTAAACTTACTGTCTAGAACTAAGTTCTAAGCAGATTTCACCAATTTGCATTTTCAACTTGTTCACTACTTCTATTAGCTCACAAAATGCACATATATTCTTGCATCACAAATCACATAACATTTTTGGAGTCACTTCTTACCATAGTAACTCCTTCACTGGCTCATCGCAAGCCAATTTTGTTCGATAACATAAGTACAAATTAAATTTGCACTCACCTGGTGTCCTTAGCTTGCAAACTTCCCTAGGATTCACATTCCATCCTTAAGCTTTTCCTTAGCTTTAATATTGTTTGATCTTTATTTCAAGCACACAATCTAAATGAACATTACCAAGCATATAAAATTCAAACCAAATGTTAGAATCTTACTAACATAGGCATACTTGGAAATAAATTCCTAACAAACTTTTTGATGCTTATTCGATACAATTTTATGTCACAAAATAAATGTTGACCTTAATACTTCTACTTGAGCACTCAAGTTCCTTTTTATCCCAACTTCACATAACATTTTTACTTAGCTCCCAACCTTCCATATTTGTGATTTAAACTTCAACTTTTACCAGCTTTCCAAAAAATCCAATTTCCATCCTAACTTCAATTTAAATCATAGTACATCAACTATTGAACAATAACAAAGCAATTCACAATTTTTCCAAAATTACCGATTTGGTCCCTCAACTTTTCAAAAATTACAAAATGGTCCCAAAATTTTTCTAAGGCTTACATAATACTTACTACATCATTTCCATCCCCTATATAATTTTTCCATAATTTTTCTCATCCTCTATAGTTAAGGTCGAATGCTTTGTATGTTTAAGATTAGGGTTTTCCTGATTTTACTCAATTTTGATTCGATTCAAGCATGAAATCAACTTCTATTCAACCTTACAACACCTCTACAATCAAATGCCTAATCAAATTTCATCAAAACACAAAGTTCCAGAACTATACAATTTGACTGAAAATCATAGAAGCATTTCTAGGTGGATTGAACATGTTTTTAATCATCAAACAAGCTTGAAAATGACTCTGCAACCTCAAAAACATCAAGATTCATCATCAATTCCACAAACCCTAATATGAACATAAACCCTAGAATTTGAGATCTTTGAAATCAAGCAAGATTAACAAGCATAAATGGTACCAAAAGATAGCGTTTTTCACGTATAACAATTTTCTATTTCACGACATAACTCAAAATCCAAAGGAAATTGCTAAAAAATTGAAAAGAAATTTTCTCTCACCTTTGGAGGAGCTCACGTCTTGGGAGAAGAAATATGAACAAGATAACATGAAATTTTAGATTAATTTCATGTTAATTTACCTTTAATTTAAGCTTAAATGAATATTTTAGATTAATTACCATAAAACCAAGACACCTCAACCTTATCATTTTCAAAATGTCAAAGATGAACAAAATATTTTTCCCTTTACAACTTTGCCCATGTCATTTTCCAAAAATTTCAATCTTGCGATTTTTCATTCAACGGTCCAAATTGAACATGGAAATAAATTCTCAAATCCAATACTCCATATTATTTTCCATTATTTTAAAATATGGAAATAATATTTCTAAGCTTAATTTATCATCTTTCTAATTTTCTCAAAATTTCTATTCGATCCGATTTACCGAATTTTTATCGAACTATAACACTTTCTAGTTTTTAACAAAATTTCTATAGCAAGAATTTGATTTCAATAAAACCCCAATATCAAGATTAAACTATCCATTTATGCAATAAAGTTTCTTTTTGGAAAATTACCACTCATGTCCCTAAACTTTCCTAATTTTTTATTTTAGCCACCAAACTTTCAAATTTTACATTTTGGTTACTAACCAAAACGTTGGGGCATTACAACCAAGGCTTGCCATGAAAGCTGGCTGAGAAATTGAAAACAAATTGGGAGTTGGGTATGCTCCAAAATAGGTTACATCAAAAGAGCAAATTTCTTTGAAAAATTAACTACTTCCTCCTTTAGTTTGTTTGTGTCATTGCACCATTGTCCAGATTAGGAGTTGGGTATGCTCCCAAATAGGTTACATCAAAAGAGCAAATTTCTTTGAAAAAATTAAATGCTTCCTCCTTTAGTTTGTTTCTGTCATTGCACCATTGTCCTTTGGGTCTTGAGGGAAAATATGCAATTTTTTGTTATCTTTGTATGGTTTTACGATGGAAATATTTCGTATTACGGTCACCCAAGGTAATCCGGTCAACACAAGATCGTTGTTGCCAAAGCATTTCTTATTGGTCTAGGAGTTGCTCAATTTCAAGTTGTAGGTTGGATTCTAGTTGTACTAGAAAGTTGGAGTGTCGATGGGCGAGGGTTTTCTGGACTCCTCGTAGGCGTGACATTGTGATCTTCTTCTTGTGCCGATGTATCCAAACACTATTTTGATCCATGTATCCCCAGCTTTGGTGAATTTTGAAATGGTTTCTGATTTTTTTGTGGAATCCTAGTTGTCCAGGAAAATCTTAATGTTGGATCCATCTCAAGAAGTAACGAATTGCGGGTATGTGAGCGCGGGCCTAAGTTGCCAACTTGTAGGAGAAGTGGTATGTGATTAGATCTCATGCAAAGTAAGTGTTGAACAACAGATTCCAAGAATGATGAGTCCCATGAATGGTTGCAGAGTACGCAGTCAAGTCTTGCATTACCGGTGCCCCGTTCCAAGTGAACTTCAGTCCTTGGAATCCCATGTCACGTAGCCTCGAGAAAATAAGAATTGACGAAAACCATAGAATGGTTTAGTGGAGGTGGTACAACCCCTTCTCTCGTCGTTACTTATTGTTGCGTTGAAGTCACCAAGTAGTAGCCATGGGTATTAATGGAGTTGGCTAAGGATTGTAGAAGTGGCCATAAAAACCTTCTTTTGGTGGCATTTGGGCTTGCATAGATGAAGGTTGCAAGGAAGGCATCATGGATGTAGATAAATTGGAAGTGATTTAGGAGTATGTCGACTTGTATATTGTCATACCAACATACCCATATACCCCAGAGAATCCATCAGCTTCTACATGGTGTGAGTTGAGGAACCCTATTTTATGAATAAAGTTGTCGGTAACTTGCCCGCTGATGCAGGGTTCAATGATGCAAACTACAACCGGTTTGTTGTCACGAAGATATTGTCTGGCAGCCTGTAGAAAATTTGGGTGATCACATTCCTACACATTTCAACACGTAATTTTGATGTCCATCATAAGAGTATGGCTGTTTTGGTCTATTCAAGCATGTCTGCGACTTGCTTATCGTCGTATCATGTGTTTGTGATGTCTATTACATTGAATTGGTATGTACCCTTTAAATTTGTCCTCTTATGGGTCAGGAGGTTTTCTAGATGGTGACGTTTGTGGCAAGGAAGAGCTTGTTTTGTCGGTTTGAAGCTCATGTGATGTACATGTTGCGTTTGTTCCAAGGGAGTTGGGGTTTGCATTTTGGGAATCACAATTGTTGAGTGACGTTGTTTATCGAGAGGAGCAGTATGAGTTGGGGCTGGTGTTTTACGATTGAGGTTTTTGGTTTGTGTTTGAGTGATCACAATGGGTCGATGTTGGGATGTTGTATTTTTTTCTTTAGAGGTTTTTGTCTCTTTGGTCAATTTGTTGATTGGTGTGACTGTTTGTTGTATGTTGCTCAACCATATTATTTTCCACTATGCTTATTGGTTGTTTGGAGGTTCGTCACTTGAGTTGTTGGAGATGGGTGCAAAGTGGGAGCTAGAGGTTGACTTGTCGTTGTGTTTTTCTTGAGGGGTGTTTGCCTTTTTGGTGGCTCTACGTGGTATTCTTTCAACGATCATCCATAGACCGAACGTATCTTCTTCTGGTGTATCAGAAGGTGCGTTAATTTCTTAGACAATAGAGGTTACATGGGCAGGTTCTATGGTAGGTTTAGTGTTTCCAGTAGGGGCGATTTTTGGTTTGTTTGGGCAAATGTCCTGGGCTTCGCCATATTTTTCAGAGGTAAAGCATATTGTGGGCAGGGATTCATACTCCACATGTTAGACACGATCGTTGATTAAAAATTTGGAGAATATTGGTTTTTGAGGTCTACGCTGATGGCCATTCTTGCAAAGTTACCTTGACCACCACTCTCTGTTTGGTAGTCTATACAGAGAACTCTTCTGATACTTTCCCCAATTTCAGTGATGATGCTTCGCTTATAGTAGGTCACAGGTAATCCTAAGAGGCGAATCCATGCAACATTTGGCTAGGATATGGTTGCATTGTTGAGAAGTCAGGGGCCCACGGCTCCACTGTGAGGTAGTGGCAAAAGATGACCCATGACCATCGATTAGGGCATTGAGGTAATCCGTGTGAGACTGAAACGTTACAAGGAAGTAGTCATTCTCTATGTCCATGAGTTTGATGAATAGGGAAGGCTTCTAGAGATCGTATACTCGATTATAGAGGGTAGAGTAACCGATTCCATTAGGGTTTGAATTCTTTCTGAGAAGTCAATGGACACCAAGCCATCTATTATGCTTATTGTTACATCCCTTCCTCTTCTTCAATGTCCTCTTCTTCAATGGTATTTTCTATATAACCTTGGGTATGTGTTGTGTTGTTCATGAGAGAGTCCCTGTAGGACATCAGTGGTGTAAGATTCTTGATTCCTTCAATAGGCTGTTCGATTGTAAATCTGGTTTTGTCC
This sequence comes from Hibiscus syriacus, assembly GCF_006381635.1. Lineage (NCBI taxonomy): Eukaryota > Viridiplantae > Streptophyta > Magnoliopsida > Malvales > Malvaceae > Hibiscus > Hibiscus syriacus. The sequence continues at coordinate 1,841,038 of NW_024062911.1, read as the reverse complement.
TTGCTAGTGTCGATTTTCATGCATCAGAGGTCCTCGCTGTCTTTTTCTGGTGGTTCTTTGTCGTGTCGTCGCGCCTTCTTCATTTATCTGGTTTCCTCTGTTTCTTGTTCCATGCGACGTGATTTCTTAGTTAACCCTAATATATTAAGCTTTTAATTGTATTTATTTAAATTTAATTTTTTAGATTTAAATTGATTTTAGAGGTTACAAGTGTTTGTCTCAAATTATTTTTCATGTTACATTACATACTATATGTCAAATTTCATTTGTTTAGGTTATAGTTTTCTTAAATTTTAAGCAAGCATTTGGTTCTTTGATCAACTTGCTTATTTTTGTTCTCTCATATTCCCTTAGGTTATGGGTTCAAGACTCACTAAGAGTACTCTCATTCCTTCCTCTAGAGTCCTCCATTCCCTTCATCTTTAGATAGGATTATGATTAAATTTAAAATTTATCAAAAAAATATATTCTCAATTTCTCATATATATATATATATTGCTTTTAATTTTAATTATTTTTCTTTAGGCAGCCCTCTTCAAATTTTTTTCATGTTTTAAAATTTATTTTTTTGTTTTGATTTAATTTATTTTTTATTTTTTAATTTTAAAATATAAAATATATTATAAATCTATATTTATTAAGTGTATGTTGATACACTCTCAATATCACTTAATGAATGAGAGGATGAAACTCTAAAAATAAATTATATAATTTTCTTATTCATTGTATTGCGACTTTTAAAATTCATATTCACGTAACTCGCAATGATTGAAATTTTATAAATAGATGTCTTGTATAAATTTATAATACACAAACATTAGAAAGACTATTCTCTCCTCTCACATTGCGTCATATATTTCTCTCTTGATCTTATTATAAATTTTATAATTTTATAATATGTCATCAACACGATCTTATTAATAGTTGGTAATTCTCAGCAAAGATTTCAATTTGCTAAATCAACTTAGTATGTTTTTGCTTGTTTTTATATATTATATTAACAAAAAAAATGATTGTTGTTGTTTCATAATACTTATTCCATAGTTAGGATTCTTATTGAAATATTTTTCAAATATATTCCATGAATCAATTATGTCATGTTTAATCATTAAACTCAAAATATTATGAGCTAACTATTTGTCATTTTCGTCTTCTGCATATTTTTTTAATATCTATATAACATTCTTGATTTGATGTAAAAGGTTGCATGATTTTCTTATTTTGTACATACAATTTAGCTTGTTAAACATTATTTATCAGTATATTACAAAAATGTAAAAAAATCTTGGTGCCATTCGTCCACCTCCAGTTACGATCACTCTTGACAGTTGAGAGGCTGTTGAAAATGAGGTGTTTGTTGCTCAAGATAGTTCCCTGGTGTCGTGACTTCTCTCCACCCTTAGTTTACCGCTGCTCCCTTAATTGGTCTGTGTTGAAACGACGGTCGAGGTATGGAACATGGTTACTAAGTTTTTTGTTAGTCGATACACAACAACTATAATGAATCTTCATTATAAACAGAAAATGTTGAAGAAAGGGATATTGGCATGCATACTTACATTTCTCAGGTTAAAAGGTTTGTGATGCTTTGGCTGCATACGGAAGTCTCATCTCTGATTATGAGAAGATTGCTACGAAATTAGATGGTTTGCTAATTGAGTATCAGACGTTTATTGCAATCATTGTGACTAATCAAGAGCCATACACTCTAGATGCACTTGCATATGCTATTCTTGATGTAGAAACTCAGCTTCAGCTTCAGAGTTTTGATCCGGTGGATGGTTTTTTGGTTAGTTCAAATGTTGCTTAGAGTGTGAACACTACTTCAGATGGTGCCAGGGTAGTCAAGGCACCAGCACTAATTCTCGACCTATGCTCCTCCAATTTCTCAAGGTGGTCGTGGTCATGGACGGGTAAAATTTCAGTGCCAACATTGTGGCAAAACTGGTCACTTAATGGATCGGCGCTGGTATCAATTTGATTAGAGTTTTCATGGTGTTTCGGCTAGGGCTGATCACTGTTACTCAGATGAGGTGGTGCCTTCAGCAAATGTGTATGCATACAACATCAATATAAATGAGTCAATTTGTTATTGTGAAAGGTGTGGTGAGGCTCAGTCGTTTGTTGCCTTTGCTGAGAATGAACAGGGTCGGCATTCTGGTCAAGGAGCTTCAGGCAAGAGTGGTCAGTGGTTTGTTGATTCAAGAGCAACCCATTACATGACTTCGGATGCTACTAAAGTGTTGGATGACACTACGTACACCGGAGCCGGTAAGGATATTGTTGGTAGTGGCAAGGGATTGCACATTACTTAGATTGGACAGTCAAGTTTAATTGCATCTTCACGAACTTTCAATCTTAGTAATTTGCTTCATGTGCCCCATATTTCTAAAAATTTGATTTTGGTGTCTAAGCTTGAGTGTTCATTGAGTTTCATGCGAATAGATGCGTGGTGCGTGACGAGGATACGAGGAAGGTCTTACTCAAAGGAAAAGAGTCTGCAGAACTTTACGAGTTCGATGCTAGTTTGTTAAATAATGTTGCTGTAAAAGCTAAAACTAATGTAGTTAGTGGTTGTAGTTTTCTTACCTATAAATTGTTGCGTAGATTTTTGGGACATCCGTCTCATGAGTCTTTACTTCGAGTTTTTGTGGATGTAATATTAGTCTTTTTAGAAGGTTGAATAAAATGTTTTGTGATGCTTGTCAACTAGGGAAAAGCCATAAACTGTCGTTTGAGTTTGCAAATTGTGTATTGTACTCTGTTTCAGTTAGTTTTCACTGATTAGTGGGGAACTTCCCATGTTCAATCAAATGGTTTTTGATATTATGTGTCATTTGTCGATGCTTTTACCCGACATTAATGGTTGTAATTGTTGAATAATAAGTCCCAAGGCCTACAGGCATTTGTTGTTTTTCAACAAGAAATCCAGTCTCAATTTGTTGTGGAGATTAAATAGGTGTAGAGTGATTAGGGTGGTGAGTTTCGCAAATTAACAGTGAAACTTTAGGCTGTTGGAATTTGACATCGACTTACTTGCCCTCATACGTTGGAACAGAATGATGTTGTGGAAAGGAGGCCTCGACATGTTATAGAGATGACTTTTACCTTGTTGGCTCAGGCTTCCTTGCCCTTGAAGTTTTGGTCTTTTGAAGCAGTGACAATCATTCACTTGATTAATAGTCTGCCCAATAGTGTTTCATGGTGTCTCTCTGTTTGAACGGTTGTTTGGTAAAGTTCTTCACTTTGATCATCTATTAGTTTTTGGGTGCAAATGTTTCCCATGTTTAAGAGCGTTTAAAAACCATAAATTAGAATTTTGGTCTCAACCATGCATTTTTATTAGTTTGATCATCCGTTCATGATTAGTATGAAGCTCTTCTTCGAAATGGAACATGATAGTTGGTTCATTTACCTGCGGGGAAAACAACGATTGGGTGCAAATGGCTTTTCAAGGTAAAGCGAAAAGCTGATGAATCGATGGCTAAGCACAAGGCTCGATTGGTGACCAAAGGTTATTCTCAAGTTCAAGGGTAGGATTTTCATGGAATAACCGGTCCTGTGGTTAAGTCCTATACGGTTAATGTTATCTTATCCCTAACCGTGAACTATGGGTGGAAACTTCGTCAAGTGGACGTTAATAACGCGTTCTTGAGTGGTGAATTACGTGAAAAGGTTTTTATGGTCCAGCCACCTGACTTTGAGCAACATTCAGCCAATGGAACAAAGCTGGTTTGCAAATTAGAGAAGGCCCGATATGGGTTAAAGCGAGCACCACAAAATTGGTATTTAAAACTTCCTGTTTACCTTCTTGGCATTGGTTTTAAAGGGACTCAGCCAGATTCGTCCTTGTTCATTCTAACTCGAGGATGTTACTCTATGTACGTTTTCGTATACATAGATGATATTATAATCACTAAACACTCGCGTAGTGCTGTGGATGACGTGATTCAATTGCTAGTCAACAATTTTCTCTTAAAGATCTAGGTGACTTGTCTTATTTTCTAGGTCTCGAGGAACAATAGGGTGATAATATGGTTGTTCTTACTCAAAAGAAGCATGTTGTTAAGTTACTTGAGCGAACTAACATGCTTGATGCTGAGCCTGGCCCATCGCCAATAATTGTCTCACCAAAGCTTAATTAGGATGTTGGTCAACCACTTCAAGATGCTCAACTGTATCGTAGTGTAGTGGGAGTATTTTTGTACTTGAGCCATGATACATGCATCACAAGACTCACATCAAAGGAAGAATAATAACTCTTCCAAATGATCCACTCGTCCAAGCCTTGGAAAAGAAGACCAGAATAGCAACAGACTTGCAACAACTTTTTGAATGGGATCCTGATTTTATTTGGTCAACATGTCTTCTGGAGATACAACCGTCTGTCTCTTATTTTTCCAAATTTCTTGAATCGCATCAATATGATATCGGGAACTCAAGATACATTCATTTTAGTGAAGACAGTGCAAGCAGAAATTCCTATATGAGATTAATACGTGATTTTGTAAATATTACGAATTTTTAATATTTATATTGATTATTTGTAATATAATTTAATATAGGATGATGCATTATCTTTTAGGATTAGAGTTATTATTTTATTAGGAATTAAGGTTGAGTTAAAACATTATTTTTAGTTATTATTATTTTATTAGTAATTAGAGTTAAGACATGTTTAGTTTGTTATTATTTTTTTTGTTAGTTATTTAGGACCTTTAGAACTCACCTCCTATATAAAGGAGGCTTCACTCAACTTAATAAAATAGATTTATTTGATTAATAATACAACTAGAGATCATTTTTGCAAGTGTTGATTGCCTTGTGCCTTCGAAGCTTCTTCTCCTGGAGTTCTTTCAAGTTATTGTTAGGGAAATCAATCTTCACACTCCAATTTGCCTTTTCATTACGACTAGGAGGGTTGGTTAGAGTCATATTATCGAGTTTTCCTTTTCATTGCAACTAGGAGGGTTCGATTGGACACTTAGAGCCATATTATCGAGTTTGCCTTTTCATTGTGACTAGGAGGGTTCGACAGGACACTTATCTATCTATTTTCCACAAATCCATCATCACCATCATCATCTTTATCGTTCACCTTCATAAGGGAGTCACCTTATACTATTTATCCCCATTTGTTCTCCATCGAGTCTAGAGCTTTCTAGGTTTGATTCTTCAACAAGAGTAGCGTTCATTAATCTGCCATCGCTTCTCTATCAATTGGTATCGGATTTGGGCTGATTCCTAGAAAGAAGCAAGCAATCTTGCTTGTTCTTGCACACAAAACCCTCAAGGTACCCCAACGGAGCTAGTTCACAAAAGATTCATCTTTTAGGTTATTTTATTTAATTTTAATTTAGATTCAAATTTTTCTTGTTAGTTTGTGTTTTTTTTAAAAAAACAAAAAAATGCCAAAAATTCAAAAACAATTGCAAAAGAAGAAATTTAGGGCTTATTTTCTCCAAATAACATATTCATCCTAAGAGTAATCTCCCGTCCAAAATTCACCCCAATCGAAGTTTATTAGATCCTTCAAATACATCATTCAAGTTTCATTGGCATATTCGGTCTATAATCTTGTCGAATTTCTTGCAAAATTCTACAGGAAGAATTTTGTGATGAAAATTTCCAGATTGAAACTGCATATATTGAAGACCATTCACACAAAAATCAGAATTTTTGGAGATCAAGAACACCTTCGAACAAAGCGATCACGAAAAATAGATTGTTTGAGGACTCACCGTTCAATAGTGTCTACTGGATACTAATGAAGATATTTGGTTATGAAATTTTACAGGTGGTTTCTAGACACATCGAAAGAAGTTCAAGAATTTTTCCAAAATATTTGGACACTGGTAACCTCCTCAAAAATGTTGATCAAGTTGACCCAGCGTTTTCTAGGTTTCTAGTTTGTTTTTTTTTCTTTGACTCTTAGTGCTTTAGGTTCTTTTGTTTTTCATTTTTATTGTTCTTTTGCATTATCTAACACATTATCTTTCTTGTGTTATTAGGACTAAAGAGTTTGCACACTTCTTCATTATTTGCATTCTTGTTCTCTTGGAGTCTAAAGCTTGTTTCGCCTCTTAAGAGCTTTTAGGTTTTCTTATCGTCTTTGCTAGTAATCAAACTCTGATACGAACTGTGGAAGACTACTTGGTAAAGTGAGTTTTAAAGAGTACAAGATCTGCTTACTTGCCTCTTGTTGTGTTACTTTCTTGGAGTCACTTGTGAGGTTTCTTGCTTTGTTGGATTTTCTTTCTTTTATTTTTATTTTAATTTAAATGTTTCGTTTAGTGTTGTGATTTTCAGGATGTTTGAACTAGGAAAATTTTTCAGACCTAATTGTATGGTTATACGTTGATCTTTAAGCACTACAGATACGAAAGAAGCTGATATTCAAAGAACAAACTTATTCCATTCACGATGTTTGATACAAGGTAAACCTTACTCCATAATCATTGATAATGGAAGTTGTGCAAACATGATGAGTAGCTACCTGGTAGAGGCACTCAACCTACCTTGTTAACAACATCCAAAACCATATTGTCCGCAATGGATTAATAAAGAGTCCAAGACAAAAGTCACCAAACAATTCCTAGTCAAACTACAAATGGGCAAGCATTGTGACAAAATTTGGTGTGACGTAATTCTAATGCAAGCTTCTCACATTCTTCTGGGAAGACCATGGCAATACGACAATGATATTACGTACTATGGTAAGGCAAACAAATACACTTTGAACTTAGACGGTAAGCCTTACACTTTCAGGCCAATGCCACCAAAAGAAATCTTGAAAGATCAAATGAGAATTTTGAGGAGGTAGGGAAAGCAAAAAAAAAAAAAAAAAAAAAACTGAGAAAGAGGCAAAAGCAAAAGAGGTCACTAGTTACAAAAGCCAAAAGAATAATGACCCATGGGAGGTGAGTGAACCTAATTATGAGAAGAAAAGAGTGACTCAAAATCTACGTGTGAGCACAAAAGAATTGAGAGAAAATCTTCTTTACAAATAGCCTTGCATCCTTGTTCGCTTTAGGGAATAAATTGTTTCGATTTATAACATTAACAAGGATTTGCCTAGTGTGTTTTCTTCTCTTTTACAGGATTTCGAGAAGTGTTAGGTGATCCACTTGACGGATTACCACTGGAAAGAGGAAAACAACACCAAACCAATCTAATTCAAGGTTCCATCATACCTCATCAAACATACAATCTCAAAGAAACTGAAGAGTTAGATTTGTTACAAAAAGGTTACATCCAGGAAAGCCTTAGTCGTGACGCCATCTTAATGATGGAACATTATTTAAACAACTTCATAGGCTTTATAGTTCATGCAAAGGCATCCATGTAAATGATGAAAAAGTAAAAGCAACATGAGACTGCCCACACCATCTTCCATCACCAAGAGTTGTCGAATGGTGTTAGGTGATCCTCCTGATGGGTTACCACCTGAAAGCACTAATCAATATGCTATATCAATGAAGAGCCACAATTTACGAGAGTCTAAAGGTAAGTATTTGATTACTTATTTTAATGATATTGTAACATACTTCTTCTCCTTTTTACAAGGTAAGACTCTTGAAGTTTTCATCCATACTAAACAAACTCCTTTAAGTGCATAAAAGTCGAGGTAAGCAAAACATAGTAGACGATGCACTACCACGAAGGTTTCGCAGTCCACAAATCTCCTCCCAAGAATTATTAATTCATAACCACACTTAGGAGACTTAAGGGATTACTTTCACAAACCAGTTGACATGGTTTTTCAACACTCATTCTCGCCACACATAAGTCAAACCATTGAGAGAATATCTAAAACAATCATAAAGAAAGCCAACAGTAGTCGGTGCCATGTTGAATTTCAACCTAAACATCAGATTACAAGACTTGTATGCAAAAGAAGATTTCAAGACTAGAAGAAATCAGTCCCTACAAAGAAGAAACCTCCTAAAACACATAATGACACATCACATTGATCCTGGTAAATTTTTCACAAGTTTTCCTTTTAGCACATCTAATTCGCTTTCTCTTTGATTTTCATATTCGAGGACAAATTTTTGAGGAGTGGAGGAATGATACATGCACCAGATTTCATAATACATGCTTTTTGGACTAATGTTTCTACTCGAACCTATTAGAAGAACAAAGTCTCGAAGATTCAAAGCAATTCTATTCGGTAAGCATAATTTGAATCATTAAATGATTCTAATGTTGCTCCTTTTAATGTTTTAAATTCGAGGTCGAATCTTTTTGATGAAAGGGAGGATGATACATACATCACAAGTCTTACATCAAAGGAAGAAGTAATAACTCTTCCAAATAATCCACTCGTCCAAGCCTTGGAAAAGAAGACCAGAACAACAATAGAATTACATGACTTTTTGAATTGGATCCTGATCTTATTTGGTCAACATATCTTCTAGAGATACAATCGATTAATAACTCTTCCAAATGATCCACTCGTCCAAGCCTTGGAAAGGAAGAAGTAATAACTCTTCCAAATGATCCACTCATCCAAGCCTTGGAAAGGAAGAGGTAATAACTCTTCCAAATGATCCACTCTTATCTTTCCAACGGTTCTTGAATCGAATCAATCCGATATCGGAACTCAAGATATGTTCATTTTAGTGAAGACAACGCATGCATAAATTCCTATACGAGATTAATACGCGATTTTGTAAATATTACGAATTTTCAATATTTATATTGATTATTTGTAATATAATTTAATATAAGATGATGCATTATCTTTTAGGATTAGAGTTATTATTTTATTAGGAATTAAGGTTGAGTTAAAACATTATTTTTAGTTATTATTATTTTATTAGGAATTATAGTTAAAACATGTTTAGTTTGTTATTATTTTATTCATTAGTTATTTAGGACCTTTAGAACTCACCCCCTATATAAAGGATGCTTCAATCAACTTAATAAAATAGACTTCTTTGATTAATAATACAACGAGAGTTCGTTTTTGCAAGTGTTGATTGCCTTGTGCCTTAAAAGCTTTTTCTCTTGGAGTTATTTCAAGTTCTTGTGAGGGACACCACAACAAAATAGGTTTTTAGCGGCGTTTTTTTAGTCATATAGCGGCGTTTTTTAACGCCGCTAAAAACAATTGCGGCGGAAAAAAACTCCGCCAAATTCACTGCTGAAACTAACTCCGCAAAAGGTGGCGGCGTTTGTTAGTCTAAAACGCCGCTATATATATTGTCCTTTTGTGGAGTTTGAAAAGAACCGCTGCTAAATGTTGTGACATATAGTCGCATTTGTTTAAAAAAACGTCGGTAAAGGAATTTGTTATAGTGAAATGCCAGTATTGATAATTTTTTAGTGGTGTTTTTAGTAATAAACACAATAAATTATTTAAAACTTTATTGACGTTTTTTTAAAAACGCCGGTATTGATTATGTATTTAGTGGCATTTTTTATACAAACGCTGCTAATTAACACATAATTTGCAACCATTAATTTCGCTCTTGTATTACCCAAAATTACATTTTCAACCTGTATCATTATCCAACAAATATGACATCTATAACAACAAACTTTAATTCCATAACAACTGTTCGCGTGTTGTGAGTACTATAAAATATACGCAAATAATGTGCAAGTATACACAATCGCTCAAGTAATATAATGATGAGTGAGTAACGTCTCCACATGGATTGGGTGAAATTACGAAAGTCTAACCAAAGCAACGCACTAAATTATCTAAGTATAGTTAGTCTTGATATATACAAATGTCACGGCAATGAATATGTGTATGCCGGTGGATGCGGATTGATGGTGTGATGGTGTAGCAAATGGAAATGCAGTGGCAATGATGGATGTTTAATATTGAGTATGGTGAAATGTCAAGGCAATGAAAAATGGTAAAAACAGTAAATAAAAAGATAAATAAAATAAGAAGAAAATAATCCTCATGTGACAAGCTTCCAATGAAATGAATGGTAAGGATTGGTCTAAGGTTGCTAAACTTATTTCTCAAGTATATTTAAGCTATCTTGACTTTACTTACTCGACAGGGCTTTCCTAAGGTGTTCAAAAGAACCTAACAGAATAGGATACCAAGGCATCTGCTCTCACTCAACGATGTTGGACAGCCTACCCTATTGATAAAGACACCCTTTTTAGTCGTTGAAATCCTATCCTAGTCTCTTCCGAGATCTAAGGGATTAAGTTATAATATTCCTAGGTCGGTTCAAAGCCCCTTGAAAATACCATAACCCATTGCTTATGAGGATCTTATCTTGTGTTTCTTCCGAATACTTACAAGTATTTTTAGCTTAGGATTCTTCCGAATACCTAACCTTCATCTAAGAGATGGACATTTCCATGCCTCTTACAAGCCTAGATGGTGAAGCATTCATAAGCAAAGCAAATAAAGAGCCCAAAATAAACTTAAATATACCCTAAAAATAAAGTTTAAACAATCGTTCAACCAACCACCACCAAATAAGTTAGTTCATGGTGGGGTTCGAAATATCCAAACACAAAGTCATGAAAATATTCGTTCCAACAACCCACAAATTAATAGAAAAATAGCAGCAAAAGGGAAGTGAGAAGAAGCCTTCGACGCGCCACCGGAGGTCTCCTCTCGGCCATCACGAACCACCTAGCTCGCTAGCTCCTTCCGACGCCTAGCTTGCCACTCCTTGGAGCTTTATCAATGGAGGAATATCCCAAGGAAGAAGAAAGGAAAAGAGAAAATAAAAATGTGATTTTTTTGCTCTATGCGTGTGCTCTCTGTCCGTGTATCTCTCTCTCCCATGAGGTGTCATATATAATAAAAGATATCTAGGGGTAATGATGAGTTTGTTGGGTGCAAAATACCCCTCATACCCCTAGAATCACATGTTGTACATGAACCTTATCCTCCAAGTGGCAGTGGTCCTTTGGCAGCTCTGGCAGGCGGTTACAGCAGTCCTTCACGTGCAGAGACAGATGTCCAGTGCCAGCTGTCCTGATGCAGAAATATCTTTTTTGTCTTTTTCTGCGCCGGAAATGCCAAGGTATTTCAATATTCTTTAGCAACGTGTGATGCCGCGACATTACTTCCCATAGAATACTTTTTCTTGCTATTCCTTGCACACCATAGACAAACTGCACCTTTCCCTCAAACAGCACCATTAAGAAATAAAATAGCACAACCACCACAAATGCAACTATATGCAACTACATGATCCTAAAATGACTAAAATGAGCTTTTAAACAAACAATAACTTAAGTGAAAAAGGCTTTAAAAGTAGCCTTTTTAAGAAGTTAACACACCCTCAAACTTAAGCTATTGCTTGTCCTCAAGCAATGGATAGCAGTTACATAAGCATAATGTCATGGCAAAGTTTGATAGTAAGACAGTAGGACAAAATTGAATTTCAACCCTCAGAACGATAGGCTTCAACATGCTAGACTTATCAAGAATTCAAGTACTTTCCCTAGGTCAAAATCCTTTGTGGTAGTGTGTGTGCGTGATTGTATCCAATCTATACTTAGAGAATTTAGACAATTTCTAATCAAGTCCCTTAGTTTTTGTCAAGGCATTTACTTATCATTAAGCACATTTTTACTCCATTTTCTTTGATTTTTTTAAACTATTACGAAGGGAGTCGGCTCATCACACCTACTCTCCCACACTCTAGATGAAAGGGAGCATACCTTCCATCCCCGAGCTAGTTGAGTAGAGTCATCCCGTGACTTCTTTCATTCACTCATATGCACAAGGCTTTCATTTATTAAAGAAAGTTCCAGGAAATGCCATGGAAAAGAGGAGTGTCCCTCTACAGCTATGCTTAAGCATTTATTCACAGTTTCATTTCTAAGGGAGTTTGTTTTTGATTTTTATTTTAAACACCATACTATATTTCAATGCCAAGACTAACTAAAGTTTCTTCATAAAAATTTCCTAAATTTTCTTCGTATAGAAAACATACAAATCGTGTAAATATTTTTCACAAAGCATCAAGCCCTAGAGTGAGTTCTATCATTCTCAACAGTCATTTACATTCATATTCTAGCCTAACAAAATTATCATCATCGGGTATACTCAAAACATTTCATCCAACTGTCCTACCATTTACTGATGCCATGGCATAATACTATGCTAATGCTATCATGCATATGACCTACCAAGAACAATACCTCCCCCAAACTTAAGGGAAGCATTGTCCTCAATGCTTTAAAGAGAACTAAACTAACTAGAAACTATATGTTATGCAATGAAATGCAACTAAATGAAAATGGATGCAAGAGAGGTACCTCAATGTTTACGTGGTGGTGGTGCTTTGGAGGTGCTAGCAGCTCCTCGTCGGGTGCGCTTTCGGATAGGTGCTGGGCTGGACTCGGAAGAAGTGGAGTAATAGTTCGCAATGCGTCCAACCGTGGTCTTGGTGCGACGACCACTACGTTGTTCATGAGAAGGATTGGGTGCTGGGACGGGGCTGGGTGTTTCTTCGACAGGGACAGTGGATGGATATTCAGGAGTTTCAGAACGGTGTGTATCAGGAGTAGGGTCATCAGCAGGAGGATCAGGTGCATCGTGCTCAGGCTCTGGAGATGCCTTGGCATTGAATGCCGTCAAAATTTCGTCTGGGAATCCAGGAAAATTCCGTTGTCCGTGGGGAATGATTTCTTGAAAGAATGATTCCACCACAGCATCTCTATGCTTCACATATCCAAAGAAGTTACGGATGTCACCGTGTAAAGCATGCATTTGAGCTTGTGTCTGCGTCACAGCTTCCTCGAGAGCAAGTAACCTTGCCTCGGCATTCGATTCTGTAGCACCTGCAGATTGCTCATGAACAGGGTCGTTTGACTTGGGATTTTTAATTCCCAACAACAGTGGAAGTCTAGCCCTAGTGATGCCCAATAATCCAGGTAAAATTTCATCAAAAGCATTTTCCTCAACCTTTTTCTTACGACATAAAGCGGTAATTAAATTAGGAAACACCAAAGCACTTGCCTTTTTACCCAAACAGTCGTGAACTTGCTGAACAATGATACGACCCACATCGATCGGACGGATACCATTATAGAATGTAAAAGCAATAAGCGTGAAAGTGATACCGTAGTGTTGTGGGAGGTGGGCATGAGTTTATGCTTGAGGAAGTGATTCCATAATTTGGCACGCGGCTGAAGACGTTCCCGGTTGACCGAGTATCGGCTCGTCTGGCGACCATTCCACTCAGTGTTTTCGAAAAAAAGGTCCTCCAAGACCCCATCGTATGTGTTGCTATCGGCTTCCTCTTCGAACGTGGCATGGTTATCCACAACATCCTGCAAATGAAAATAACGATTAATAGTAGTGGATGTAAAACGGATTTGCTTACCTCGAACGAAGATGGAGTGTTGATTGGGCTTGAAAATATTCGCATAGAACTCCTTAACTAATGAGGCATTCACCGAACCAGGATGACGGGCAAACTTCTGCCACTTGAGTGGCGTCACGATGTCCAAAACTTTGGGTCCAAAACCACCATCGGTTTCCTCGGTAAAAATAAATCCTAACTCAAAAAAGAGTTTTCGGTTCTTGAAGTTTTGGAACCGAGCCTTAGCCTCATCGTTCTCAAACTGTTGCCAAGCGGTCGTGTCGATTGGAGCCGATCTTGAGCGCACCATTTTCAGTGTTTTTGAAGTAAGAAAAATGAAAAAGGAAAAGCTTTTGAAAACTTTAAAAACTTGGATGTATTTCGGCTATGGAGAGAATAAGGGAAGAAGATGAGTAAGAGAGAGAAAAAGTAAAAGTTAACATGAAAGATAAAAAAAATGAATAAAGAAAGAGAAAAGAAAAAAGTTAAAAAATTTGGGAGGGAAAAGGGGGTGATAGGACGGTTAAGAGAGAAATTAGTGGGTGGGGGTTGTGCGTGTATGGGGAAGGAAAAACTACCAAAAAGCAATGATGATGATGGGACAAAAACTGTGGAAAGAGAAAAGTAAATGTCAGAAATTAAAAAGAAACAAATCAAAAGAATATCTCTCCAATTAATGCTTTGTCCTTTCCTCCCTTTGGTAACCGCTCCTTGTACGGTTTGCAGTAATGTGGTCTCTACAAATCAGATCAAAAATTAATTACAAAATAAAATAAAATAAAACTAAAGAAAAAAACTTGAATATTAAATTTTATTTATGAACAGACACAAATTCCATGCCGAGGCATCGAATTTTGGTTCTCCTCTGGGCACGCTTCAGTATCGTGCAACCGTAACACGTCCTTGTTGTGCGGTGGTGGAATTCCATTGTAGGCTTTTAGACGCTGTCCATTGACCTTGAAGATCTTCCCATTGTCTATTCTCTTGATGTCAATAGCTCCATGGGGATAGACATAATGCACCTCAAATGGCCCTGACCATCGAGATTTTAGCTTCCCAGGAAAGAGTTTAAGTCTGGAGTTGTAAAGCAAGACTTGGTGCCCCACATGAAAGTGCCGTGGCATCAGTTTTTGGTCATGCCACTTCTTGGTTTTCTTCTTGTATATCCGAGCATTCTCATATGCTTGTGCTCCAAACTCTTCCATTTCGTTAAGTTCTAATAATCTCTGCTCCCCAGCTAGTTGAGCATCGAAATTCAATCGCTTGATAGCCCAATAAGCTTTATGTTCAAGCTCAACCGGGAGATGACAAGCTTTACCATACACTAACTTGAAGGGTGACATCCCCAAAGGAGTTTTGAATGCTGTTCTGTACACCCAAAGTGGTTCATCCAACTTTGGCGACCAATCCTTTCGCTTTGGGTTCACCACTTTCTCTAAAATCTGCTTGATCTCTCGATTAGATATCTCAGCTTGGCCATTTGTCTGCGGATGATATGCCGTGGCAATCTGGTATCGAACTCCATATCTCAACAATTCCTTGGCAATCAACTTGTTATCAAAATGGGTTCCTTCATCACTGATGATAGCACGAGGTACTCCAAACCGAGTGAAAATATACTTGTGCAAAAACTTGAGTACTGTCTTGGAGTCATTCCTTGATGTTGCTATTGATTCCACCCACTTTGACACATAATCCACAGCAAGCAATATATATAATTTTCCTTCAGAAGATGGGAATGGTCCCATGAAGTCGATGCCCCACACATCAAACAGCTCTATCTCCAAAATATTTTGCAGCGGCATCTCATGTCGTCTGGAGATGTTTCCAGTCCGTTGGCATCGATCACATCCTTTGTAAAATGCTTGGGCATCTCTAAACAAAGTTGGCCAGTAAAAGCCTGATTGCAGGACCTTAGCAGCAGTCCTTGCTCCACCAAAATGGCCTTCATTTGGGGCCGAATGACAATGGTACAAAATATCACTTTGCCCCTCTTCAGGTACACATCGTCTAATGAGTTGATCGGCACAATGTTTGAACAGATATGGCTCATCCCAAAAATAGTGCCTTACATCGTGCTTGAACTTCTTTTTAGCCTGACTATTCAAATAAAAAGGTACAATTCCACTAACAAGAAAATTAACAAGGTCAGCGTACCACGGGATTACCGCGGCATATAAAATTTTCTCATCAGGAAATTCCTCTTGGATATCTACAGTGTCATGGTATTCAGAATTGTTCTCTAGCCTAGATAAGTTATCAGCAACTTGATTTTCAGTTCCTTTTCTATCTACCACCTCTAAGTCAAATTCTTGCAAAAGTAAGATCCACCTAATAAGTCTAGGCTTGACATCCTTTTTGTTCACTAAGTATTTTATAGCCGAATGATCAGTGTGAACAATAACTTTAGTGCCTATTAGGTAAGGTCTAAATTTATCAAAAGCAAATACTACGGCAAGTAATTCTTTCTCAGTGGTGGTGTAGTTCAATTGTGCTTCATTAAAGTGCGGCTAGAGTAATAAATAACATGAAAGATTTTACCTCGGCGTTGCCCCAAAACAGCTCCTACGGCATAATCGCTTGCATCACACATCAGCTCAAATGGTGATGTCCAGTCGGGAGGGACTATAATGGGTGCCGAGATCAGTTGTCGTTTCAGCTCAGTAAATGCGCCCAACATAATTCGTCAAACACAAAGGGTTGGTTTTGTTGAAGCAATGTGCACAAGGGCTTAGAAATCTTGGAGAAGTCTTTGATAAATCTTCTATAAAATCCAGCATGTCCAAGAAAACTTCTTATTCCCTTGACCAAAGTTGGTGGTGGCAATTTTTCAATCACTTCAATTTTCGCCTTGTCTACCTCAATACCCTTGTGTGAAATTTTGTGGCCTAATACAATACCTTCAGTCACCATGAAGTGACATTTTTCCCAGTTTAAGACCAACTCAGCCTCCTTGCATCTCTTGAGAACTTTTGCTAAATTGCCGAGGCATCGTTCAAAGTCGTCCCCACAAACAGAAAAGTCGTCCATTAAGATCTCCAGAAAATCCTCAACCATATCTGAAAATATAGCTTGCATACAGTGCTGAAACGTTGCCGGGGCATTACAGAGTCCAAAAGGCATCCTCCTAAAGGTAAAAGTGCCATAGGGACAAGTAAATGTAGTCTTCTCCTGGTAATCTGGTGCGATGGCAATTTGATTGTACCCCGAGTACCCATCCAAAAAGCAATAGAATGCTTTGCCGGCCAATCGATCCAATATTTGGTCGATGAAAGGTAGAGGAAAGTGGTCCTTCTCCGTAGCTTTGTTGAGTTTTCTATAGTCCATACATATCCTCCATCCCGTCATAGTGCGAGTGGGTAATAGCTCATTATCCTCATTCGTAACCACCGTCGTGCCTCTTTTCTTTGGAACACATTGGACAGGGCTCACCCATGAGCTATTGGAGATAGGGTAGATCACTTCAGCTTCAAGCCATTTCAAAATTTCTTTCATCACCACTTGCTTCATAACAGGGTTGAGTCTTCTTTGTGGTTCAATTGAATTGCCGGGGCAATCTTCTAGCAGAATCTTGTGCATGCAGATCATGGGACTAATGCCTTTCAAATCGGCCATAGTCCAACCAATTGCTTTCTTATGCTGCATCAAAACACTTAACAAACTTTGCTCATGGTTAGCAGTAAGGTTAGCGGAAATAATCACCGGTAAAGTCTCATCGCTACCTAAGTAAACATATTTAAGATGCCCTGGCAAAGTCTTAAGCTCTAGATTGGGTGCATGCAATAATAAAGGCTTAGGAGAAATGAATTCATCAAAATTTAGAGGTTCAAAATTCATACATGATCTAACTTGTACTAAGCTAGATTGCTCCTCCAAAATTGGCAAGTCGTCGGACTCCACTAGCTTTCATCATCCACCCAATATTCATTTTCTGCTAGCTGAATGAAGTTGTTCTGGCAAAGATGTTCAGTCTCTTCTTCAATCACTGAGTTCAATTCAGAAATGTCTTGGCATTCTTCAGTGTCATCAACATATTTGAGCGTTCTAAAAACATTGACAGTCACACACTGATCAGCCACTCTCATGGTGAGTTCACCTTTTTCACAGTCTATCAAGATACGTCCAGTGGCTAGGAAAGGTCTTCCCAAAATGATTGGTGCCTTGGCATCAACTTCACAGTCCAGAATTAAGAAGTCGACTGGAAACACAAACTTGTCCACCCTTACTATGACATCCTCGACTCTCCCTTCAGGTTTAACATGGGATTTGTCGGCAAGTTGTAAAATAATAGAGGTGGGTCTTGCATCTCCTATGCTAAGCTTCAAGAATATCGATTTCGACATTAAGTTGACACTTGAACCAAGATCACATAAAGCCTTTCCAACGAAATTAGCTCCAATTGAACAAGGAATAATGAAGCTGCCCAGATCATTTCTCTTTGGCGGCAACTTACTCAATGAAGAACAAAATTCTGTTGTCGTGGCAACAGTCTCTACTTTTCTCTTCTTGGTACAGATGTCCTTCAAAAATTTGGCATACATCGGCATCTGTTCAACAGCTTCCAAGAGAGGTATATTGATATGGAGCTGATCAAGAATGTCTACGAACTTCTTGAACTGAACTTCGTCATTGTGCTTCTTCAATCTTTGCGGGAAGGGTGGGGGAGGTTTAGCTTCCTTAGCTGTAGGAATAGAATTTTCTTTTGCCTTGGCATCAGAATCTGGTACCTTGGCAGAATCCTCCTCCTTGTCCTTCTCAGAAACTCTATTATCTTGTAATTCAGCTTCAGTAGTGGGATTAGAATCATCATGCTGTGGCCCACTATCCTTGACTTGTCGATTGATTTGTGTTCCACTCCTAAGAGTTAACACATTGCAGTGCTCTTTTCCAGGCCCTTTAGTGACTTCAGTATCACTTGGAAAACGTCCTTGCTGACGCTCTTGCAATACCGTAGCAATCTGACCAACTTGACCTTCCAAAGCTCTCAGAGACGAGCTATGTCTTTGAAGCAAGGCGCCTTGACTATGAAGTAAAGCTCCTTGATTCTTAATTGAAGTAGAATGGTCTTGTAGCATTGTCTTCGTAGTAGATATGAATTCTTGAATTGTAGCTTCTAAGGAACTTATGCTCGCTGAAGATGAAGCTCCTTTGTTAACATTATGCCATGGCATAGCATTTTGGTAACTTTAAGGCTCATTGTGATTCTGCTGCCTAGTAGGTTGATTAGCATTGTGGGCTCCTTGATTTCCCCATGAGAAATTGGGATGCTGACGCCATCCAGCATTATAAGTGTTTGAGTAAGGATTGTTGCTGCCTCGATTGTAATTACCAACAAAGTTGATGGACTCATGGTTGGTTGGGCATTCGCTCACGTGATGATTGCCTTGGCATAACAGACATGCTAGATTAGTTGTTTTCACTTCCTTCACATCAATGGAATATTGTAAGTTGTTCAACATATTAGTAATAGCAGAGAGTTGAGCGGACACCAAATCTTTGGCTTCTAACTCGAATGCTCCAGGTGCTCTCCTCCCACTCCCAAGTCTTGAGGAAGGAAATTGATAATCATTGTTAGCAATTCTATCCAAGATAGCAAACGCCTCCGTAGGTGATTTGTCCAGCAATGTCCCATTTGCCGAGGCGTCCAATAACATCCTCGTGGGTGCATTGACTCCATTATAGAACATGACTACTTGAGTCCAATCATGAAAACCATGATTTGAACACTTTCGAAGCAAACTCTTGTAACGATCCCAACACTCATACATGGATTCGTCGTCGCCATGGCAAAAAGATGATATTTCATTCCTTAGCTGCGTATTCATGTTTGGTGGGTTGTACCTCAATAAGAAACTCTTGCAAAGATCGACCCATGATTCCATGAACCGGCTGGTACACCACTCAACCAAGCTCTTGCTCGGTCACGCAATGAATACGGAAAAAGCTTTAATTTCAGAAAATCCTCATGCACTCCTTCTTGGCGGAAAGAATCACAAACTTCCAGAAAATTGCGAATGTGCTGCCTGGCATCTTCAGTTGGCATACCCCCAAACTGCCCAATGAAATTCAACATGTTGAACATGACTGGTTTCAGCTCGAAATGTGCAGCTTGAATTTCGGGTGCCACAATCCCAGGATTCAGATCATCCAACATCGGATTTAAATGATCTCGAATAACACGAGGCCTGATAGCAGGTTCAACATTTTTAATGCCGCGGCATTCTGATTTTCGTCATCTTGACCAATGCCTTGGTTTCCAATCTGATACATATTTCCTTGAGCACATATTCTTCTTCTAAAGAGTCTTTCAATCTCAGGTTCTATTGGTTCCAAAGGCTCTTCAGAATTTCTTCTAGGCATACACTAAATAAACCTGAAAAATAAAACAAAAATATCAAGTAAACTATACAAAAATAAAAATCCAAAACAAAATAAAATGCTCTGGCAAAACTAAATAACTTCAGGCTGCCAATCCCCGGCAACGGCGCCAAAAACTTGTTCGCGTGTTGTGAGTACTATAAAATATATGCAAATAATGTGCAAGTATACACAATCGCTCAATTAATATAATGATGAGTGAGTATCGTCTCCACAGGGATTGGGTGAAATTACGAAAGTCTAACCAACACAACGCACTAAATTATCTAAGTATAGTTAGTCTTGATATATACAAATGTCACGGCAATGGATATGTGTATGCTGGTGGATGCGGATTGATGGTGTGATGGTGTAGCAAATGAAAATGCAGTGGCAATGATGGATGTTTAATATTGAGTATGGTGAAATGTCAAGGCAATGAAAAATGGTAAAAACAGTAAATAAAAAGATAAATAAAATAAGAAGAAAATAATTGTCATGTGACAAGCTTCCAATAAAATGAATGGTAAGGATTGGTCTAAGGTTGCTAAACTTATTTCTAAAGTATATTTAAGCTATCTTGACTTTACTTACTCGATAGGGCTTTCCTAAGGTGTTCAAAAGAACCTAACAGAATAGGATGCCAAGGCATCTGCTCTCACTCAACGATGTTGGACAGCCTACCCTATTGATAATTGAAATCCTATCCTAGTCTCTTACGAGATCTAAGGGATTAAGTTATAATATTCCTAGGCCGGTTCAAAGCCACTTGAAAATACCAATACCCATTGCTTATGAGGATCTTATCTTGCGTTTCTTCCGAATACTTACAAGTATTTTTAGCTTAGGATTCTTCCAAATACCTAACCTTCATCTAAGAGATGGACATTTCCATGCCTCTTACAAGCCTAGATGGTGAAGCATTCATAAGCAAAGCAAATAAAGAACCCAAAATAAAATTAAATATACCCTAAAAATAAAGTTTAAACAATCGTTCAACCAACCACCACCAAATAAGTTAGTTCATGGTGGGGTTCGAAATATCCAAACACAAAGTCATGAAAATATTCGTTCCAACAACCCACAAATTAATAGAAAAATAACAGCAAAAGGGAAGTGAGAAGAAGCCTTCGATGCGCCACCGGAGGTCTCCTCTCGGCCACCACGAACCACCTAGCTCGCTAGCTCCTTCCGGCGCCTAGCTTGCCACTCCTTGGAGCTTTATCAATGGAGGAATATCCCATGGAAGAAGAAAGGAAAGAGAAAATAAAAATGTGATTTTTCTGCTCTATGCGTGTGCTCTCTGTCCGTGTATCTCTCTCTCCCATGAGGTGTCATATATAATAAAAAATATCTAGGGGTAATGATGAGTTTGTTGGGTGCAAAACACCCCTCATACCCCTAGAATCACATGTTGTGCATGAACCTTATCCTCTAAGTGGCAGTGGTCCTTTGGCAGCTCTGGCAGGCGGTTACAGCAGTCCTTCACGTGCAGAGACAGTGTCCAGTGCCAGCTGTCCTGATGCGGAAATATTTTTTTTTGTCTTTTTCTGCGCCGGAAATGCCATGGCATTTCAATCTTCTTTAGCAACGTGTGATGCCGCGGCATTACTTCCCAAAGAATCCTTTTTCTTGCTATTCCCTGCACACCATAGACAAACTGCACATTTCCTTCAAACAGCACCATTAAGAAATAAAATAGCACAACCACCACAAATGCAACTATATGTAACTACATGATCCTAAAATGACTAAAATGAGCTTTTAAACAAACAATAACTTAAGTGAAAAAGGCTTTAAAAGTAGCCTTTTTAGGAAGTTAACAACAACCAACTTCAAATCCATTATAGTAAATCAAAGTTTACATTAACGTAATATGTAAACGCCGTTCAACATTGTTAATTAGAATGAACAAAACATATAACATAAATAAGACCTAAGATGGTGGACTTTGAGGTTGAGTTTTTCATATCATCTGCATCATAACTTCTAGTCGATTTTTAAATTCTTGAAATTTTTGTTGATATGTTGCTTCTCTCTCCGCTTCCATCACTTCATTTTCGTCTTTCATGTTAGCCATTGTTTAATCCATTTCACCCAACTGTTGTTTTAAACGACTAACTTCTAATTGGGAAGACTGAGACTGTGATGACATGTACTGGGATGAACTGGATCCAAAATATTTGGTGAGAGTAATGAATGATCCTTGACAGCGAACCCAACCATATCTTTTAGGACCCAAAACGTCATTAATAACTTGATTTTTGATGTCATCCGTATTAACAAGACCATGACTTGAAGCCGTAGCTTTATACTCCGCCCTTTTATCCCTAAACTTTTCCTAATAATAAAGTAAATACTTATTTTAAATAAGAATGACATACTATAGATATAAATAAAACATAATTCAAATCATCTATCCAATAAATATACCATAATTTCTGCAGCTTCAGCAGTCATAGGAGTGCCATCCTTTTTGTATGTGCCATGTCGAAGAGTTTGATTCGTTCAACTTTTAGAACCAGATGTATTTTCCTACAATGTACCGTAATATAATTAATTTTAGTTAGTATGTACATGGGAATACAAATCACAATGTGAATAATCTATAATACCTTATCATTAGCTATACAAGCAAAGCTCTTACATCCAGCCGTGTGAGTAAACTTTTGTTGTTACATGCTAGAAAAACCAACATGCTCTCGGTCCTACAATTTCAAACAACCACTTATATAATTAATATTATAATTCGTTAAAATTATTATTGAAAAATACATCATTCATGTCCTTTCTGTGAACTCCAAAATTTGACTGTATCTTCCCATTGATACCTGAGCATTCTAGGTGGGATTTGTAGCTTCTCTTCAAGGCTGAGATCATTCTTTGAAGTATTTCTTTTTTTTAATGAACTTTTGTGGTCTCTCCATCTCTTCCCTAACGCTTGCTTTAAATAATCGTCAGAGACCTCTAAAGAAAATTTCTCTTACACAAAAAATAAGTGTTCAAAGTAAGTATAAATTACTATTGAATTGTTATAGATTATCTATTATAATGACATTATTACCTTAATAAAATCCAAAGCCTAATTTTTGTTACTATTAGGCACTTCACGCCATGACTCATAATTGATCGGTAAAATATTAGCATTAACTATGCCTAAATAACTGGATAGAAGACGTTCTTCTGGTCCAATAGGTTGACCGACATCGTTTCTTGAAACTTTGACAAGGTGCCCAGGAGGAAGTTGATATAATTCCTTCAACGTTGTACGTCCTCTAGTCTTGCGTGTTCCAACATTTTCAATTATATAAGAAAATATTAAATGTAAGTTTTCAAAATGAACAAACAATTAAATAAAGTGTCGAACATTACTTGAATTTCTACAGCTTCTTCAACAGTAATAGGAACTTTCGAAGAGTCAACATCATTCGATTCCTCATTATTTGTTTGTTTAAACTCTTGAGAAGCTCGAACAATCTACAAATCACTTATTTTTCTCCTCGGCATGATATCTGTAATAAACAAACAACATTTTTAGTAAGAAAATGGTTTAACTAATGAATATATTGAAGGACAACATGTTAAAAGTTATAATATTTAAATAAATAAATTATGATATAAAATCTTACGACATTCTTATGTCATATCAGTTGTCATAAATATCTTCATCATCATCCTCCCGAACACATTGAAATTGTGTAGTATTAATGATAGTTTCATCTAAGTTTTGTGCTACAAAATGTAAAGATTATGATCTTGTTTCAATGACATTTCTACTTCCATCCCCGATGTCTATCACGTCTCTGGGGTATTACAGAGCACAACATACCAACAGTCATCCATTGGATCGTGACAGTAAAAAACTTGTTTCACTTGAAAAGAAAATACATATGGCTCATCCATCAATCGTTGACCAATGTGAATTAATCGAGAGAAATTCACCATTGTAAAACCAAATTTATCTCTTTTTATGCCTCGAGTACTGTTTACATCAACCCAGTTACATCGAAACAACATAACCTTTCATTTTCCATAATAATATAACTTAATAATGTCTGTAAGAATTCGATAATAATCTACATCTCCCTCCAAAGGATGATTGTCCTCAACACTAGCATAACTTGTAGTTGAAGAAGTAACTACTACTCCACAATTTTTGTGTCCTCCTTAATCTTTCCCGAGATTTCATGTGGAACCTGAACCCATTAATGAGGAAGACATTATATCTTTTAACAATTCTATTTGGACCTTGAGAAAGCCATTTAACATCTTCACTAACTTCTCTCTAACTCAATACCTATTACACATGAATGGTGAATTAATTTGCATTGATGTCGATATAAAAAAAACAAGACTTATATATTATTTATAACTATATGGAATGATTTATTTGCTTACCGTTTGGCCTAACCATTCATGAAAAGTTTCTATGAATAACTTATGTATCTCGCTGATGTAATCTTCGGGAGCATGCACGAGATCTTAAGACTTCTTTAAACTCACTATAAAGTATATTATGTTGTTAAAGAATGAGAAATATAAAATGTTAGGAAATTTCATTAGTATTGAGTCTGAAAAACTTACGCGCGAAAGGGATTATTGAACCGTGATGGAAAAGAACATATCGGTGTGCTTGTACCCAAGACGTATCATCTAAGTGTGCAATTTCAACTTTCCCGAGTGGTTCACAATAACTTCCAAACAAATAATGTTGAGGTAAGTCATTAGTACTGAACACATAATTTCTATTTGGTCTATTCCATCTTATTTCAACATCTTCCAAATATCTAGAGCAAAATGTCATACATTCCTCTATCAAATACCCTTCAGCAATTGATCCTTCCGAATAACACTTATTACGACAGTAAGACTTCAACTTGCATAAGAACCTATACACAAAACAACATACTATGTAAATACGTTTTATGAAAAGGTATAATACCTAGTCATTTGAAACATATAATTCAATTAACACCTCTCTATAGGGTACATCCATCGACAGAAAACTGGTCTACCAACTCTTGCTTCATGGTGAATTAACAGATGCACTTAATTGTGAAGATTGAAGGCGGAAATATCTTCTCCAAGTTGCATAAAGTCAAGGTGGTTCGATCTTGTAGTTTATCAAGTTATTCAACCATCAGAACTTTCCCACAGATAACTTTCATTATATTATAAAGTTCAATGATACAAGACGTCACCTTACTCCACATGTAACTGTGTACAACTACTGACAGTAAATCTTGCATTAATATGTGATAATCATGTGACTTTAAAGAATAAAGTCTTTGATCTTTAACACTGGCACATCAAGATATATTTGATGCATACCCATTTGAGACCTTTATATCCTTCAACACCGTGCAAAACATTTCTTTTTCTTTCTTCGACAGAGAAAAAAGAGAAGGCGGCAAGAAATATTTTTCGCTAGGATGTAATTACGGATGAAGATCATACTGAATTCCCATGTCGACTCTTTAAATTATCATTAGATTTTCTGTCGACATTGAGAATGGTCCTGATAATATTCTCACAAACATTTTTCTCAATATGCATTACATTAAGATTATGTCTCAAAATGTTATCGTTCCAATAAGACAACTCGAAGAATACACTCCTTTTTTTCCACAAATCTACCTCATTTGGATCATCCTCTTCATTATACTCATCATCACTCTGTTGGTCAACATCCACTTCTTCATTCACCTGCTTTGCCTTTTTCTTTGATCGTGTATTCAATGGTTGATTAAAATTTTTTCCATAAGTAAAATTGATATGTTTCAACATGGAGAATATATCAGACCCGATTGTTTTATCAAGAGCTTTTCGAAACTCTTCAGTAGCATCAAACATATTCTTTTGACTTCTAAATCTATGATTATCAGCTAACCACCGACGATGTCCCATATAAGAGAACTTCTTTTCGTTAAACAACCACTTCAAAAATGTATGTGCAACTCAACAAGGACAAGCATAACGACCATTGGTACTCCAACTAGATAAATTTACATACGGAGGAAAATCATTAATTGTCCATAATAAAGTCATGCGTAAATTAAAGTTCTCCTTCTTCAAAACATCATATGTTTCTACCACTTCCCATAACTTTTTCTACTCTTCAATAAGCGGCTGAATATAAATATCAATATCATTTATGGGACCTTTCTCTCCAGGGATTATCAAGGATACGCTAAAAGGCGATTGTTTCATGCAAATCCACAGAGGTAAATTGTATGGAACAAGTATAACAGGCCAAGTACTATACGAAGTACTCATGATTTTGAAAGGATTAAACCCATCAGTTGCAAGACCGAGCCTGACATTTCGAGGATCTCTCGCAAAACTTGGATACTTGTTGTCAAATGACTTCCAAGCTAAAGAATCCGCAGGATGCCGTAATAATCCGTCATCGGTTCTTCCATCATGATGCCACCTCATAGACTCAGCAGTCTTGGAGAACATAAATAGTCTTTGTAGCCTAGGTATGAGAGGAAGATATCGCAGAATCTTTACCAGTTTCTTTCTTGATCGTGCTTGAGCTTATCCTCACTCACATTTTCTGTGTCCCTAGTCATCCATCGAGATTTTTCGCATACATGACAAGACTCCTGATTTTTTTGATCACCCCAATACAACATACAATCATTCGAACAACTATGAATTTTCTCATATCGAAGACCCAAATCTTTTATCATTTTCTTCATATCTTTGCATGTTTGAGGGATTTTTGCAAAAAGAAACATTTCTCCTAGAAATCCCAACAATTGTGTAAAAGAGTTACTAGTCCACCCTCCGAAAACTTTTAAGTGGAAAAGACGAATGAAGAAAGATAGCTTTGAATATTTTAATCCCTCATAAAGTTTTTCAATCATTTCATTCAACAACTTGTAAAACTTTGCCACTTCTCTATTTGGCTTTTAGCACATCCACTTCTTCCCATCTCAGTGAAATCATTAACATCATTGTAACAATCATTTTCTGTAATAGATTGATGATGATTGTGCATATTAAATGCATCTCGCAACATCCTTCATGTCATATTCTCTAACAGTTCGATGGTGAGAAGTAGCAGGATAAGTCGAATAACTCGTGGAAGAAGATCTATCAGAAATAAACTCTCCATGAAATATCCATTTTCTATACCCCGAATAAATCCAAAAATAACTAGATGCTCGTACACAACTTCACGAATGTGCCAATTAATGTTAGCACACTTCTTACAAGGGCAAAGAATCATATTCTCTTGGCTTGCATTCACAAAACCTAAATTTTGAAAAGTTTTGACTCCATTTCGATATTCGTCGCTTACCCTTGAGAAACCATCCAACTCTTATCCATTTTGTATTTCTAGAATTTCAATTTCAAATGTTAATTGCTAATATTATAGAGAAAGTTAGAACCTAAACATAAGCCGAAAGGTATTTCCAAAACAAGACTAGCTAAGTTTTCATTTACATTGTTATTCAAAATCAATTCATTTCTATTGTCACAACAAAACTCATAATCCCTATATTTATATTAAACACATATACCAGCTTGAAACGAAAACAAACACACAAAGTGAAATTAACTACTAAATAATCAAAGTTAATTATCAAATCAATATCCTAGCCACCGTATATTTAAAGTCAAAATTGAAGGCATGTAAAATCATAGAGAGCCAAGGCAGTCAACATCTCTAGCCAACAGAATGAACGATGCATTCCATACTGAAAAAAAATAGAATAGAAAGCAATAAACTAACCTGCGTGCAAATCCAGTCAACTAATTCCTTTAGTTTTGTACCTTGATGTATCAAGGCAAGTATCTTGCAGCTATTTTCTTGTATGAACCAGTTTCCTTTCCACAACAAATAAAACTTTAAATATGTGAGTTTTATGGCACTTGCAAATAAAACTGACAACAAAAAAGCGCGAACTACCAGGAAAATGAGTTCGCAAACCCCGAGCAAGATTCCCAATAGCTTCGATGGATTCAATCAGTAACAAGCTACAACCAGAAAGACAAATTAGGCAAATCATGATACCAAAGGCTAAACAGACATAAATGTTAAAACTTAAAGACAGTACGACAAGTGAAGCTAACAAGGCTTAACATGAGGGAGCACTTGATTTTGCTGCTTGCCAATAATCATGCATTATTAGATTAAAATGTCCAATACAAAGGCAATGAAGTGCTGGGTTTTTTTCTGAGCGGTAATGTTTGACGACGCTCAACTTTCAGCAGGTAACATAAAGCAATGTTCTGTGAAGTAGACATTTCAATTAGGCAACAAATTTAAGTAAGAAACTAAAAGTGCAAAAACATAAACTTCTCACACATAAGAACATAAACCAACATAATCCTCTGCTGATTATAAACCGCGAGTAGCATCTATTTTCTGTTCTTGTTAAAAGAAAACCTAGATAAACCATTCATAAACAGACACTTATATGACTATAAATCAGTGTGGTTTTTTCCGACCCCTCGACATGCCGGGAAGACGAGTAAAGAAATTTCTACCCTGTACTTCAGTTCAATAATTCAGTGTCAAATCCATATTTGTAATCTCAGTTCGATGACATCGAGATAGTGTGAAGGCGATTTCTCCTCAAAGATGAATATTGCAAAAACATAGTTAAATTCCCTACCAATTTCATGGAACTTCAAACATATTTCGAAAATCCACTCACCATGTAATTCCCAATATCGTCATTTATTCCAAATCTTAAACCTATCGAGACCCCATTTATGAAATAATTCAACTTGAGGCAGGAAATTTGATTAATTCCCAACAAAAAAATGCAGCCAGTTCAAAATTCATCAGATACAAAGATTCCCCGTCAAAAGCAGGAAACGGAAGAAAAATCTTGAATCGGGAATTAGGGAAATTGTGTTTAAAATCCAAAACTCAATCAATTCTACACTGTTCGAAACCCTTAATCCTTTGCCATATCCCTCAATCCCCACACGAAAAAGGAATCTATGGAGACAGAAAAGAGATGGGAAAAGAAGAGGAAAAGGAAATACCTTAATTAAGGGGCCTTGTTTGTTGTGGACACAATGCAGTAATACAAAACTGGGTTAATTCACGATTTGGCCCTTGAACTCTACTCATTTCTACACTTTGATACCACTATTACGGCGTTTATTACAAAAAAATGCCACTAAATTACATGATTATTGTGGCGTTTATTAAAAAATGCCACTAAAGTACATGATTATTGTGGCGTTTCAATAAAAACGCCACGAAATTCTAAGTCTTTCACAACGTTTGTATACAAACGCCACTAAAGTAAGAGTATTTTGTAGCATTTTATCAAAAAAATGCCGCTAAGGTACATCACTATTGCGGCATTTATTACAAAAAAGACCACTAAATTACATCATTATTGCGGTGTTTATTAAAAAATACCACTAAAGTACATGACTATTGCGGCGTATCAACAAAAATGCCACAAATTTCGGAGTCTTTCACGACATTTGTATACAAATGCCACCAAAGTAAGAGTATTTTGTGGCGTTTTATAAAAATAACCGCTAAAAATGACGCTATACCACAAATGTCACTTTTATTTTAAGTCTACCATATTTTGGTCAACCGTTTTGAAAAATAATACATTTTAATCATTGTGGCGTTTGTATAGAAATGCCGCTAAAGTACTTATCTATTGTGGCGTTTGTTGTAATGATGCCACTATAGATAAACCCTATTACAGCATTTGTATAAAAACACCGCTAAAGTACTACTCTATTGCGACTTTTGTTGGAAAAATGACACTATAGATTAAGCCTACTGCGGGGTTTTTATAAAAATGCTGCTAACATACTACTCTTTTGCAGCATTTGTTGCAAAAATGTCACTAAAGTACTACTTTGTTGTGGAGTTTGTATAAAAATGCCGCTAAAGTACTTAACTATTGTGGCATTTGTTGTAACGACGCCACTATATATGAACCCTATTGCAACATTTGTATAAAAATGCCGCTAAAGTACTATTGTTACGACATTTGTTGAAAAAACACCACTATATATGAACCCTATTATGACATTTTTATAAAAATGCCGCTAAATTTACTATTTTGTAGCATTTTGAAACGCCACTATATGTTTAAATTTAGTGGCGTTTACTCTCAAAATGTCGCTAAAAACGTCGTTGTAGAACAGTTTTGCTGTAGTGGGAGATTAATCTTCACACTCCAATTTGCCTTTTCATCGCGACTAGGAGGGTTTGATAGGACACTTATCCATCTATTTTCCACAAATCCATCATCACCATCATCATCTTTACCGTTCACCTTCATAAGGTAGCCACCTTATACTATTCAACCTCATTTGTTCTTCATCGAGTCTAGAGCTTTCTAGGTTTGATTCTTCAACAAGAGCAATGTTCATTAATCCTCCATCACTTCCCTATCAAGCCATACAAGACCTGGCATAGCTTTTAGTGTTAATCGGGTTACACAGTACATGCATAAACCATGTGAACTTCATTGGGCAACTGTCAAACGTATCTTATGATATTTGAAAGGTAATTGGCTTTGTTGATGTTGATTGGTCCAACAACGTGGATGACAAAAGGTCAAATTCAAGATATTGCTTTTATTTTTTTGAGAACTTGGTAGCTTAAAGCGGTAACAGTCAATTTCTCAATCAACAACAAAGGTTGAATATTAAGGAGTAACATATGTGGCATTTGAAGTTGTTTGGCTGCGTGCACTTTAGCTGACATGTGTATTTCTCTAAGTGATACCCTTTTTATTTAGAGTGATAATATGAGCATTGTGTCCATGAGTGATAAATTTACTATTTCGCGGCGTTTTGAATGGAAATGCCACTATATGTTTAAACTTAGTGGTGTTTACTCTCAAAACACCGCTAAAAACACCGTTGTAGAATAGTTGTGCTGTAGTGGGAGATTAATCTTCAGACTCCAATTTGCCTTTTCATCGCGACTAGGAGGGTTGGTTAGAGCCATATTATCGAGTTTGCCTTTTCATTGCGACTAGGAGAGTTCAATAGCACACTTATCTATCTATTTTCCACAAATCCATTATCACCATCATCATCTTTACCGTTCACCTTCATAAGGGAGCCACATTATACTATTCATCCCCCTTTGTTATTAATCAAGTTTAGAGCTTTCTAGGTTTGATTCTTCAAAAAGAGCAACGTTCATTAATCTGCCATCGTTTCCCTATCAAGCCATACAAGACCTGAGATAGCTTTGAGTGTTAATCGGGTTACACAGTACGTGCATAAACTATGTGAACTTCATTGGGCAACTGTCAAATGTATCTTATGATATTTGAAAGGTATATGGCTTTGTTGATGTTGATTGGGCCAACAACGAGGATGAAAAAAAGGTCAATTTCAAGATATTGCGTTTATTTTTTTGAGAACTTGGTAGCTTGGAGCTTAAAGGGGTAACATTCGATTTCTAAATCATCAACAGAGGTTAAATATTAAGGAGTAACATATGTGGCATTTGAAGTTGCTTGGCTGCGTGCACTTTAGCTGACATGTGCATTTCTCTAAGTGATACTCTTGTGATTTAGAGTGATAATATGAGCGTTGTGGCCATGAGTGATAAATTTACTATTTTGCGGCGTTTTGAATGGAAAAGCCGCTATATGTTTAAAGTTAGTGGCGTTCACTCTCAAAATGCCGCTAAAAACGCTGGTGTAGAACAATTTGCTGTAGTGGGAGATTAATCTTCACACTCCAATTTGCCTTTTCATTGCGACCAGGAGGGTTGGTTAGAGCCATATTATCGAGTTTGTCTTTTCATTGCGACTAGGAGTGTTCGATAGGACACCCATCCATTTATTTTCCACGAATCGATCATCACCATCATCATCTTTACCGTTCACCTTCATAAGGGAGCCACCTTATACTATTCATCCCCCTTTGTTCTTCATCGAGTCTAGAGCTTTCTAGGTTTGATTCTTCAACAAGAGCAACGTTCATTAACCCGCCACCGCTTCCCTATCAAGCCATACAAGACATGACATAGCTTTTAGTGTTAATCGGGTTACACAGTACGTGCATAAACCATGTGAACTTCATTGGGCAACTGTCAAATGTATTTTATGATATTTGAAAGGTAACTGGATTTGTTGATGTTGATTGGGCTAACAACGTGGATAACAAAAGGTCAACTTCAAGATATTGCGTTTATTTTTTTGAGAACATGGTAGCTTGGAGCTTAAAGCGGTAACAGTCGATTTCTCAATCAACAGCAGAGGTTGATATGTGGCATTTGAAGTTGTTTGGTTGCATGCACTTTAGCTGACATGTGTATTTCTCTAAGTGATACTCTTGTGATTTAGAGTGATAATATGAGCGTTGTGGCCATGAGTGCTAATCCAGTGTTCCATGCTCGTTCCATGCATGTTGAGCTCGACATACATTTCATTAGTGAGAAGGTAGCCAATGGAAGTTTACAGGTTAATTATATTCTAGTGCTGCATCAGGTGGATGATGGGTTTACAAGTCTTTGTCCAAGTCGTCTTATCCTTTATTTAAGCGAAAGGTTAAGTTCTTAGTTGGAAAGATTTTCACTTGGAGAAAGTAGTGAGAATATTGTAATATAGAGAGTGCTAGTATGTTGTTATTAAACGATTATGTTAAATGATGACCAACTGCGAGGTAGTTAGGCGGTTATGAGTCTACTCGTGTAACTGCATGGAAAGGTGCAGAATTTAAGTAGCAGAAGAGTTGTATTATATAATCACTGTACTTTGTAAATCAATATGAAAAGTGTGAAGTTTCTTCTTGTATATTCAACAGAAATGCATGCCCCAGTTGTTGTGTGTGATTAATGGTTTAATCCCATCCAAAAAGATATCATCTTTTTCCTACTTGAACGAACAAATGGTTTGTTTTGGTATTTTCTTT
The DNA here is from genome assembly GCF_006381635.1 of Hibiscus syriacus. NCBI lineage: Eukaryota > Viridiplantae > Streptophyta > Magnoliopsida > Malvales > Malvaceae > Hibiscus > Hibiscus syriacus. Next base: position 1,808,498 of record NW_024062911.1, on the reverse strand, counting down.
ATCAATATGTGAAGTAATGCAGAAATGATCTCATCCAGGAACAAAACAAATACCCAGTTGTTCAAAATCCAAATTGCAATTTCTCACCTTTGCATCCATTTCTAGGTATTTAAATAATATTATTTTGAATTATATATTTTAAAAAATCATAAAATTATAATTTCAAAAAGTTCCTATTTTTTATATGCTTATAAGTTTTCTGATTTTTTTTTGGAATTATTGCTTAGAAATATTAGAAAGTTACTAAAATAAAATTTTAGTTACAATTGAAGGATAACATGAGATATCACCCATTAATTTAATGTTGTCTTATCATCCTCTTTAACCGTAGTTAATTGCAGCTAATGACACAATACCTATTTTGTAATAAAATAAAAAATTTAATGCTTATTTTGTAACTGTAGAAAGTTTGATTTCTAAAACATCATTTTGGGATATTGTGAGCTTTGATTTAACAAGATTTTAATTTTAAGATAATTTTTTCATATTTATTTCCTAAGTCAATTTCTGAAAAATTTCTTGGAGATGTTATGAAATATTTTCAAATTATTTAAAACATCTAAAACGTAATTGCTTTATACATAATTTTTTTAGTTTATCAAAATCATTCGCAAAGTATTTTTAGAAATTAAATTTTCATTGTAAATCATTTTGTTGGGCATATATTAAAATATCACAAATGCTCAAAATCATGCTCTAATGCGATGATTCGACATATTCCGGAGAAATCCAAACAATGAGCGGAGGCATCTTTATGATATTTAAGGGGTAGGAGCAATTTATCGCTCATGGGAGCAGGGGATAATAGTCATTGTTTAGAAAATGAGTTTTGATTTCTCCAAAAAATATCTCTGGAAGATATCTTTAGACGCATAAGCTGACTTGGAGGATATAAACTCTTGTAGAGAGTGGTGTTTCTTGTAGATAATAACATCTCACATGGAGGATAATGGGGAGGATGTCAACATCTCGATGTTGCAGGGACATGTCAATGCTTATATTACAGAGGATCTCTATGTCCTTACAGACTAGTTTTAAAATTTTAAATTTGAGTGAATTTATCTCTACTCCCCCAGATATACCCCGCAAATGATTCTAAATGCTGAAAAGATTAATGTTATCTCAACACTTAAAAAAGGTGTAGATGTATTATCAATACTCCGAAATGTGTCAAAAAGAGGTGTTTTCATTATTTTTCTGTGAGATCTATGATGCTTGGCTCATGAACTGTCGCCTAAAGATTTTCAATGTTGTGTTGGTATTGGAGAGTCTCAACGCTTAATGCGGAGTTATCCTTGATTTTTTGACGGCTACAGAGTGAAATTTTATTTGCTTCATGTTAATAGCAGAAGTTATTCACACTCGAAAAAATGATTTTCTTGCAGAAATTTTAACGTAAAGAATCTCAGCATTTAAGGCAAAAATGTAATAAGAGGTGTTTTGATACTCTAGTACAAATGTATGCAGAAGATCCCGACATTATGATAAAGTAGAGGTATCTCTATAATGTCATAATATAGAGGTTTCTCCACACAAAGGTTCTCGACGCTTGATGTGGGGGTATTAATCATATAACAAGAGGAGTGCAAGGGAAGGAAGAGTCTTTCCTACCCATTTTATCGTTGCTTCATGTAATGTCCGGCGCAGAGGGTGGCATCTCATGTGAAGGATTTAAGAGAATATATCAAAATCTTGATGTCACAGAGGGGCAGAGAAGGACAGAGTTATTGTGGTAAGAGATAAGTAAGAGGTTTTACTAAACCCTCATCCAGAGAAGAGGCACATATTTACCATAAAAGAGATCCAATTGTGAGGTGGAAACATCTTTTTCATGGTAAAAACAAAGGGGAGCTCTTCACTAACCAAGGCAAAGACATCTTGACGACATAGTAGAAGCATCTTAGTACTCTTTAGATGTAACTATGAGCTGTATTAACAAGAGTGGCGTCCCTACATCTTTTGAGCATCTAGAGGCATCTCAATGGTTTTAGGTGGGGCATCTTAACACTTGTTAGAGAATAGGCTCTCGTCTCTTTTGTTTTGTTTTATGATTTAATCTTGTAGTCAGAGAAGACCGCGAGACATCTCAACGCTTTTTGACCAAGTAGAGGAGGCTACTCAATCTGCGCAATGCACTGCAGAAGGTACGTAGACATTTCAACGCGTATCAGTCATGATAGGTAGAACTGAGGCATCTTTATTGTGGTAGAGATAGGGAAAAGGAATCTAGATGCTGAAGTAGAAGCATCTCGACCCCTCAGGTAGATTTCGTAGCTCTAAACCAGGGTAAAGGCAACTCAATATCTTCGGAGGCAACTCACAGTTTTTAAGGTAAAAAGGTAACTCAAAGGTTCTAAAATTAGTGGGCAGAGTCATCTCCGCGTTCAATGACATCTCAAAACTTTTGGCCAGTCGTTAGTGACAATGATATTTAAGTCTAGAGAAGAGTGGAGGCATCACAACGCTAAAAAATAAGGCATTCATCGCTCTTAGCCAAAAGAAGAGGCATATATGTTGAACATGCTTTGATATTCTGATATAAAAATTGTTTAAATAAATTTCATAATTTTTAAGATTATATTCAATTTGGATATTCGAATATATAAACTTTTTGTAAAGCACAAAAACTCCATCTTTCTCCTTACATACTTAAAAAATCTTCTTAAATAATGGAAACAAATTTAGAACATTTTTTCTAAGATTTTGAAGTGTCAAATTATTTACAAGCATAGTAGTAATGATAATATAAGAATAATACTAATATTGTTCATATGGTATCGATGGGTATTGATGCTAATGCTTAAAAAATCTTTAAGTAGTATGGATACTACCTATTATTTTTCAAATTATAGTATACCAAAATGATACTAATATTATACTATTTATAATAATAGTATCAATACTTCCCACTAGAGTAGATATATTTCCCTTATGATTTTGAAAGGTTATCATTCTAATATACCAAAATGGTACCGATACTCCTTGGAGTACCAATACTTCAGGGTATAATATTGATATTCTCTCACCCCAATGACGACATTTTATGTTTAATAAAGGTAGTACTGATACTCGAGGCTATAGATATTGGTACTCTAGGCATGTGGGCATCATTTATTATGGAAAAACTTCATCCCAACGGCTCTATTAACTCCCACAGCTACCCAAACAACTAGAATTGAATGAAGGGGGTATAAAAGCAAGATCTTAATCCTCATATGAAGACAAGAGATCAAAAAACGAAAGCCAAAACATTCGAATTAAGGTAAAATCTAATTCAACTAGTACTCATATTCTTTTTGTTTTCATAGGACACTTGTGTTCTCTTTTATATTCATTCTCTCAAGTGTTCTAGTTGTTCTTGAATTGTGAAAACACACTTCTTGTAAGGGATTCTCAAATTTTACTATTTTTAATTTCTTCTTGGGAAGGGTTATACACATAAGACTTTTGGGTATATGTCTTAGTATTTTGCAAGGTTACACTGTTAGAGTATGCTCAAAGACCAATCATAAGATGATTGTACCAATATACTTTCTTTATTGTGTTTATTGAATAAAGGCATTGCCATTATTATTTTTCAGTTATTAGTTTGTGTTTTATATAAACTGAAAGATGATGAAGTCCAAATAATTGTTATTAAAAGATCTTAGACGAGTATTATTATGGGCATGGAGAATAATAGTACGTTCAAGGCTAACATATAGTTGATTTATGACAATTAGTTGACATTGACATAGAGATTTCAAATTTGATAAATGAGTATGTTGTTAGAGAAAGACATATTGGATTGACCCGCTATGAGTATATGTCTTGGATTATTATGTGAAGGTCACAATATTCATGGTGGTGACTACATGTATGATCCTCAGACTTGAGATCATTACTATCTTAACATATATTGTTGTGTGTTTTGATACAGTTAAACATGCACTGTAACTGGTTGCACTATAAAGACTAATGTTGAACACATCATGATATATGTAATGGGATGTGAATGATCAAGATATAATTTGTTCCTTTTACAAAATGGGAGTTATATCGTTGGCCACTTGATTGAGTGAGACTAAAAATGCATGACCTGCTTGAACAGATTGATATGAGATATCATAAGATGTTCATTTATAATAGTCTACTCTAGATATCAAGAAATATAAGGTAGCCTATACAAGTGTGACTGTTCCAGGACTTGTACTCTAGATATAAAGGACAAAAATGATAATACATAAAGAAGTTAGTCACAAATAAGTTATGTTGAATAATGACTTTTTGTAACTTAGGTGACAATGATATATTGCTAGATGTCACTCATTGTTTGCAATTTTAGAATGGGTCTAATAATTACTACTAATGTTATAAGAACCTATAGGGTCACACACCAGGGTTGGAATGAGCAAATACCAAACGAGCTATAATTGTACAATTTGATTGTACTTGAATTAAAATGTATAATTAAGATTGATATATATATATACCAAACGAGCTATAATTGTACAATTTGATTGCACTTGAATTAAAATGTATAATTAAGATTGATATATATATATATATATTATGCCTAATTTTAATTTTCCCATATGTGTTGAATGAATATTAAAAGAAATATAATTAACATATTATTTTCTTTTATTAATAATTCGCAAAAACCCTAAGGGTTAGAAAAATAGTAGCATATCATGTTTATGATGGTCTATCAACCTTTTTATTCCTTTGGCCGAAATTTCTCAAAATAGTTTTTGAGAAAAGAAAATATTTTGCTCTCAACCAGATGAACTGAGTAGAGGCCGAGACGATTTCATGGAGGCTTAGAATTCACAAATGTTTGTGACTGGATTACTACATTTCTATTTTTCCAGGAACCTAAGGTAAATCACACATCTCTTCCTCTCAAATCCGCAGTTTCGTATATGGGTCCTCGGTGAGATTGTTGGATATTTGTTCCGCTGCGCCATGGGGTGTATTAGCGATCCCAACATACACATTATCCTAAAAGGTTTGAAAAAAGTAGTGAATTTGTTGAAATCCTTAGTATAAAGCTAAGGTAGTAGTGCAAACTTCATTAAGGAAGTTGAATCACTCTAAAATTCCATGTGTCAATTTTTCTTATTTTTGCGAAAAGCTTTCATCAAAAGTTTTTGTAGATGCTTATTTTGATAGGGTTTATAGTAAGTCACTTGCAACTTAAATCGTGCTGAAACCAATTGGAGGCCCAATGCAAGCCCAATGGTCTAGCTGAGCAGCCTCCAGTCCACGTGACAGGTCCATGCAACAAACAAAAAAAATGAGCTTCTTTTCAGCCACGTATGATAACTGGTAAGTTATCAGAAGTTACCCAAACATCGAGGTCCATGATCATGAGCAGAAAGAAATTGTAAGTAGGGTGAGGGTCGATTTTTATTGATTAACCACCAAAGATTATAGGAGGGGATTAACCAATGGAAACTAAAAACTAGAGAGAACACATACAGAAAAAAAAAGAAATGAGAGAACCAGAGACCATTTTTTGAGAAATGGCACGAAAAAATCTTCTCCATTCGTTGTTTTACACGACTGAGCAAAAAATAAAAAAACAATGTGTAAACAACATTCCTTTTCCCGTATTCAAAGAGCAAGTAGTGTAAAAGGGGTTTTTATGTGCGTTTAATGGTGAAATACGAGTAAATAAAAAAAGAAGGGTCGATTTACCTAGTTAAGGGGACGTTCATCGGAGTTGAAGCCATCGGAGTGGAGAGGTTCAAATGATTGAAGGGTCCTACATCAAATAGGGGTTATTTCCTTTATTTTCCTAGAGTATAAAGAATAAAATATAGGGTTTTGATTTTACTTACCTTGTCGAGTTGGGTTTTAGCCAGAGTAACATGGTATCGGTCATGCGTGAGATGAGTGAGAATTAGAGAAGAAGAGTTGAAGAGAGGGCTTATGGTTTTTTAGGGGTAGGAAATAGAAGGAATTTGGGTTTAGGCTGGTTCATGGTTGGTTCTAGTATGCTCGCCTTTCATGATTGGAGGATTCAATAGATGAATTGCCGATAGCGATGGGGGCTATGGTGAGTTTTAACGAGGGAAGGGTAAAGTGAGTGTTAGGTTTAGTATAGCTTACTTTTTTGTCACAGTAGCGAGGAGTAGCCACCAGGGAAAATGCTTGCGTCTTGAGTCGAAGACCTTAGGGCTCTCGGTCGAAAATGGACTCGGCCACCGGCGTATGGTGGCTGATGTAGAAGGCTTTTAAGTTTTGGCCATGCATGAGAGATATGAGAGAGTGAGTGATGATGGGATGTGATCGGAAGAGGCCACCAAGGTACGGTGGCCGAACGGTGATAGTGGCGTGAGTTGTAGCCCTAAGGGCTCTCGATCGGGGAAAAGAAGAAGAGATGGGGAGAGCTTGAGCGGCTGAGTTGTTTTGTGTAGGATTAGTTTAGGTTTTATATTAAAATTTTTGGGTAAATTAATTTTTAGTTGCCGAATTTGAGAGGTAAAATTAGGTTTCTAGTCCCCCAAAGTTAAGCGTTTTTACACTATAGTCACCTGTAGGGCCTACTTTCGAATTCAGTTATAATTTTGTTGGGTTATTTAGGTATAATCCCTTATTTATGAGTGTGTTTTTATTTAAGTCCCTGGTTAAATTTTTGATTTGTATGTTTGATTTTATGTGTATTTAAATTTAGTTATTATTTTAATATGTATATATATATATATTTAAATTTTATAGTTTAGCATGTCATGTTTTTATTTTTATATTTAAGTCACATTATTATATTATATGTTAATATGCATGGTTTATAATTTTTAATTAAAAAATATATGTACATAATTTTGTATGTCGCACTGTATGATATTTTTAATCATAATACTTGCTTAATTAATTTTGGCATGACATCCTTTTTGCATAAATTGTATGGTACCCTCATATGCATAACTCGACCCCTATTACATAATTGGATTAAGGGTAATACCCTTTTAATTTAAAATTATTTTGAGGGGCTTGTCTTAACTCATTAGAGAGCTGTTTTCGATGATTTTAAATTAAAAATTGTTGAAAGCATTTGATGTTTTGATATAACAAATTAAGTGTTAATGAATTTTAAGATTTTATATTGAATTTTAAATTATATATTCGATTAAATTATTCGAATATCAAAATATTACTCCAATTTTTCAAATGTCAATTTCAAACCTTACTCGAGCGTAAGATTATGTTTTAATATTAAAATATATTTTAAACAAATTTTACAAAGTATTTCGAGCCTTAATCGAGCCAAAAATATTTTTTTAAAGGGCTTAAAGAAAAACCAGATTGCCCAGAGGGAACAGATTCCCCCCCAGGGGGTACCGATTCCCCCCAGGTTTTTGGCTCCGAGAGAAAATAGAATATCCAGAGGGTACTAATTCCCCCCCAGGGGATACTGATTCCCCCTGTGTAACGGTCGAAATATTTGAATTTTACACTGCAGGAACCGATTCCCTATGAGGGGGTACCGATTCCCCCCATGCTCCAAATTGTTTTATTAATTGATTCTCATCCCTAAACGGCTCCAAAACATCCCCAACGGCTATATACGACTTCAAACACATTCCAAGCTATAAATACAAGCTAAGGACACTTGAATAAGTAAGCAAACAACTATCCAAGCAATCAAACACAAGAGAAGAGTTCTTCATTCTTATTTCATCTTTCTCTTGTAAATATTTTGTTCTTGTGAGCTCAATCTTGTAAACACCTACGTTAGAGAGGTTTTCTTGTTTACATATTTTATTCTTTTGTAAAGGGGAAATGTTCTAGCTTGTCCCGTGTAAAAGCTAGGGAAAGTTTCTAGTTTAGCCCAGAAAAACTAGAGAGTTGTAAGGTTATCTCTTTGTCCTCAAAAGAAAGAACAAATTAGTGAATTTGTTAGAAAATCCTTGGTGAGGAGCTAAGGTAGTGGAAGTAGACTTGGTTGATAAGTCGAACCACTATAAATCGCTGTGCAAATCTCTATCTTTCAATCTCCTTACTCCCTAAACACAAAAACTGTTCCAACCCCTCTTTGCAAGCAATTTCGATTGTCGATTCGAGCGTCTGAAAATCCCAACAATTGGCATCAGAGCCTAAATTGTTAAGACGGTTTAACCACCTTGAGACGATCATAGAAGACGCTCTACTAATTCTCGACCCAACTGAGAAGATGGATTCCACCTCCGGCCCGTTCCACATGGAAGACTCCCTTCCAAAACGACAAGCCTCCATACTTCAATGGAGCCAACTATCATCATTGGAAGAAATTAATGAAGGTATTCATCCAATCCAATGATCTTGATGCAAGGTAGATAATCGAGAATGGCTACTCTTATCCAAAGAAGAATGAGAAGTGGAGTGACAAAGAACGGAAGAAAGCTCAACTTAATGCCAAGGCAATGCACATGATATGGTGTACATTTGGTCCTGAAATCTATGAAGGAGTTTCTTCGTGTTCAAGTGCCAAGAAGCTTTGGAATAAGCTTGAGGAAATCCATGGAAACAAGAAA